>NC_138584.1:8673213-8788591 GCF_964289735.1 Phaethon aethereus
CTGCCGAGCTCGGCGTCCCCTAAAACCGGAACGAGCGACCCCCTAGACACCTAGCTTCAGCGTCAGCCGGGGCCTGAGGGTCCCCGCCGTCATACCCGTGCCCGACTTGAGCCATACGGTCGCAGCCCCCCCGCTGCTCGCGCCTCTCACAAAGCGCTGCGAGACCTGGCGGGGATCCAGATCAGCACAGGGAGGTGGACGGGGCACAAGGGCATGATTTCCAGGGGGACTTGGGGGGGACAGGTGTTTTGCACCCACAGCTCCAGGCACAGAGATGCTCTGTTCCCTGCCGCGGGGCTGTTAGGTTCCCTTTTTCCCAGACCCGGTGATGTTCTCACTTGCGGCGCTTGAAAAGCACCATCCACCTGCTTCCGTGGGCAGCCCCGGCTTTGCACGAGGCCAGTCACGCAGAACGGGGTCAAGAGTGGGGACACTGGGGCCTCATGCTCAGGCCAGGGTCTAGGCCAGCCTTCTTCAGCAAGACAGAAGAACCAGGGCCATACTTGCTTGCTCCACTGCCCTCCTCTGTCTGTGGGTTTGTCTTGTTTTTTTCTTGAAATGGGAATGGCCAGACTTTAGAGATGACCGCAGTGAACCCAAAGTGCCCGTCACTGTCTCCTCTTGCCCCCAAAGGACAGGCTTAAACTTGTCTTTAACCCAAGCTAAATACCACCAGAAAGGCTTTCTTCCCCTTACAAAGAAAAGAAACCAACACAGGATGTCAGCAGTATGTGAAAACCTTCCTTTTTGTTTTGAAATACTGTGCTCAATTTGTTTTCCTTCTTCTTCCAGTCTTTGAAAGTGACTGTTAGGAAAAGGCTTAAAAAATTTTAGGTGCTGCTTGCTGTGGGACCTCTCAGGGCTGCGCCCAGCTGCTAGCACTGACGGTGACATGGCTGCTCCGGGGCCCAGCGCTTTGAGCCAGCTGAGACCTCCTGGAGGCCCCGCAGGAGATGAGCTGGGAGCTCCAGAAGCCCCAGGTCTTCCAGCCTCAGGGC
Source organism: Phaethon aethereus (assembly GCF_964289735.1). Taxonomy (NCBI): domain Eukaryota; kingdom Metazoa; phylum Chordata; class Aves; order Phaethontiformes; family Phaethontidae; genus Phaethon; species Phaethon aethereus. The sequence continues at coordinate 8,674,212 of NC_138584.1, forward strand.
AGTCTCTGCTGACCGATGGAGTAGCTGCCCCAAAGGTCAGCTGTTGTCAGCACTAGGCAGTGAAAATGGAAGTGAGAGAGCTGGTGCCTGAGGGACATTTTATCCTCAAGAGAGACTGGTGGGGGGAGGCTTTTAGAAATGCCTTTTCCCTCCAACAGCTCTCCAATTTCCCAAAGGTTGGCTGTGCTTGTCCTCCCATCCCCTCCTGTTCTGTCCTGCTCAGCCTGGCTGCAGCAGCCCGGCACATCCCTGCCCCCTTCTCCACAAGCTTTTCTTCCCAGGGAGGCCAGAAGAGAGGGTGGCACGGTGCCATGCCGCACGAAGCCTGCGGTCCTGGCCCTGGAGTCAGCAGCTTCTGCTGTCCCCCATCCCACAGCCGCTTCCTCTCACACAAGATGTTTTCTTTGTGTCTGGCAGCCCCATCCCTGCAGTCTGTCCCTGGGAGAGAGCAACAGGACCGGAGAGCTGGAGCCCCCTTGAGAGGTGCCCTGTCCCAGGTCTGCAGGCACCAGGTTTGGGGTGGGTTTGGGACACATGTGCGTTGAAGACTAGGGATGCTTGGCTGGTGCACAGCCTTGCTTCAGTGAGAGCTTCACATGGCCTCTTGTGCCACCCGCTGTGCGTGTGGCTTCTCCCTCTGACCCATGGGCAGGTTTCGAGGCAAACGCGAGCCTGTGCCATACTTGAGGTGTGGTGCTGGTGTGTGTTCGATCGCCATCGGTACATTTATGAGGGAACCTTAGGTTTCATCATGAACTAATGAGGCCCAGACACCGTCACTCCAGTGCAGACACCTACGCAGCGGAGGATGCTGCGCTTGTGCTTTTCCTGGGAACAGCGTGTCCAGGATGTTTCCGTTTGGCAGGAGATGCAGAAGGATACAGGGCTGCCAGAGCGTGGCCGCTTCCCGACGGCATCAGCCTAGATTTCAGTCAGCTCACAGGAGATTGGCAGTTGTGGTTAGGAGCCTGTCTTCAAAACATGAACTGCTTACGTGACCCCAGCGCAGGCAGTGTTACTGGGGAGCCGCAGGCGGGCTGTGCCGTGCTGTGCCATCAGGATGGTTCCTCGGGACCCAAAGCAGGTGGAGGATCAGAGCCAGGCTCTTACCGGAGCTGGAAAAGGAGCCAGGTAGGCTGTAGGGATGGCTTTCTGTCCCACTCAGCTCCCCGGCAAACCGCAGGGCTGGGATGCGCAGGTTTGCGTGGTGCAGACAGGCGATGTGGCTGTTTTGGGAAGACGGGTCGCAGCCCTCCAGAGAAGCCCGAGGTGCGGGAGCCCAGGGCAGCCTGCTTCGGGCCCTATCCCACCGTGGCAGCTTGAGCACGGGACCCACGCCTCGGTGGGCTGCGGGGAGCCCCCGCCGCAGGTGGGAAGCACCGCCCGGGGCGGCCCCGGTCCCGCCCCGCCGCCCGCTCGGCCCCGCCCGGGGGCCCGTCCCGCGGCGGAGGGAGGGGAGGGGAGGGGAGGACCGGAGGACGGGAGGGGAGGACCGGAGGACCGGGGCGGGAGCCCGGCTCCGCCCGCGCCCGCCGCGCCGCACCTGAGCGAGCAGTGGCGGCTCCGCGCCGGCCCCGGCCCCCTCCGCCGCCCGCCCATGGCTCGGCCGCTGCCGCTGCTGCTCTGCCTGGCCGCGCTGGGCGCCGGCTGCCGGGCAGGGCCGCCCCCCGCCGCCGGCACGGCCGGGCCCTCCGCCGAGCCGCTGCAGGACGAGGCGGACAACCAGGAGAACATCCTCTCGCAGGTACGGCCGGGCACCCGCGGCGTGGGGCCCGGGGGATGCTGGCTGTGCGTGCCGGGCGGTGCTGGGCGAGGGCAGCTGCAGGGAGTTCTATCGCCCCGGGGTAGAGTGAAGCCCCCCGGGGAGCAGTTCTCAGCCTCCATCCTCTCATTTCCCCGGGGCGGGGGGACTCAGAAAACGGGGAGCTCCTTGGGAGGGGACCCGGTGGAACCCCTTTGTGTGCAGAGGGGAGGGATGCGGGCTCTTTCCCCGCCAGTGGGATGTTTCTGTTAGATTTGGCCGATCATACTGTGCGCTATTATCTGCCCTCGGAAGCGGCTAACGTGGAGACTATTGGAAACATACCGTCAAAGCTATTTTTGTGTTTGGGCTTTCAGAATCGCCGTCTGCAAACCTCCGTAAAGGAAATTCCTGGCATTGTATGGGGCTAATCAGAAATACTGTTTCACCACCAGGTTACGCTGCCTATAGGGTGGCTTTCAGTCGCCCTTCCAGCGCACCCTTACCCTATTTGCCCATGTAAAGAAATCTTGCTCAGAGTAGCAGGTGACTTTTTGGGTCTACTGCACACAGAGCATTAAAAGACAGCAGGATGGGGTTTGTATTTAAAATTTGAAGGTTTGTATTTAAATTTCTCACGTTTAAAATTTGAAGCAGTTAGTTAAGTCCATTTTACACAAAGCGTAATAAAAAATACCCTCTTAGAAGAAGCCAGGTTTTATTTCCCTTATAACTAGGGATCAAAAAGCTCTGTGCTCTCAAGAAAACTTTTTGGTCAGCAGATTTTGGAAGAGTTGGCCAGTTCCCTCGAGGTTCAAGGTGTCCAAACTGTCCTTGTCTGGACCTCGAGGTTCAGGGCATCCTTCTCCCTTGCTGGGCAAGCAAGGACGAGCAGTTTGCTGACCGCCTGTGCTAACTAGCCTGTGCTCAGCTGTTAGGTGACTACGACAAGGTGAAGGCCGTGTCCGAAGGCTCTGACTGTCGGTGCAAATGCCTGGTCAGACCCCTGGGCCGCGGCGCCTGCCAAAGGATTAACGAAGGCGCTTTCAAAGCGGAGGACTTTTACACGGTGGAAACCATCACGTCAGGACCCAGCTGCAAGTGTGCGTGCGTGGCCCCCCCCTCGGCACTCAATCCTTGTGAGGGGGACTTCAGGCTGAAGAAGCTGCGGGAGGCGGAGAGCAGCGACCTGAAGGTAGGAGGGCAGCTTGAATTCGGGGCTCTTTTGGGAGGGGGAGATCTTCTGAAGCCTTTTCTTTCTGAGCTTTTTCTGTAAAAGTTCTTTCCTAAACTTTTTTCCTAAAAAGAAAAAAAAAAAAAAAATTCCCATAGTAACTTTTATATCTGCATGTTTTATGTAAAAATCAAGCTCAGCTTAAGGGATTGATTCAGGCAGCTGCAGGCGATGATTCACTCAGCAGCACGCTGCCCGGTTTGTCCCGTGCTGCCTGGGGTCCACTGCGGCTGCCTGCGCTGGAAGCCCAGGAGGGACCGGGCTGCTCCTTGCCCTTTGTCCGGCGTTTGGTGTCCCTGGGGGGGACAGCTCTGCTCAGCTCAGGAGCTGCCAGGTCTTGTTCCCGCCGCAGAGAGGGCCTCCCAAGGACCCACGCAAAAAGCTGTTTTGGCTTCCGTGGGCCAAAAGCCACTGATGCGTCAGCATGAGGGTGTGTTACACAGCTGGCTGATGGCGGGATGGGTTTTGTTGTTTTAAATGTTGATGCTTCTATACTATTTAGCATTTTATCTCTTTAGTAATATGTACCTCTTTTCCAAATGCGACAGCATTTGTTCTAAGTACTCATGACTTTTCTTGGATGCTTACTTCTCCTGGTCTAGCAGCTGGTGTCAGACCCTGCCGAGTTCTCCAGTTTGTTACCTGGGTAGGGCAGCAGAAGACTTCCCCAAAGGGTCACTGCCTTGGTCCAGCCCTGGGGAGTCCCCAGCGCGGAAGGTCACGGGCTGGTGGCACTCGTGTGGGTGGTGATAGGACATACCCCGTGGCAGTGCTGCTGGTCCCAGCTCAGGTGGGAGGGCAGGTACCCTGCGAGGTGCTGCAGGCCAGCCTCCCACCAGGGCCATCACGATGGGTTTGTTCTAATTAATTTGGCGCTTGAGGATGTGTTTCATCTTGTCCGGCTGCAGACAGTTAGCAGCTTCTTGTCCAAGCTCCCCTGCAGCTAGGGCAGATAAACAGGCACAGGCAGATAATCCATCATTTCAGGGAAGGAGTCGTCCCAGTCTGGAGTTGTTTGGTCCCTTGTCTCCAGGAGAAGCCAGGATGTCCTACTTAGCCTTAGAGGAGGAGCTGCGGTTTAGGGGAGGGGACACCCTCCGGGGTGACAGGGCCACCCCTGAAGTCCCTCACCCGGAGGCAGGCCGAGCTCCTCCACCAGCAGCTCGCAGCTCTCTCCCCATCCTCTCCGAGACCGGTCAGCAGGAGCAGCGCGGCGTGGCTGGCTGCGCCCTTGGCTCCGGCTGCCTCTTACCACCGGGGAGCTGCTCGCAGCCAGCCGTGGTGTGAAAGCTTGTCCTCTAGGAACTGGCCCAGGCTCCCCCGCTCATTTCGCAAGGATCCACGGCCAAACGATTTCACAAGTTTTATCCAAATATACACACGTGGTTTTTCTTTGCTGCAAAAGTCAAACCCTGGGAGCTGTGAAAACAGGCTTGCTTTCTTGCCGAGCACAGCGTCCCTCCTGGGGTCGGGCGTGCTGGGAACAGCAGCCTCTCATAGGAGAAGCGGGGAGGCAGGAGGGGACACCGCTCCGGTTGTTACGTGACTCATGAGGAGCGGCTCCCACGCTCTTCGGTGGGGGGCCGGGACCTCCTCACTGCTCCGAACAGCCCCAGGGGTTTTACTCTCCTTGCTGGTCTGATGAGCATCGTTCTTGCCTGGTCCGGCAGCGGGACGCGCGTAGTTGTGCTCGATGTCTGCTGTGTTTTAATGGGCTTTCTTATGCTCTAACTCAAAAAACTTGGGTACTCCATGGGAGAGACGTGGGAAGCTCCCCAAAATGAGAACTGGAGGATGCGTCCCCAAGGGAACGGCGAGGAAGGGAGTAGATGAGCCCAGGAAGCAGGGGTACCCCTGGGACACCCCAACGCGGTGCCGAACGGCTGCGCTGGGCGTTCCAGCTGAAGGTTTCAGTCCCATCCGTGCCTTTAATCAGGTCCCATGGGAATGCATGGAGCATCTGACAGTGAGAGCCAAAGTCTGCAGTGGGTGAAGGGAAGGAAATAGCGAGCTGACGTGTGCATCGGTGTGGTGTTTTGGGGAGGGTCAACTTGGTGTCAGCCAGAGTAGCTGACTCTAAGATCTATTTTTGTGAAATTGAAGCTTGCTGCTCCTCCGCTTGTAGGAGCGGCATGCGTTTTGGGGGTCTCGGATGCAGAGTCTGTGCAAGAAGCCTGAGTTCAGGCAGATTTGGAAAGTGGTTAATAAAGTCTGCAACCTTTGTGCATTGATGGAAATTATCCAGCCTGGAGGGAAAGCGCATGTCTCTAGCGGCTGTCTGGCAGGTTGCGTGCATTGTATCGGTCGTCTCTGCTCAGTTCTTGGTGGAAAGTGGATGCATAGCCATAAAACAGTCCTTGTCTCTTAATGCTGCCATTTTATCCAGCCCAAAAAAATCTTTCCTTTGCTGTCAGCTCCACAGGGAGACTGCAGAGGCAGGGGTGGAAACTCAGAGTGCTGCCAGCGGTGTTGCCTGTACTTCTCCCATGTTTATGGAGCTCTGTCGACCAGTTTGTAGCTGCTGGGAGAAAATGTCGCCGTCTTGTAGTAATTCCCATGCATTAAAAATACTTCTTAGCCGTCAGGGCTGTGAGGTCTGCAGTGCCACGCTGAACATGTGGGGACACGTGGGACTGGAGGGAGCAGGCACGTGCGGGAGCCGAGGCCGGGAACGACCCAGGAGCTCTCCCCACCAGCCCATGCCTCGCTCAGCACCGTCCTCTGCGGAGTGAGCACCAGGAACTGTATGAAATGCCCCACAAGGGTATTGCTGTCCGGATCCCCGGATCGGTGCGCAGGGGCTGGTGCTGGGCAGGACGCGGGGATGCAACCCTGCCTGCTCTGGGACGGGGGTGAGTTAAGTACAGTGCGTCTCTGAAAGGAGTGGTGGAAGAGGAAGGCAGATAAAGTTGTTCTCCAGGGAAGCAAACTGTTACCAGGTTGGCACTGAATTTCCATTGCCTCACTCTTGCATTTGTGAACATTTTACAATTTTTTTTAACAAGTTTCTTCTTGTTCCAGGAAAAAAAGCATGGGATGGCACAAACTCAGAGTCTGATCTCAAACTCACTTTTATTTGAGCTGCCGTTTGCTTGTTGCCTCTTTTGTTGCCAGTTATGTCACCGGTGGGGTAGTTAAGCCTTTGGGCTTGTGAGAGAGCTTGCCTAGGGCTGGCAAGGAGCACAGCTCTTCTCCTTGCTCTGCTTACTAATCCCCAGCACCCAAAACACGCTCCCGAAGCCCCGAAGCTCTGCAGAGGTGGCGTGCGTTGCTCTGCACGCCGCGCTCTGACCGCGGCAGCACCGCAGCGGGTCAGGAAAAACTTGTGCATAAGGAAAAACTTGCGTGTTAATAAACTTCTTGCACTCAGGTGCGTGCATTGCCTTTGACTTTTCGGCTGTAGAAACCACGCGGGGTACCTCACAGCAGGTGCCCCCGACTGACGGCGTGCTCCCTTTGCCTTGCAGCTGTCCGCCATCGTCGAGATGCTGGAAAGTGCCTTTTATGGCTTGGACCTTCTGAAGCTGCACTCGGTCACAACCAAGCTGGTGGGTCGGGTGGAAAAGCTCGAGAAGGTAAGATGAGTCTTGCTCCCCTTCGAGGTTGTTGCCTTCGGTGGGACTTGCCTCGAATCAGGTACTTGGTACCTTTGGTGCGTTCAGAGCCTCGTTCCTTCTGGAAGAAATGTTAATTACCTCTTTGGCTGAAACCAAACTAGACCAGACTAGACCTGACTAGACTCTCCACCACTCCTCACAGGCAGTGCCCAGGGCATCACCACCCTGTCAGCCTCCCCTGACTTTCTCCAGTTTCTCCCATCCCTCGTGGCCCAAACCGGGTGTGGGATCCCAGCTGCAGCCCCACCAGGACCAGCATCTCCTTGGGGTCCAAAGGGCCTGCTGTTAAGTTTTTCCTCTTCTCAATTTTATGTCTGTGCTGGCGTGATAGTTGCTCTCAGCCAGGTGCCTTTGTGCTGTTTGATGTGGGGGTGAGTGATTCAGGACCGGTGCCGGGACACGCTCACCGGGACAGCTGGTAGCCAAGGAGGTCAAATTCCTTAAGGACCAAGTTACATCTTGGCCTGTGTTTAAAAAGAGTTGAACCCTCAGTACTGCTAAAAACATAGATAAAGTACCTTCTATTTTTTTTAAAGCAGACTTCCAGTGAAATCATTTTCACTTCCATACAGTTTAATATTTCTTTGGCTAGCACAACATAGGGTTTGCAGTTTCTTAAGCTGCGCTCAGCTATGTAGCAACAGGTTGCCAGATTAAATACTGGAGTTTTCTCCCGTGGTCCGTATCTGGGACAGTAATTCCACATTCTTGTCGGAGTGGAGCAGCCCTGTTCGTCTGCAGCCAGGAGCCGAGAGGCGATGATTTATAAAGCCAAAATTCCACTTGCAAAGTGTTTCGGGAAGGCACGGCGTGCTCCGTCCCGGGGTCAGGAAGGAGACAGCAGAGAGGAGCACGCTTGCCTGGGGGGCTCTGGGTTTCCAAGCACGATGATTGACCCAAAAGGGGGAAAAGGGGTTTTGAGGTCTAAAATCAACAAAGCACCAACGATTTTGTTTGCGATCCCACCCTCTTCCTGTGGTTTAGCTTGCTCTCCAGTTGTTACTTGGGTTTGCCACCGAGTCTTTGCTAATTAGAGGAGCAGAGCAAGGGAAGCGGGAGCTGTGCCGCCAGCCCCGTGCCGCGTGTCCCCGTTGGGGAGCTTCACTGCTGCGGCACCGGTAGCCGTGGGTCTGGCGGTGGGGTGAGCCCTGCCCCACGGCACAGTTAGCTGCACGCATCGGGACCGACCGACGGTCTGTTCCTATTGAACATCCACAGTCGCTGGATTAGGGAAGATGGGGGGGATGACAGCCCTTTTTTGGTATCCTTTATGGATACGTGGTCCCTGAACTTGTCTCGCCCTGAAACTAGTTGACTGAAAATGATGCTGTTGGACATTGCCACCTTTAGACGGGTCAGACCGCAGTGGCGCAGCCCATCAGGTCAGTGAGCGGGGACTGCGGGTTCCTCAAAGGCCTCGCCGATGGCCGCGGCGAGGTAAGGTGTGAGGAGTCACAACCACGAATGACAGAAGCGAGTACTGCGCGTGCGGGTACCGCTGTGCCGCTCTTTGGCCCTGTCACGGGGGCTTTAGCATGAGTGGTGCTGGTGGCACTGCCTGCCCGGGCATGTTGGGGGGACCTTGCAGCGTGGCTGCTCTGCTCACCGCCCGTTGCAGTGAGGCAGACGGGCAGAAGTAGTTTGGCCAGAGACGGAGCAGCGAAGGTGTAGGAGGGGGAAATCCACAGATTTGGGTCCTTAATTTCCCAGAAGCGGGGCTGCAGGATCGTGCAGCAAGCAGCTGAAGCTGCCTGCGGGCACTGGGACAGGATGGAGAAGGACCGGGGAGGTCTGGGTGAGATGGAGATGCCCCGGTGCGCCTGGGGCAGGGCAGAGCTGGTGCAGGCGGCAGGTGTGAAACGCTTCTCGCTGCCGGCTGAGCACCTAAATTCCTCTTGAGAGGAGGAGGATCACGCCCCGCATCGGCCGCGGGATCCGGTACGACGGACAGCTGGGATGCTGAACGAGAGCCTGGCATCGCTTCAAAGCATCGGCCTCCCAGGCGGGTGTGCTTTTGGCAGCTGCTCCCCAGCAAAGCAGCTGAGCAGCCTCAGGCAGCATCACAGGCCAGGCTTTGGGGTGCCTCCCCCCTCGAGGGGAGGCAGATTTTATCCCTACGCGGGTCATAAGCCAAACATTACGCAGGGTGAGTGATAAGGGGCACAAGGCTGTCGGAATCAGCCATCCTCCCAAAAAGAGGAGGGTGTCAAAGCTGCTGCTGCTCCTGCGCTGCTCCTGGGAGAGCGTCGTGAGATGCCCTGTTCCTTTTCTTACCACAGCAAAATACTTGCTGAGAAGTCCCTGCGTTATTGGACTCAGCCTTAAAATTGCATGATAAAGCTGTGACGCACAATTCCTGGGTCAAGACTGGGAGTTTGGATGTCCATGGAGTGGGTTGGGGGTTAACTGCGCTCAGGGTGGTATTTTTGCAGAGGTGAGAAGGTATTGTGAGTTGTTTCCAGTATAATAAGGTATTTTACACAAATGGCGTGGGTCAAGGGAATGAACCCCCAAATACTTGGTCGGCAGAGCTAGCACCTTCTCTCGCGAGGCAGCCTCTGTGCTTTGTCTTTAGCTTGCAGCTGTCGCATCAGCTGGAGATTTTGAGGTCACAGATGGAGGTCATGGTGGGTTTTAGGAGAAATTAATGGCACGACAGATTGAAAATGAAGGTTTAGGGGGAACCGCCCCCAGACTCTGTGCAAAAATGCTTTGATCGATGTGCCACCTATTCAAAGCAGTTTCCATTTAAGATGTAAAAGACTAAGGAGCGACGGGCAGAGACTGCAACAACCCCTTGGTGACAAGGTGTGCCTATGGTTGGGGGACCGAGAAGGGCAAAGGGATTCGTCTGCCCTGGGCTGCCAAGTGAGCCACAGCCAACCCCAGCTCCCTCCTGGTCCGGGACGGCTTTCTGAGGGTCACTGGCTCTCTTCCTCTCCCCAGATTCTCCCTCTCTTCTGTGGGAGGGGATGGCGGTGGGGAGGAGCAGTCCCTGCGTGGCCAGGCAGCGAGGCAGGACCAGGAGAGCAGAAACCAGACAAGTGAGATGCTGGCCTTGAGGACTCACCCCGGGGGGCCGGCAGGCAGCGGCTGGCCAGCCTGGGACCCTGCCAGGCAAGTGGGATTAATAGGTGGGAGATGAGCTTGGCTGCCATAGGCAAAGGACATAGGCTGGGACTTAGGATGTTTTAGCTGAAGCGCACAGGTCCACGGAGAAGCCCAGCTGTGAGCCCAGGATGGGAGCACAGAGCTCGCTGGCTCCTGGGCTGTGGTCTGGTGGCCGTGGAGCATCCCTTGTCTTTACGTGGGGTGAAGTCCCTTGTGCTTTTGTAGGGCATGGCCAGGAACTTCACACAGGAAGGCCACCGGGCAGGAGCCAACGTGGAGGAGCATCCGCAGGATCCCCGCCGCGGGGATGGGGAGAACTGCTCCAGCCTCATCACCAACAGCCTTGCCGACATTGGGAGCTCACTGCAGCGGGACGCCGAGGCTGCCTACACGCACGCAGAGGTATGAGCGCCCAGGCGGGCTGCGCGGCTCGATCGCTGCCACGGCGAGAGCCAGCCTGGAGAGTGTCTGCTGGACGTGGCGCCCGGCAGGCCACCGGCCCGGGGTTATTTTCTTCCCTGCTTGGCCAACCCTGTTTCCGTGCCTCTGGCTCCAGCCTTCTTCTCTCAGCACAGCCCAGCTGCCACCGGGGTGTAGGAGGGAACAGGAGCAGGCTGCTCCCCGGGCCTCCCCCCTTCCCGTGGCGTTGTTGGTTTTCGAGGTCAGCGGCGGCCGTGCTGCTCGGAAAGAGTGATGTCATTGTGGGGCCGGCTGGGAAGCGCTGGGAAACTCGGAGCCTTTGATTAGCAGGGCTTGGGGGTTTGGTGGGGGGACAGCCTGTCGCCCTTCCTCCCGGGCAATTAGCCCTCCCCAGACGGCTCCTGCGCCTGGTGGGCTCTGGGCAGAGGCTTGGGCATCCCGCTGGCTCCGGCGCCCAGCCCCAGACCGTGGGGCTCCCTGTGGGGTCTGCCCAGTGTGGGGACATCCTCTGCCTGGAGCAGCGGTTTCTGTGCAGCCCCAGAGAGGGGTAAGAGCAGGGTGTTTTGGGAAAAGGCTCATCCAGGCGTCCTTGACCCCCTTGCTGCTTTGGTGGTGCAAGCTAGGGTGGCCTTCTTCTGCCCGGGTCCATACTGGGTGACTCCTGGAGCATTTTGCCTTCACCCCAGCATCCCCTCTGCAGGGGCAAAGGAGGTGTCTGGGGAGAGGGCAATGGTCGCTGTATCATTTCCAGCTCCAAACAGGGGTGCTTAGCTCCTGGGGGTGAGGACAGCCCGTGCACCCCCCCGGCACCGCGAGCAAGTGTTGCGGGTCCTACGCAGGGGTGGGTTCCCCAAGCCCCGGTGAGGAGAAGGGTGGGCTCCCACGCACGCGCTGGGGGTCGGCGGGTGGGGAAATGGAACGTGCCAGCACACTCTGCTCGGGGGGGGCTGTGCCCCATGGCAGAGGGTATCCGGCAGTGCTCCCAGCCCCTCTGCCCCTGCTCTCCGGGCCGTAACCTGAGCAGGGGCTCTGCTGCCCGCTGGAGAGGAGCCAGCCCGGCCAGGCAGGAGAGCGACACGCAGGGCTTTTATTACCCCGAGTGACCTCATTTCCCAATATTCCCTTTTTCTCGCTGTTAATTGCAGCAGGGCTGCGAAGGAGCCCTGGGCCCATCTTCTCAGCCAAATGGGCACCGCTTCAACCTTCGGGCTGTCTTTCCGATTTCCTTTAATGAGATGAAATCCTTCAGGCATGAGCTGCGGCGGCCGGCGGCCGCCTCAGCGCGGGGTTCCCGGTCCCTGCCCCGTGCCTGCAGCCTCTCTGCTCTACCAAAGCCCAGCGCACATCGCACGCTCCCTACGGAGCAGCCACCGGCACCGGTCCCTGGCACACGAGGGGTGTCCGGCGGGTGGACGTGCGAGCAGTTGCAGTCAGGGGCGTCCCCTGCTAACGCTGCCCCGGGTCCCCCCGCTGCCTGCGCGTCCTGCATCCCACGGCCCCTGCCTTACTGAGCACCGAGTCCTGGGTCTGCGGAGTGGCACCCAGGTCAGGCAGAGGCAACGCTGGTCCGCCACCCCCGCTGTCTCCGGCAGTGTGTCCCGCAGCAGAAGGGATGGAGGGTGACCCTGAGAAAGGAGGGAGGACAGAGCGTTCTACCCAGCGCTCGGCCGGCCAGCCTGACCTGTGCGGTCCCCCAAAACGCGGCTGCCTTGGCCCATCCCCTAACAACCTCCTGCGTCTCTTCCAGGGAAAATATGAAGAAAGATTCCTGAAAGATGAAACCATCTCCCAGCAGATCAACTCCGTCGAGTCCCTCCCGGAGCTGCACCTCCCTCTGGAGGACGAGAAGCCCAAGCAGCTCTTGCAGAGGAAGCTGCACATGAGGAGCCGGCCTCCTTCCAAGCCCACCATCGTCCGAGGGGTCACCTACTACAAAGCCCAGTCCACCGAGTCGGAGAACGACATCGAGGAGCAGCGTGAGTTGGGTTTGCAGCTGTGTTTGGTGGGATGGCTGGCCGCATCCCGTAGCAAAGCCAGTCTGCCCCCGAGTCCTGCCTTGCCCCCCTGGGACGTGTGGGCGAAGTGCGTGGGGTCACCAGGGAGAAGAGGGCTTGGGGGCAGGAGCAGGTGGGACAATTGGTACCTCGCCGCTGGAAGCAGCGAGGCAGCATCCAGCCGTGTGTGGGGTGCAGTGCGGTGTTGTTATTCCACGGAAAATCCCTGCTAGGGAAGGAAATAGGTCACTGCTATGGTTTAAAACACGCAGCACCAACACCTTTCCAGAAAGTAAATGCAAGTTTATTGCATAAGTTAGTCCTGCAGATCCGCCTGCCCGAAGGCATCCCGGGAGGTTTGTGCAGGGCTCGGGGTGGCTCCGAGCTGCCGCAGGCTGCCCGGCGGCTCAGCAAGGTGCTGCTCGTGGCTCCGGCCGTGGAGAGAGCAGGGGGCTGAGCCCCCGGGGCCCGGCAGCGCCTGGCAGCACGGGCAGACAAGGCAAGTGCCCTTTCTGTGCAACGCCCGGTTGGCCAGCGCGGCCGTGCGTGGGCTTGTGAGGTCCCTGAGATGAGGAGGAGCAAAGGGCACCCACGGTGGCCGGAGAGCCCAAGTGGTCCCCGTGCCCTGGGTGAGCCACCCACTTCGGCAGCCTGGGTTAGGTGGGTGGGATCTGGCTGGGCGCTGCGGCTGTGTCTCCATCCCACCCCATCTCTGGGAGCTGGCAGGATTGAGTCGCCGTCCGTCACCTCCCGCTCCGCTCGGCCTGAGGTGGTGGACGTGGCTGTGATGGGCTCTCGCTGACCTCCTAACACGGGCACCATCGGCCCCTGCCATTCACACAGCTAGAAACTAAGAGGAAAATCAGGTGGATTTAGTACAAGACAGGCTGGAGAAGTGGGCAGGGGAGCCAGGGCAGTGGGGTGGGCAGAGAGGGGCTGCAGGGGACCTGCTGCCACTCGCTGGGGCTGACGCCTGTGCCTGTGTCTGGCAGCGGACGAGCTGTTCAGCGGGGACAACACGGTGGACCTGCTGATCGAGGACCAGCTCCTGAGGCCCAGCAGCCGGGTGGGCGAGGGCGTGAGGAAGCCCTCCCCGGTGGGATGGCCGCCCACCCCCGGCGGTGACCCCACCACCCCACCAGCTGCCGACACTGCTGCGACGGCCACCGTGGCCCTGTCCCCTGCCACATCCGCGGGGCCTACGCCGGACCCCACCGCTGTGAGCTGGCTGACCCCCACCCCAGAGACCATGACCACCCCAGCGGGGCTGGTGGAGGAGGGGACCCCGCGGCTACCGGCAGCCTCAGCCAGCACGGCAGCGGCCACAGCCACAGCGAGCCTCGCTGCAGCCACCAGCCCTGTCCCCAGCCCTGCTGTGGCCACCACTGCTGGGTCCTCGAGGGACACGGGGACGAGCCCTGACCTGGAGAGCAGCCTAGGCACTTGGGGACAAGCGAGCACACCCGCGACGCCGATCAGCCCCACCATCCCTGCCACCCCAAAGCAGGTCCTGGAAGAGGAGGACATCAGGAGCATCATCGGTGAGTGCCTGCAGGTCCTGCACCAACCCAGCTGTGCGCACGGGGCTGGCTTCTGCCCATGGCCTGTCCTGCTAAGGACGGCACAGCTGGATTTGGTCACTGCTGGGAGGTGTCATGGAAACAGCGCTTTATTGGGGCATCAGGTTTTACTTGCTTATTGACTCTGGAACCTACTGTGGCCCCTTCCAGTTTGAGGGACTGGGCAGGGCAGAAAGAGGCCTCCCCAGAGAGGGACCTGGGACAGGTCTTGGTCAGGGCAGGGGCATGAGGCTGAGTCCAGACCAAAGCAGTGGGGTTACCTGCTGAGTGGGCAAGGGGCTGGATGGGGGGTGATGCCCGCAGACCCCCAGCAGGAGCAGGGAGCATGTGGCCGCCCTGTCTCGGACCTCTCAAGCCTATCTCTGCCTGCACAGGGCGCTGCAAGGACACGCTGTCCACCATCTCGGGGCCCACCACCCAGAACACCTATGGGCGCAACGAGGGGGCCTGGATGAAGGACCCCCTGGCCCGGGAGGAAAGGATCTACGTCACTAACTACTACTATGGGAACACGCTGGTGGAGTTCAGGAACCTGGACAACTTCAAGCAAGGTGGGCTTGCATGATCCCTGATGCTGTGCCGGCCACCACTTGGCTGGTCCAAGTAGCATCCCCATTCTCTGGGATGCTGCACCATGGGGGGGATGCTCTGCCTGGGGACCCTCCCCTCTTGGGTGCCCATACCTGGCGTGCGGGGTTCAGAGCACGGGGAAGGTTGGGCTGCCCATAGTGGCTCTGGACTTGCTGGTCACTATGTCAGGCTGCGGCTGGTGGCCGGGGAGGGAGGGCAGCGCTGGGGGCAGAGGGTGCTGGGGGCTGATGCGGCGGGGCCGCCAACCCCAAAGCAAAGGGAGGGTCTTGCCAGTAAGGTGTCTCTGCCATGCAGGGCGCTGGAGCAACTCCTACAAGCTCCCGTACAGCTGGATTGGGACAGGGCATGTTGTCTACAACGGCTCCTTCTACTACAACCGGGCCTTCACACGCAACATCATCAAATACGACCTGAAGCAGCGGTATGTGGCTGCCTGGGCCATGCTGCACGACGTGGCCTACGAGGAGTCCACGCCGTGGCGGTGGCGCGGCCACTCGGATGTGGACTTTGCCGTGGATGAGAACGGCCTGTGGGTCATCTACCCGGCCATCAGCTATGAGGGTTTCAACCAGGAGGTGATTGTGCTGAGCAAGCTGAACGCGGCCGACCTCAGCACCCAGAAGGAGACCACGTGGCGGACGGGGCTGCGGAAGAACTTCTACGGCAACTGCTTTGTCATCTGTGGGGTCCTGTACGCAGTCGACAGCTACAACAAGAGGAACGCCAACATCTCCTACGCCTTTGACACGCACACCAACACACAGATCATCCCCCGGCTGCTCTTTGAGAATGAGTACGCCTACACCACGCAGATAGACTATAACCCCAAGGACCGCCTGCTCTACGCCTGGGACAATGGGCACCAAGTCACCTACCATGTCATCTTTGCCTACTGAGACCCCCCGCCACAGTGGGGCACTGCGAGCCAGGGGCCACCAGCACCTTTTATTATTATTTTTATTGTTATTATTGTTGTTTTGTACAAATCAAAGAGTAAATGATGGGTTTTGTTTCAAGCTGTTTTTATATGGTGGATTGTAGATCGATCCCCAGGCCAGAACCACCCCCTTTGTCCTTGCTGTAACCTTGCTTCCCTTTTCCCTTCTCGTGGGGAGGGTCCCTCCTTTGGGAGAGCAGACCCAGCTCTCCTGCCCGGGCAGGAGGAGGTGGCCCAATGTGATCCTCATGATGACGTTTTTAGCTAAAGATGACCAGCAAGAAATCCAGAACGCAGTGCAAAGCTGGCCTTTCTGCTGCAGGCACCAGGTCCCAGTGGGATGCTGATGTCTGCCTGCCTTGGTGGAGGGGGTATGTGTCCCGCAGGAATGTCCCGTCTCTGGGGACCCTCCTCCCAGCCGACGGCCAGCAGCCCCTTCGGAGATCCTGCTGTACGAGGGGGCTGCCGGCGCAGCTCCGGCCGCCCCTGGTGCTGGCGCTTACGCCGAGGACTGTCCCCTGGGGCTGGGGCTCTGCCCTTCGCAACCTGCCCTGCGGGCCGGGCACTCCCCGAGCCCTGACTCGTCTGCAGCGAGACGGCGGCGGGAGGGGGACGCTGTAAATACGTGTAGATGGCTTTTCTTTTGTTCATTTTTGTAACCCCGAATAGTCCCCTTTGGCATTTGCTGGGTAAAGGCGCTGGGCTGTCTGGGCAGGCAGCTGTGGGGCTGGGGGAGCCCTCGTCCCCCACCCCACTACCCCCCTGTCGCCCGTGGGCCGTGTCGTTGCCACGCTCGCCCTGGTCCTGGCTGTGGGCCAGCGGGAGCCCCTTCCAGAGACGCAGCCCCTGCCCTTCCGCCCGGCAGCATCTTGTATTTACCTGCTGTCACCAATAAAAGATCAAGTACCTTTGCAGCTGTTCAGGGCTTTCTTTGGGTCTGGTTCACCCTCTGGATGCATGGAAATGCACAGGGGCGTTTGGGGGGGGTTTTGGGTGGTTTGGGCAGTGCCAGTGCACAGAGCAAGCGGCTGCAAGACACGCTGGCCGGAGGGGACCGCTGGGGAGCTCCAGGCTGCTCAGGTCTGGCACCAGTGGCCATATCCAGCCCCTAGAAGAGTTTTGGCCCTGTCACAACTGCAGTTGCCCTCAGGTCCTCGGGGGCTGGGGCGAGACCCCCCACCTTGGTCTCCTCTTCCCCAGGCGGTGGGTGAGCAGCTGGTGCAGGGTGTCCCCTGCCCGGGAGCAGGTGGCGGGTCCAGGTGCATGTACCTTGGGTAGTGCCAAGGCTGGGCTGAGCAGAGCCACACTGCAGCCCAAGAGCCTGCAGAGACTGCGCTGGCCTTCTCTTTCCTTAAGTAAAACAGTATTAACAAGCAAAATAACAATAATTATAATTAATAATAATAATAAATAAAAGAACCATTTTATTACCTTCAGGGCTAGGGACAGCGATAACAGAACTACTACACAGGATGGACGATGCTCTCCACCACTGGAGCCCGCGGGGCTGGGCTGGGGCTCCAGCAGTCCCGGAGCCCCTGGCCCCCAGCAGCAGCCCTTCCCAATGTGCCGTGCCGTGCCGTGCCACGGCTCCTCACCAGCAAACGGCCCCCCCAGAGCAGGCGACCGCGCTGCCCGGGGCTGCGGGGGAGCTGCGTGCCTCCGGCTGGGGCACCACCGGGGTTTTTATTTTTGACTATTGTGTGAGCTGGCCCACAGTCAGGTGGGGCCGGGGCCAGGAAAACGAACTGGTGCAAGGAGCGCGGCCAAAGCCCTCGCCGAGCCCGGCTGCTTCCCAGCAGTGCGAGCGCCGAGGGGACGGGGGCCTGTGCAGCTTGCGCTGACTACGTGGCAAAGGGCAAAGCTTTTCCATAGTGTTGCAAGGCACAAACTTTACAGGGGTGTATTGCTCCTCACCCTCCTCCTCGCCTCCCCCGAGCTGTTTGTCTTGCTGCAGGATCAACCTTTATTTCCTAACAAACAGCCACACGCACTAACAAGAATAATAATAATTATAATAAAAAAACACATCAGTCAGCTGTTCAGACAATGAAGGAAAGGCAGATGGCTGGCAAACTGAAGCCCATCATCTTCTGTGCTAACTGCAACGGGGAAAAAAAAAATGTAACATGCTGAAGTCATTACGAAAGGCCGATGCTCTGCTGGCGTCTCATCCCAGCTGAGCACCGCAGCGCACCGTGCGCCGGAGCCCCTCGGCCCAGCTCCGGCCCAGGACTTCGCTGACAAACTTGGGACCAGTTAATAGAGCTCTGCAGCGGGCTTGTAACGGCAGCAGTCGACTGCAGCAAGAGCCATGTCTAGTAGCTCAGTGCTTGGGGCAAACGGCATGCTCCCCTGCTGCGCGACCGGCGGCTGTCAGCGCTGGCAAGGCAGAGAAGGGGTGTGTGGGTGTGAGTGTGTGTATGTGTGCGTTGTCTGTGTTTCAGGAGGAAGGTGCTGTGGCTGCGTCCCGCTGAACTGAAGCAGCCAGTGCTGCTCCGTAGGCTGTTAGCTGTGAAACAATTAAATATGACCAACACCTGCCCCAAGCCCCCAAACACAAAACAGGTGGGAGGAAATAAAAACGAAAAAGGAGGTGGGGGAAAGGACAGCAGTACAACCTTTAGAAATGCAGGTGCTGCACTAAATCACCACCCTTGGACCGAGCTCCAGC
This sequence comes from Phaethon aethereus, assembly GCF_964289735.1. Taxonomy (NCBI): domain Eukaryota; kingdom Metazoa; phylum Chordata; class Aves; order Phaethontiformes; family Phaethontidae; genus Phaethon; species Phaethon aethereus. The sequence goes on from NC_138584.1 coordinate 8,692,111, forward strand.
CTTCTGCCATGTGGCCACATGGGCTGGGGAAGACAGCGGCAGTGTTGGGGTGAGCACACACAGGTGAGGGATGACAGTGCGGGGTGTGTGCATGCGTGCGTGTGTGTGTGGACACACACACTGCCTGGGAGGGCTGCCCAAGGCCCTGTCCTATCCAGGCACCCTCCTCGTGGCGTCCAACCAAGGGCCTCCCTGGCAGGGTGACCCCCGGGAGCAGGGCCACGCTCTGTGGCAGTGCGGGTCACTCTGCTCGTAATGCTTTGGCTGAAAGTGCGGGTTCCCACCACCCCGCTGGGTGCTGGGGCTGGGCTGCCCCACGGCACCACTGTAACCCCAGGCAGCAGCCCACCGCTTCCCGGTGAGGAGGCTGCATGGGCAGGGATTTGGGGCAGGCATGTGGATGTACATGGGGGTGACAAGGAGCGGGACTGTCTGGCTGGGCTCAGCACAGCCACTCTGGCAGAGGAGGGATGCTCCTGGGGCGCAGGGCCACGGCTGGGGTGGCAGGCCTGGCGTGGGGTGCAAGGCTGTGGCACTGCCTCCTCCGGCTGCCACAAGCACACTGGGGGGAAGCCTGCTCTCAAGCACAGGCCCCTGCAGCCACGTCTCTGAGCACAACCTCAGCACCACACCTCAGGAGAAGGTTTAACAGGGATAAAAAAATCCAAAAACTCCACAATTTTGGACAGTGCATAAGTAGCAAGGATGGCCTGTGCCCCACCGGTGCCAGCCCCAAGCACCAGCTGTGGATGCCGACACCAGGACTGCAGCAGCGTGCATCGCCTGCACCCCCAGCACCGGGCATCGCGCGCTGCCTGGGTCCCCCAGGCCTGTCCCAGGCGAGGGGCCAGCTGAGCCGGGTAACCCCTGGGCAGGATGCAGCTGTTGGGTAGGGTCAGGCACAGCAATGGGCTATGCAGGGTCTGCCCTTGCTGCGCGATGTGCCAGGAGCCCCAGCGAAGGGGCTCTGTCTGGCAGCAGGACCTGCTCCATGCTGGGTGCACTGGCCACAGGAGCTACTGCAGGGATTTAACAATAGCCCTCAGGGCATGGGGCATCTCTGGGACGGAGGGAGATGCGCTGTAGAAGGTGTTGGTGTGATTTCTGCGTTGCTCTCGGAGGTATGGAGGGACAGATGAACTTTTGATGTGGAGGATCCTGGTGTCCATCACTTCACAGTCGATTTGCATCATCACCTCGTAGTCCTGCCCATTGATCACATTCTCTGTACAAGCAAGGGGAAAAAAAAAAAGTCAGAGTTAGCCCTGCAAGCTACTGACCTAATGGCACCAAAAGCAGAGCTTTCTGGACCTTTTTTTTCTGGAGCAGGAGCTGGAGGGGTGACTCCTCCCTTTTTGCAGCTCCGCACATGGCGCTCCATCTCACACGGCGCAGCCCCAGCCTGCTCGTGACACCTCAAAGGGCCCAGGCCATGCTTAGCCTGTGCAGTCACACCTAGAAATTAATGTAAGTCTTTTCCACTTCTTCATCTGCACATAATTACCAACGGAGTTTGCCTTGTATAACATTTATTACTGAACTGTTGTTCTTCAGCCACTAAAGTGTAAGGGTGATTGAAGATAGGGCTTATTTAAGAAAGTTGAATGTTTCGCTTTCTTTTTATTGGTTTAAGAATACTGTAACCCTCTTGACACTGAGGATCTAGAGGAATTTCTTCACCAGACTATTCGTAAAAAGTCAAAATGCTATTTCTCAAAATAATTAACTGCACCTCATTACTGTGCTGACCTGGCTGTTGTACTTGCATGATGTTGTGGTGTGACACTGGACAAGGCCACTACCCTTGAGAAGCCTCCAGACATGGGGAGACCCAGGCCAGCATATGGGACCCCTTGCCAGTGCAAGGGCAATGCTGGGGCTGCATCATCCCGGCACAGCCCTGAGCTGGGCATGTCTGCTGCCGCAGAAGCTCCTGGGCTTGCGGGCAGAGGCTGTGCACATGGCCAGCATCTGCTGCCTGGATTTAAAGGTGGGAGACTATTCCTTACGTAGACAGTGTGTCCAGGAATGCAAGAGCCGAGATCGGATTTCCAGGCACGACCAACCCTTGCCTTTCAGAGTCAGAAAGGCTGACTGCCATCGGCAGGGTTTTCTTTCTGTGCTAAGGAGGATGGAAGATCACCTAATGGAAAGCGTATGGATTGGAGGAATGCAATATACATTACTAATTTTTACTGTTTTCCTGGATTAACTCTGACTCTGGATGACAGCTGACAACCGCGGCCGGACCCTCTTGTACCCCACGCCACCTGTAGAAGCCATTAGATCAAGTATGTCTGGTATAGTAATGAAAAGCAGGAGCAAACCCTTGCTAAGGGGGCTGAGAGCCTGCAAGGGAAATCAAAGCTCCACCTGCAGAAATGAAATGGAAAAAGCTCTGTATGTGCCACCGAGTGACCGAGGCCAGGAGCAGCTGTGCGAGTCTCTGTGCCGCTGATCCAAACACCCTGACAAGTGTCTTGTCCCTCCCGGCTGTGGTGCTGCTGATAAAGCCCTGCCGTAGCTTTGGGTGCTGGGATTTTTGTCCCCAGCTGGGATCCTTTTTGAGGCCATGACTCCAGGTCACCCCTTCTCTTATCCCTTGGATGTGCTCTTGGTTCTCACCCAACAGGCTCAGGACCAGACGGCGGAGAGGGCTGGGCTGGTGGTGCTGCTCAGGACAGGGGCTGCACGGGGCAGCTGGTGGGGCAAGAGCCTGGCCTTTGGGCTGGAGAACAAACAGGAACAGATCGGCTCCCTATGGCACAGCAAGCTGAAAATGCAGCTCCTCAGCTCTCGTGCTGCAAAGATGACAGCTTGACAGGACCCCGGCTATGTGAGAAAACATGCTCCAAAGCCACAAGTGGGTGAGGTGGGATGGGATGGCAGCCAGGGCCAGGAAAACCTCTTGGTAAGGCAGTAAGACTTTTCCGTGTCTGCCCGCAGCGGCCAGCGCAGTGGGCTATCATTAGGTTCCCTGGCATTGCTCAACATGGAGGAGAACAGCAAGCCCGGAGAGCAGCCCATGACAGGGAGGGAGCTGCACCGCGTGGGTGGCAGCGGGGAGCATGGGAACCAGATCAGCCCATCTCGGCCAGCTGGGATGCCGCTTCTCCCAGCGCTGACACAGGCTCCCCCCTGCGACTAACTGGACCATGATCAAGCAAGCCACAGCTCTGCTATCCTGTGCAAGAGGTGCTGTGCCTTCTGAGGCCACCACAGCTGAGGCAGCTGGGAGGAATCACACTCAGAGCAAGCCTCCCTGGCCAGCAGGCACGGAGGGGACTCACACACCCAACTCAGACATTCACAAGGTGCCTGAATGCTGCCCTGTGTGTGTGAACTAGCACAGGAGTGACACGTGGGTTTAAAGAGAGGTATCTGATTCTCTCCCCTTTTGGGTTGAAGGCACTGCCGATGACGAACGGCTGCAGGAGCCTCTGCAAGGAGGATGAGGACAGTAGCGGGAATCAAAGAATCACTAAGGTTGGAAAGGACCTTCAAGATCAATTCTCATTACAGACATTTCTAGCAGCCTTTTTCATCACCGTTAGCACCAAAATGACGTACAAGAGGAGGTGGGATTTTCCACAGAGACAGCAGTTGCTGCTCAGTGATGCTGCTGGGTGCCTGGACCAGCTGCGATTAAAGGAGCAGTCTGAAAGCCATGCCAGCCCCAGGATGCCTGGCCACCGTCGGAGAGCCCTGCCCGGCCCACCCCACCCCAGAGGCTCTGCATCAGCCCACGTGATGCTCTCAGCAAAACAACAGGCAAACGTGACCTGAATGCAGCCGGCGCAACACCATGTTTGGAAAGACTAGCTCACTCTCAAAGGGGCAGGCATTGCAAAAACGATTCCACATGGCTCCGTCCTGAGCTCGATGCCATTAAACTGTTTCATGATCTGGATGAGGAATAGAGAGCATACTTACAAGATTTCTGGAAGATGCTAAACTGGAGGGCTTTCAACCACCTTGGAGTATTGGATTAGACTGCAGTTTCAATAAAAGAGAGAAGCTGTCCAAAATCTTCAGGATGCATTTCAACCAAGGCCAGAGCAAACTACAACGCTCAGGAGACTTGGAAAACACAAATACAAAATGGGGCCGGGCAGAAGCACTGCAGAAAAAGCTTGAGGACTGCAGAGGATCACTGTGCATAAGCCAACAGCATGACAGGACTAGAAATGATCACATCGACTTCAAGAGAAACAGATTTATCTTTGATTGAGTTTCTAATGATAATGAAAAGATAAGCCCTGGATGAAGCCACCTTGGAAGACCAGAGGGTCTTCATGACTGGCAGGTTTTAAGGAAAGGCTGGATGACCACCTGTCAGACAAGACCCAGGGTACCTGACCCTCCCTCCACACAGGCACAGGCACTCGCAGTTGCTCATGGTCCCTGTAGCCCTGCCTTTCTGTAACCTGCAGGTGCCTATTCATGACTGAAGCCTCTCAGGGTAAACTGCAACCGATCGTTACAGAGCCCAGGGCCACAAAGAAGCCAACATATGTCAACTGAGCTGTGATGACTGTCTGTCTGCTCTTTGCTTGTGACAAAGATAAGGCAGTGCAACTTGGGCGAAGCAACTTGAGATTTGAGCTGATGTTTGCAACAGGGTAGGGAGGCACACCAGTCAGCTCCCACAGTTCAGATAGCAGTGAGAACACTGCTGTGCCATCTTTCCTTGACAGTCAGTTTAAATCCAATGGCTGCATAGCTGGACATGTTCATCTGTGCTATTCCTAATACCTTGTCAGTGAGTGGGCAGTATCTGGAGTAGAGCTGTGGGTTCTCCAGGGGCCCCTGTGGTCTGACCTCATCCACAGAACAGGCCAACAATTTTGCCCTGTGATTCCTGCATCAGATGTTTTAAAAATAGCCCAGCGAGGCTTTTATTTCCTTCCCCTTCCTTGGGGCCATCCAGCAGTACCAACGTCTGGGAGACACTAATGAGCACAAAGTGGGTTTTCTAAGAGAGGTCATGATGAGCGTTGAGCTTGGCAGTTGCATGTGGCTGATCCCTGGAGGGGTCAGTACGTAACCACTGCTATCACTCCATGCTCAGGTCAGCCATGTACTGCACTGCCTGAGCACGCACCCATCACACCTCACAGCCCTCTGCAGGGAGGTGGACACGGGCAGGGGTGTCTGTGAAGGCAGGACCAACAGCTCAAAGTTGCTGCCTGCTGCCGCTGCTCCTTTGTTGGCTGGAAGGTCAGCACTGCCAACCTGTGTTACACGGGGCTGCTTAATCGCCCAGAGTAACACTGACACGGAATTATTTCTAAAGTTTATTGTGCTGAATTACCTATGACTGATGTTTTGTGGGATTACATAAGTGAAAACACAGGAACAGATCTCCTGTAGAGGTGTCTGGATTTATAAATAGTTTTATTGCTCCTCTTTGAAGTTCAGAACATACAGCCATTCATACAGCCTCAGGCTTAAGAAGCTATCCTTCCCAGGCCAAAAGGCTGTGTTGCACTTAATTATTTGTTAACAGGTTTAAAAGCCGTGCTTCAGGTGATAGACTATTTCAAATTAACAGCAAAGGTAATTGTGCCAAGCATTGCTGTTGTCTGACTGCACCTTCTCAAAGAGGCTTGCTGGCTCTCGCAGACTGTACCAAACTCCCAGCATGAGCTTGGTCTAGGGAACAGAAATCTAACTCCCCAGTGCTGCTCTCTAGGGTTTATGGCAGCTCCTCTTAAAAACAAACATGTTGCAAGACCCAACTGATGAAAGCTGAAGTCAGTGATCCAAACCAAGAAAGTTTAGCAAATAAGGCTGAGGGTAATAACCACTGTTACAAATTACTGAAGATGATGGAAGATTGCCTTCATATTTGAAGTACTAGATTTTCAAAACTGGCTTATTAGACCATAAAACCAAAGTCCTCCTTCTCCTCTTAGTAGTAGTACTGACACTTATCAATCAGTCGAATGTTCAAATGTCTGTCTTTGAGACCAAGCATCTGCTTCTATAAGAGATGCTGTCTTAGAGAAAAGCAGAAGACAGGTAGAGGGCTTGAGAGGCAGGCAATGAGAATCTTAGTGTCTGTTCTGCAGTAAGTCAGAACAAATGGTGATGTGAACTGTCTCTCTAGACTCAAACTCTCCACACATCAGTGGGCTGTTTAGCCCTGTGGATGCAGTCATACGACAGGAACAAGTTATTCTGGTAATCTACCCCTCCCCACTTACATGCACCCTCCCCACAAAGCTTTGCTGCAGGAAAATGCTTGTCTTGAAAACTGCACAATTTGCAGAGAGGTTGCAACAGAGGTCCCCTAAAATACCACCTGACCTTGTGAAGTGTTTCAAGGCTGTAACCAACTGCCATAGAAGAGCTTTGCAGCCTTCTGAAGATGTGCTCATGCCTTCGGTATGTTGACAGAGGCTTGTTCTACCAAATCAACCATGAATTTCACCTTACCCTAGCAGTCCCACGATGGACTACCCCAAAAATACTCTGTGATACCAATACTGTGCAATTCAGGGCCTGGGCCAATTATCAAGACTCCTCTAAGGCCCCAGCTGCCTTTGCAGAAGATAACCCACATACCTACTGGATGATTTCTCGGTAGGTGACTTGTAAAAGTGGTCAGAACGTGCCTGGCTCTACTCCCACGCTGTGCTCACTGAATATACAGTTAAGCTCGTGTTGACCACATAGATCTGGACCATGTCCTCGCTTCTGCTGGTAAGATACAGGGAAGGAAATCACTTGTCCCACCTCTACTTTAACTACCTGTCTTTGTCAGTAAGGCTGGAGAATCATCCTCTCCTCATGGACAACAGCATAGAGTGAATTTGCTATCCATGAAACCAGTTTAGTTGATGTCAGAGTTAGGTGCCACGGAATTATCTCTGGATAAGGTGATACAAACCCACCAACTCTCTTAAAACCATCTTTGCTGAGCAGCTACTCACGCCCTTTACATTTTTCACATTTCCTTCTAACAAGAGAGCTTGCTTTGCGACACCAGACTCCAAAGGCTGTTAATTTACATTTGGAGGCCCTTCTGCAGCCCCATCTGTTACACCAGCGGGAACCTTAGGCAGCTTTCAAAGGGCCACCGGATAAGTTCCAGTACCTGATTGCTTTGTGCTAGCTGTGCCAAGCTGACGATGCTGAAGTTTCGTTTAAATAATGATTTATCACCAAACTACCCAAACAATTCATTGCGCAACCTGTCCTGGCCCAAAACAGAGCTTATGTCTAGGGCAGCACAGAGTTCAGCAAGCACAAGCTTCAGCAGGAGATGAGGGCACCAGCGGCGCCCAGCTCTGGGGCTGGCCTGCTGAAGGGCTGCAGCTGTCCCCAGACATAATTCGGGGGGCTTTCTCCACTCTGTCACTCACTGAGCAGCCCTGACTGTCCTACCCAGCACATCTGGACAACGTTTCCATCTGAAGGGTTGGTACACATTACCAAATAAGTATATAAACGAAGCAGTGTTACTGTAACAGCTACAAAGACTAAAAATACACTCCCTGCAACAACGCAGCAGGGTTCCTAAAACATTTACAGATTTGCTTGTTAGACAGGATTCTTTGAGGCAAGGGAGAAAGTTCTGTTGTGACCCAAGTATCTTCTCTTTTAAAAAGCAAATTCTTGCTTGGAACTATTTCCAGACAAACCGGCTGCAATGGTCTCACCTCTGTGACTCAGCTGCCCGCAGTCCCTGACACGGGTTAAGTGAGATCCTGGGCATTTCAGTTCTCCAGGTCCCCTGGCACCTCTCAAACAGCGACCCAGGCTGCTGGGTCTATATGCACACAGGAGCAGGGGCCATCGTCAGAAACACTGGATCCACATAATCGAAGTCACTTCGACAAGCCACGAGCGACAGCAAGGACACAGCGTCTCTCCCCATGTCTAAGCTGTTGGAGCCTTGGTGCCGGGGGCTATCCAAGGGGGATATATACAGGCACGAGGCAAGAAAATCAGAGGAAACAAGTTCTCTGTGGCCTCCTGAGAAAATAACAGAGCCACAGGGGAGATCGGCACTGTCTGTGCACGAGGAGCACAACGTGCCTTTAGCTTACACCACTATGTGACTTTCTGGAAAAGGCCAGTGCCTGTGGGGAACGTGGTCAGTGGCAGATCTGTGCCAGATGTGCTTTGCAGTACCTGGTCCAAGCTAGGAGTTCTCAGGGAAAGGGATGGTTCTTCCCAGGGACCATCTCCCACCCGATATCCCACCTTCCTTTCCAATCTTCTTTCATGCTGCACAGACACTTCCCTCAAAGAGAAAGAACATTCGCTACAGAGGAGAGACCCCAGTGTGGATCTACTGTGATTGCTCTTGGTTTGGAGAGGGAGCCAATGGTCATCTCAAGAAAAGATCAGAATCACCAGTGTTGACCCTCCCAGGCTCATCATTTAAAGCTCCCTCAGGTACAGTATTTCTGAGAAATACTGAGACATTTTTGACAGCGCTGGCTGTGCATATGTGTGTTGTTGGCAGGGTATCATTGCTGCAGGATGGCCATATTTGAAACCAAACCAGCTGTGGCAATGCTAATGACAAGGAAGAAAAAAAAAAAAAAAAAAGGAAGAGAAAACAAAGACAAGGGGCAAAGCAGTTCTGCTGCACAGAAAACTCTCTTGAGAGTGAAGGACAGAGGCTGGAAAGAGAGCAACTTGTCAGGCAGAACCATCCCATGTCTGCTTGGGAGGCACAAGTAATATAAACAAACTCCTCACACAGCCTGCAAATCCAGACATACCCACTTACAAGGCAAATAACTATACACAGGAGAGTAGCCTAAAAAGGCATTCCTGTAGAGGCTTCTTTCAAGAACAAGGGGTGGAGGGCTTGCCCCAGGACAGCACGTAGAGGACTGCTCCCTCTGAGGGAGGGTCTGCGAGCCATGGGCACGCTCCCTTTGGTCCCCGCCATGGGTCTAGCATCCTACAGACACTCTTAGAGCTGGAAAACCTTTCTGGCCCAATGCTATCTTTGGTTTTAAATGCTAGCAAGCTCCTCCTTTTCCCGCTGTGCTGGGAGACTGGCCACTCTCCTTTTCTAGCCTTGGTACTGCCTAAGGATGGCTGTTCTGCACAGGCAGGAGAGCAACATCCTGGCAGCAAAGTCCCATCCAGCACATGCTTCTGCCTCTAACAGTGACCAGCAGCAGCAGCAAATGTCAGGGCAAGCATGTACTTTCAGTGATACATGAAATAGCAAGTAACTGCTTCCCAGACACCTTATCTACACCACTCATGGTTCTTCAGGTTCTGTCATAACCCTTCCCTCAGCCCTTGCTGTCAAATTCAATAGTCACTGTGGTAGGGAAGCTATAACACTCCATGGTCATTCCTGTTGCTTTTTCTCCTGCATCTTTCATTGTTTTATATATCTATAAACATCTATGACCAAAAATGCATAGTATTGAAGATGGGGATTCAGCAGGGCTGTAAAAATGGTTCATGCTTTGTTTTCTACTCCCTCTCTGAGGAAGGATGCGCAGTGGCTCCTCTGCAGCTCGCTTATCTGCCACTGTATGTTTGGTCAGGAACACTTTTCCCACGTAAATTCTTTTGCATTATTTCACACCAAGTTTCACCTGCTGAACAGAATTTCACTGCTTCCCAAGATCTTCCAGCCTGTGCCTGGAGATGCAGGGGCAGCGACCCCAGCACAGACCTGCATGGGAGTCTACTGGTAACATAATCTTCATTGCAAAATGTGACCAACTGTTTCCACCTTTCATTTATACCTTTCAAGGAAATACCAATCCACAAGTGAGCCTTCCCTCTTGCCTCACAAAAACTTCCTTTCTTTTAGCAGTTTCTGAAGAACTACTTTTTTCCAAGTTTTTGAACACTCAGGTATGTTATTGGGCTGAAAAGACTGCCCTTATCCTCACACTCGCTAATCCTCTAAGGCACTAAAGTAGGCCTTTGCTCTGCAGAAGCTGTGCTAGCTCTTCCCAATCTATCGCATGGCCCCGGGCATGCTCAACTCTGACAGATTCAGCCAGCTTGTGCAAAAGTAAGACTTGATTTTTTATAGTTCCTGAGGCCACTTTAAAAAAGTTTGCCTCATTTGTCACTTGCCATTCTCCTGATAACTATATAGCTTTAGTGGTTAACACCAGCACAAGAACTTTTTGCTCTTTCCGTCAACAGTGCTGACTTCAACTTTAAGTGCTCTTTCACACCTTGATTCTCTACAGGCACTAGAGACTCCCTGGCAGGCATCCTCTGAAAAATGCTTTTATTATTTTTTTTTATGCCTCAGGCACTGTTCCTCAATATCTTTTTCTGGCTTGACTTCCTATGGTTTGACATTTAGTCTGCCAGAAATCGTGCTCTTCTTTCTATTGGCTACAATGTCTATTGTTTAAGAGAGAGCTTCTTACTTCTCTGAATCTACTTTAATGTGTTACTTAAGTCTGCTGGATTTTTTAGGGTCCTTTTAAAGACACTTGCACAGAGCTTTTAACCTTTAATCAGTCTTCATACCGTTTGCCAGCATTTTGCCCTACTGGTTTTTCTTTTAATATGTTTTCCTATTGTTATTTAGCCCTTACGTTTGAACTGTAGTATGTACTTCACTATTTCAAGTTGTAGGCATTTACTGATAAAATTAATTTAACTATTTGACTTCATTTTTTTCAAGAGGGAGCATCACTTTTTCATTGACATGCACCTTCTCTATCACCCAATATCATTTGTTTCCTAGCGTTAGCATCTCACTGATTTAAGAGTGAAGGCTGGTGTGAGCCTGTATTCACTTACAGTTGAAATGTCTTTATAGGTTGGATGGTATCCAAGGAGTGAGCTGAATTTTCCACCTGTCTCACTTGGATACATAAAATTACCTCATTTATTTAGATACTGCGATCAGCTCTTGCTCGTAGTATTTTTAATACCATCTCTGTGAAGATGATGGTCTTAAGATCTTAAGATCTTCTGTCTGCATGGGCTGAGCACTTTCCTCCATGTGAGCTTCTCCAATTCAATGCATTTACCAGTTAATTAAAAAAACCCACAACATACACAGATGCTGCCAAGTGCCTATCTGAGCATAGCACACTAATAAGTGACACGTCCGTTTCAAAGATTTCTGTTTCCCAGCTACAGCAACAGGAGATTTACAGCTTTAATGTATGAATCCTGCTCTCAAACAGAGGTGCCTCCCTCCTCACGGCGAGGGGCAGCTCAGGCTGGCAATCATTTCTTCGTCCACATTCACCCAGAAGGCATTTGTGCTGTACTGGGATATGCCATGGTCTTTTCACCCGGGGCTACTACAGAATAAGACAGGATGGAGGCAGATGATTTACAATGAAGTGGTGGATGACTGAAATTGAGAATGTTCTTCAGATGCTCAGGATGTATTTTTAAATTGCTTTCCTACAGCAACCCTGCTACAAAGGATCAAGCCTGGAGGACACCCAGGAACCACACGAGGAAGCACCAGAGGTAAGGTGGGCTGGACAAGGCGGGCGAGGAAAACTGCGGTGTGGAGGACTTTGACCTGGGATATGAGAAGGCAGCAAAGGCCTCCCGGCCCCGCTGGCGGCAGTCTCCTTAGAGACTGCAATCCAAACACTGAAAAAGACTGTCCTGGACTGCTGTGTTTTTACTAATCTCTAGGTTTACTCCAGTGATGTTCTCAAGACAGAACTCATAAATGTGAACCTCCTCTACCAGCGCTGTTGCAATTTTTTATGTTTTTACAGGGTGAGGTCATTATGGATAATTACGTTTCAGATCACTGCAGAAATAAAGAGCTACCAGTAACCAGAGTTGGCCTGTGTATCACAAACATAAAACTGAGTTTGCCACCTATAATTTAACAGTAGGAGGAATTATGTAGTCTTGAATTTACAACATCCGAAAATATATTAAAGCAGATCAGCTGGGCTCAAGGCTAGAATTACGACGTGCTGCACACATGCAGTTCAACGTAGCCGAGATGGCAACAGTAATCTCACAGATGGGGATGAAAATCTTCTCTTTGCTTTGCAGCACAGCTCTCGGCACGGTGCTCTCTGTACAGCTTGGTGGGAGAGCATACCTACACGGCAGTATCAGCATTCAGAGTTAATGAACATCTAGAAGACAGGGTCTCTGCAGCGAGAAGCATACTCGTTCAGTTCTAAACCGAACTGGGCTCCTTCTGCAACTCCATACTGGCATCCATGCTGGCAGCTTATGTCACGCCTTTCTTTTTTCTTCTACTTTCTGGATTTTATAGAAGTGTGTCTTTTATATGGAAAAAACCAATCTGGTGTAATAACTCGATACTGGCATTGGAAATACTTAAGTACGAAGTCCAATTAATTTATGACTCATTCTCTGCCCCCTTCATGAACAGTGTGTTCCCAAGAAAATGCCATCTGTAGCATTTATCCTGTCTATACAGAGAAGAGCAGTCACACTGGGGCTTGGCCTGCTTTATCACACAAAACCCAAGAGATACTCTTTTTCGTACTAATGAAGGGGCAAAAAGGCGCAGAAGATCCTCTGAAATCCTCTTCCTGTTCTTTTGAATACATAAAAATAGGTTACTCATTTAGCAATTTAGGTAAACAGCTTGTTATGAAAAGTCACTGGGGAATAAGCTTTTATGATTTCATTTCTTGATCGTTTCCTGTCTAACTAAATAAACATGAACTTAAGTGACACAGATTCCATTACTTTTGTGCACAGATTCTTGAATGATTTCTTTCATACTGTTTTGAATAATTTAATCTCCTCCATCCTGTCAAAGACAACATATATTAACAGACAATAGTTAGGGAGAGCAAAGCCTCTCAAAGACAAGAAAATCTGTTGAAAACTTCTATTTAAGGTTGAATCTAGGCTATGATCAATTTTGATATTCAAAGAAATGTAGGAAAGTTTGGGGAGTACTCTGTTTTGATAAACTGCGCTTTTACATCACTCTGAAAAGGGAACAGGAGTGAGAATAGCAGCCTCTTACAATATGACTAAATTCTGTCATTAAAATTCCTTTATAAAATACGTTCTGCTGTGATTTCTATCCTGACCTTTACAGCACAGCTTTAGATCAGCACGAGAGCTGAAGTACATCTGTGAAATTAGCAAACCATCCTAACGACAGCAGAACCACAGTAACTCGACGTGCTGCTTGTCCACGACTGCACACAGGAGTTAGCAGACTCTCCCTGTTTCTCAGTCCAGGCTCAGTAATCGACTGTTGCAGTGAGGTCTAACCGAGAGCTCACCATGGCTCTGATTTTTCCCTGGTCAGGCTTCACTAAACTACTTTTATTACTCAATTGGCAGCTCAAGCAGCAGAAGAGTGGCATTTTCAAAATGGCCTGTAAACTTACAGCATGGAGACATCCTCAGACATATTTTCTTACATCCTGGTTTAGAGGTCTTGAGGCTTTGAAGGATTCTCAGTGACCTTCTTAAAAAACCTTAGCAGCTATCCCATCTTTCATCACACAGATACGTACACAACTCCCAGAGACTTCTGCTCATACACTACGGTCTGTAAGGCTGCGCTGAGTGCTCAGCACTTTCTGCTAAATCCGGATACAAAAGCAGAAACAATGAGGGAAGTATCTCTAGAGATCATACTTGTGTACCTAAGAGATATGTCCTCTGTACCTACTAGAGTGATGTGAGCTGCTCAGTCTGGGGCCAAGGACAGCGGCTGTGAGGGAGCCACAGGGACTAAGACTTGGCTTCTAAGCATGAAGAGAAGAATGAACCAACAACAGCTAGAGATAGCTGGGGCCATCAGCCTCCTGGAAACCATCCACAGTGAGAGAGAAGGCTACCCAAAATATTATGCAGCAACCTTCAGGGAAGTCAGCTGCTGTAAGTGGTATGTATTGTTTTAGACCTTCCTCATTCAATGACTGACCGGGAATTCTGCTTCTTGCTCTGAAAGACGGAAATGGCATCTTTTGTTTGCTTGACCCTGAAAGGCAGAGGAAGTTGGAGACTTTATTTATTCAACCCCAAGACATGGGAACTTACAGAACGTTGTCACTTCCCTAAGAGCTTTTTTTTTTTATTTTCCTTCTCAGCCTTTGTGGGTTCTGTTTGCCTTATGGATTTTTCACAGACAGTTTGCTACCAGCCTTGGACATCTGTGAGCGGCTTTTGCATGTGGCTGTCAGTTGAAAGAATGTTCTTTGTAGTTGCATGCAAATAATCATGCTGCTTGATGGCAGAAATCCCTCCAGTTTTGATCAAAAAGCCTTACCACTAGATTTGTTATTGACCATTTTAATTAGAATGCATATTATTTCAGAGCACTTTTGAAGTCTATTACATCAGTAGGATGATGGATGCTAGGAAGGAAGGCTGAGGGAAGTGGCGGAAGAAGCTGGCCAACACAACAGAACACATGAACTTTGCAAAACTCACCATCCTGTTCACAGTAAATATCTGCCTTTAGGAGACTATTTTGCTGTTGTGTTTCATGAAAAAAAACCCAACCCTTAAAAGAACAGGGCTCCTTAAGAACCAGGAACATGCAAGTTATAGAGTCAGACACAAACAACCTCAAAGGCAGACTGAAGACAAGTCCCATTGTATGACATTAGACTAAGGACCTACCCAGAATATTTGTAAAAAATTCAAACCTCTCTGTCATGGCTGTGAATTCCCAGAAAATAAGCCTCAGATCTCATGTTCACCATCAGGCCTCTCACTTTTGTTTGGCTGAGAGTACAGACACCAACCCTAAGTTTAAAGAGAGCAAATAATGGGATGACTTTCACGTACAGGGAACTGTTTTGCACAGGGATCCTAAAAATAAAAAAAGGCCTTTTTCATCTTTGTGCTGCTGCTAAGGCCACCAGTACTCACGGTGAGTACACACCTGCACAGACATTTACAGCTGCTCCTACCAAGAAAAAGTGTAAACTGTGAGAATATCGAATCTAATCCTAAGGAGAAATGCATTAGTCAAAGAGGCTACTTCGGCTAAGCGTTGAATGCCATCTCCTGCACTGAGTGACTGTACATATGTTCTCATTTTTGTGTGCTGCAAGGATAGGACTACTGCTGGTGTGTGCTGCGCCGCAGAGCTGCAGGCATCCTGCAGAGACAAAAGGCTTGTGCTTCGGGTAGGAAGAGTAGCTTAGCTATGCTGTACTCTATTGATTATTTTGATCCAAAGATCAATGTTATAAATCACTGCATTTTTTACAGCAGTTAAGTAAATATAAGGCTAATGGCAGATGTTTTCATTTAAACTTCAAGAAAGGCACCGCCTATATGTCAATTTGGAATTGCTGTAATGAGCCAACAAGACTCTGAATTACAATAAAAGCAAATTTAGGAATAAAATCTACTGGAGACTTAACTGGTCTCAAGTGCATCGTTAGATTTCTAAAATAATAGCTGCAATCCAGCATAACAAACATGACTTGCTTAAAAACAAAAGCCGGAGTTTAACTGTAAATTGCAGTTGGCTCTCATTCCCATGAGAAACTGCAAGATATTTCTGCTTGGAATAACTTCTCTGTAAAGGCACACGAATGGTGCTCCCAAAACCATGTACAGTGGGATTAGGACTACCCAGAACTGCTTTTTCCTTGCACGCTTACCAACCCTAAGGTCCTTAGGTCCCATCAGACAGATTTTCTGTAGGTACTACTTTGTGTCCACAAATGATGGGGCTTTGTCATTGGGCAGAGGCAGGTCAAAACTGCAGCCAGCAGGGAAATGGGAGAAGGGTAAAGGGCTGTGAGAGCATCTGGGCAGGCAGAAATGGAGGAGCTGACAGCAAGTACTGGCTGTGAACTGGGAGGGTTGGCCCAGCAAGCTTGGACAGGGGTTTAGAACAGAGTGGGGAAGAAGGAATTGGTAAGAGGGGCGGAATTAACATGTACTAACATGTAACAAGTGACTATACTTAAAAAAAATAAAAATGCTTAAACATATTTAGCATATGTTAACATATTAAACGTACCTAAATAATTAAACATGTTTCTGTGCACGTGCAGGAGAAGGAGCACATAGGAGAAAGTTACAAGGTAATGGCCATTTTTAGTCTTTTCCAGCATATAACAACTGAGTAGTTTTTATCAAGTTTTTATCTTGAAAATGAATAATGTACTGTTATTGCTTCATACAATATTGTTCTCTTAAACTTCCATCGTATGGGATGCACACATACATGTACCTGTCCACTACAAAATTTTCTGTTGAGATTTGCCATTAGCTGCAAAGCACTAGCACTGCCACTGGCCGGCTTTACCCCAAGTCTTCCCTCCAAGAAAAATTCTTCAAATTGTAAACCTCATTCTGCTTTGTACACTTTCGAAAACTGCCAGACCAATCTTGCAGAGCCATGTCATTAATCTCCATGCAGAGTCATGCAGGAGAGTGACTGAACTCATTGTACTTCCTAATCTTTGTCCATACCTGTTCTCTGTCCCGGTAGCCGGCGGTGGGAATGGCTAAAGCCAGCTAAAGGCAGTCTCGCTAGCGGAGCTCAGAAGACACTCAAGCAATCAAAGTGCAATCAGAAAAGGATGACAGTCCTGCTGGGCAAAGACTCTCCAAGCAGTTCAAAGGGTTCTCTACTCAACTGCAAGCCGTTTCATGTTTGGAAATGCTGTCATGGGTAAACTTTAGTACACAGACTAATAAAGATCCTGCAGAAGAAAGCAGGTGAAGAAGTTCTGAAAAAGTTTCAAAGCAAAGGCCACTTCACTTGCATTCCCTTCATCTCTGCCAGGGTTGTGGTAGCAAAAAGGCAAGTAAGCGGCAGCGGAAAAGGTTTCTCTTCTTCCACAGAGATCTGGCTGAGGCACGAGAAAAGACAGGAGGGGACGAGTTCCTTCACTGAAACTCTTGCCAATTCCTCCCAGGGAGACCCAGCCTCTTCTAGCAGCCAACTCTCTGCAGGTGGACAAAGAATTAAGGTGGGCTTAAAAGAACAGCAGACAGCTGGGAGGAAAGCTTTGTTGTCAGCTAACTTCCAGATGCTTTTTCAGGACATGCTCAGTCCCTGCGGAGGCAAAATAGGGTGGAGGAGGAACAATGCTCTCAGAGGAGAGAAATGGGTTCTTCTCCAGGCAGAAATTTTTAGGGAATCATCTCCTCCAGGTAATCTACTACTAATAAAATTAAAAATCAAGCCAGGTTACCTATGGGCTCTTGTGTATCTTATAATTTTTTTCCTAATAGCTGGCTGAGTGTCACAGAGGAAGCAAATGTTTGATGCCGTTGTTTACTTAATGCTATCCTTGCATCTCATCTGTTTCAACATCTCTGCCCAAATCCCTGGACATTTTTTTATTTCCTGGATTATGCTGATGTTCTGAAGAAAAATCCCAATGAACTCAAGTAACTATAATTTCACAATGTTTCATCATTAATGAAGGGTACGATTTGTCACTGGGTTCTGATGTGTATTTTCCAAATTATATTTACTCCAACAACTGAAAAGCTATTTCAAGTAAAACACGACTCAGTAACATGTAAAGAAGAAATACTTTGTAATTTAGAAATACTGTTTGTTCTCCAAGTGATAAAGTGCCCATTTGCACGTGATAATTCAGCTCAGCCAGAGAAGGATTTTTGTAATGGACATGAAAAGGGAGTTTCAGACAGATAAATGCCGAAAATAATTCTGATACATCTAATAAAAATTCCCCTAAGCTAGCTGGTTATAGATTATCACACTCAACTTACTGTACTGCATGGGAAAATGTAACTATCACAATGTTGAAAGCCTGAACTGATTTTTTTTCTTCGTTTATGGAAATTCGCATCATCAGATAATGTTTTTGGCATGCTTGAATAACGAAAACATTTGGGTTTATGATTCACTTGTACTGTAAACCATGTAAGTTTTAAAAAAGTATTATGGTGCACAGATACTCAGAATGTAAAGTTTATACTGTTAGAGGGTTCACGATGTGTTTAATGACTGTGACAGTAACCCTGTGCCCCAAACATGTCCTAACTTGGCAGTTCCTCACCATATGAATTAACAATATATTTATACAGTTCAAGTCCTGTCTCCCATGTGGGACTAAAATGGAGATCAAGAACACTTCTGTTCACTAATAAGCCTGTGCCCTTAGTGCAAAGCTGTTTTGTTTGCTGTCCTGTAGCATTGTAACATGATTATTATTATCCTGACCATGTAGTGCTGAGAGGTCCCACTCACACTGAGTGTTGTATAACAGTGGTAAACAGCTGAGGAAGCCAATGGAAGGCAGTCAGCATCCTAACAAACCAGTAAGGCCAAGGAATTTGCCCTGCTAAGGAGGAGCCCAGATGAGAGCACCAGGACAGTTTCTGCGCTCGATGGGATCTTTGTAGCCACCGAGTTAAGAGAAGCTAGATCACATTCAAGTCACCCTTAATCAGCTGTGTATAAGTCATGGGGACTGGAGAGCACCACCCCAAGTCCTTGGAGAAGCCAGAATGAGATACTGCAGAACTGCTGGCCAAGGCACACAGCCTCTCGTTACAGTCTCTGTGACCAGGTTCTGGTGATTTGCCAGCACCCCAGCTCCAGCAGGGACCTTGGCAACTAAGGCCCAGTAATGACCAGTTTGACTTCTTTTTCAAAGCTATAACAACAAACATTTGATCTCGGTTTGGCCTCCATGTACAAGTCAGGCACATCTCTCTGAAATTATTCTCCTATTGCTCTCTTTCATGTTTTGGACTTACCATTGATGTTTACAGCTGGCAACACTATAGACATCTTTGGTCTTCTGGTCTTGTTATGTGTGGTGGCTGGCAATAACAGGTGGTCCTGGAAAACAGGGGAAAAGATGTGTTATATCTACCCTAGAAGTACAGACCTGGGAAAATTCCTTTCCATTCTGTCTTACAGGCATTCCACACAAACTATTTACGACAGCTTAGCAAATTCAAACTGTTGAGGGAGTCTTCCAAAAGTCACAGCAATTGCTCATGCTGTGTAACTGAGAAGAAATCCCTATCGCATGCAGCAGAATATGAAAAAGCCTTGATCATGTGGAAAGAGATGGAAACTACTATTAGGCCCTTGTTCAACAGAGTACTTATGTATATGATTAAAGTAATTTAACTTGACTTCAATGATATTTAAACATGTGGTTAAGGGCTTTGCTGAATTGGAGCCTTTACTTGCAGTGCTGCCTGCTTTATATATAAATGTCATCTTGCTGTATCTATGTCAAGCTCTACATCACGTGCCTTTCAGTAGGACTGTATCAGTCAGGGTTGTGACGGGGTGCAAAATACGAGCTCTGCTGACAAAACCTACCAGGGAAGTTTGATGGCAAAGCTGGGCTTTAATAGCTTATCTCAGCTGTGAGGTGGCTGGGTGCTGCTGTAAGACAGCCATGTTCAAGCTAAGTACCCTGGGTTTTAGCAGTGGAAGCTGCATCTGCAGGAGATGCTCTGGATGTGGACCTTACCTGCACAGAAAAACACAGGATTTTGCTAACTATTACCGAACTTGAATTGCTCAACTTGCAGCCTGGAAAATTACGGTCCTTTCCTTATCAACAGAAGTAACAGAACATAAAGAATCAGTGCAGGCATCTCCCATATTGTTGTACTACGCTGATCTTGATGGACCAAAGAAAGACCACTAAGGATGAGGGACCATGCCTTTCAAAGCTTAGCTTCCCTGACAGAAGGTTGTTTCACTGCACCATCTCAGTATGCAGTGGGCGCTGTGAGGGAAGTATATTTGCTCTCTCTTAGTAATTAGGAGCAAAAGACTGTGTTTATATAACTGACAACTCAGGCTCTAAGTGAAACAAAAACCTGCCAATCACTAAGTAACTTTTCCAGGCCCCAAAGAATTAATGGAGAGGTTTATTTTGGAGAGGTTGCTCAGGGAGGTGGTAGATGCCCCATCCCTGGAAACATTCAAGGTCAGGTTGGATGGGGCTCTGAGCAACCTGATCTAGTTGAAGATGTCCCTACCCACTGCAGGGAGGCTGGACTAGAAGGCCTTTAAAGGTCCTCTCCAACTCAAGCTATTCTATGATTCTATGAGATTTTCCCAGCCCCTGTGTTTGCCTCTCTCCCAATCCCAGCAATGCCAAATTCATTCCCAGTGTCTCTGAGAAGAACGAAAGCCGGCAGATGCCACCATGTCAAACATGCAGAGACCAACTCATTAAGAAGTTTTTGCAACTGTCCTAAAATCAGATCGAAACATCTGCATTTCACTTTTCAAGATCCAGACATCTATATCCCATGGTTAAAAAGCAGAAACAAGTTTAATGCTCTCGTCTTATTTTATGCTTTCCCATTTGTAAAACTCCCACAATATTTTACAAACCCAGCACTCAGAAACTTTACATGCAGCTTTTCGCCTCCCTGGTTAAGGGTAAGAACAGGCACACAAACATCTCATGCTTTTAGCCAAGGTTATCTTTTTGGCAGACTGCATTAGACTTCCTTCAGGACACAGTTGTTAACTTCTTAATGTCAGGGTAACTGTATTTTCCCCATTTTAATATCTAAACACTACACTGTTCTGTCTAAGATTCAGAGAACTGAGTTACACACAAAGTTAGGTGTTAAATATATCAGGGTATTCTGTAGATACATTGCAGAAATAGTGCACACTCTTTTCCCCACCAAAAAATCCCCCAAAAAACCCAAATGACTGACCATAAGAAGAAAATATTACTTCAATAAATGACTGTAATTAAAAACATCTTGGTACCAAAATTATAAAACCACTCTGGTATAATTCTCAGACTACATATGTAATTTCAATTTAATTTTTGAACCACTGAGATTAAGACAACACTCAGGAAGACAATGAACTTCACAGAAAAACTGTTCTTGAAATTCAGTGTTCCCAAGGGAACAAGCCAAAGATAAGATGTCCATTAAAACCACATTTTGTAACAATGTCCATGATTTGACAACTATTTTTAACATTGCTTTAAAAATGCTTATCCTGTTTGTTTTTTTTTTTTAATGCTTCTGAGAGTCCACAACATCACCGAGCAGAACACAAGTAATGCACAGATGATCACCTGTGAATCATTACAGGTAACTACTATGTTTTTGCTAACATATCTGAAGATTGGTACATTAACTGATGATGGCTTAGTTTTGCTTATAATGGCACCTTTACTTACTATATGTATAAAATGTATTAAGAACTATCACAAAGACTTTACAATCAGTGTACCTCTACAGAAATAAACAGCAGTATCATGACAGAAATGCCAAATTTCCAGATAGCAACAAAATAATGAAAATTCCTCAGGTACCTCCTCTATCATATATTACCTTTTTGGCTGCATCGGGGGAGGTTCAGATTGGACATTCAGAAACAGTTTTTCACCCAGAGCGTGGTGCAATCCTGGAACAGGTCAGCACAGTGCTAGGGGATCTCTGTCTGTGGAGGTTTCCAAGACCCAGCTATAGAAAGCTATGGCTGCCCTTATCCACACTTGGCAACACTTCCACTTCAAGGAGGAGGCTGGGCTAGGCACCACCAGAGGTTTTCTCTACCCGTTTTGATGATCTTATGATTGTCCTTCTGCAGTCCACAGGGCAGACACTGGCAGTACCAACTTCTCATAAGGGTCCTGTGGTGACTACAGAGGCAGTGCAAACACCTCAGACTTGGCCTTTACAAGCTCTGCATCCCCTCCATCATGGTTAAATTCAAAGGCTTGGCTCAGACTGACTCTGCAGTTAACAAATTTCATTTCCATGACTACAACGCAGCCAAACTATGCACTAATACTGCTGGGCAGGTTCACATTCCACCAAACTGATCTGCTGGAAAACAATACTTTATTCTAAATGTTGCATCAACAATGAGATGCAAAATTCACCTTTCTTAGTTCCGCCTCACCTAGAAACCATTTTTTTTTTGAATACCAGGAGTTAGATTTAATTGCAACTAATTTTATACTTCTGTGAATGACGTTTCAAGAGCTGCAAAGAAGAAATGAGCAGCTCACCACTATCTGCTCTCCTTCCTCATAGTTCTGGCTTAAAACAAAAACACGAAGTTGTTTTCTGGTAGATCAGTCAACTGAAGTGGACAACTCCAGCAGGTATTTCACTCTACACTAAGATCACACTGGAGATGACAGGAGCTCCAGCGAAGCCTGCTGCTCTCCAGTGACTATCAGAAGAATGAGGTCTAGTTCAGACTGAGCTACCAACATCCAAACCCCCAAAGCTGTATTAAATCCCACCCAGACAGTCTTCTTTCTCTGACTCAGAGAAACAAAAGGACCATTGTTTTCTAGTCAGTCACTCAAAATCAAAGGACTATAAGGAAGGAAGACAGATACATAAAATGCCAATATTATAATCCAATCTAACCTAATGAAGTGAACTGATTTTACACAAATCATGGCAGGCCCAACACATCCTGCTCAGCCACACAAAATCCTGCTAGAGACAGAAACCGATAGGATAAAAACTTTGACACTTATACATGCACTGTTCCTAGCAATCCCTCCACACACAACCTGACATGATCAACTCATTGGATCTGAAACAAGTTGCATAGGGAACCATTTTCAATGAGGCCACTCTGCTGCCCAAGACGTTAAAATTCACCCTCCCTTACTTTCTGGACTCCAAAACGTCTCCTAAAACTACACAGCCAAGGGGTTCACGTATCAGTTCACCTGCTACTCCTCTGTTTTACTGGAGCACTTTGAACAGTGTGAGAGGGAAGACCCAGAGCCTTCTGCTCCCACAGCAGGTAGTGAGGCAATGAAGTCATTTCCACTCGCATTTGTGTATCCAAACACGCTCTGGAGTAGCCGCACAACCCCTCAGTGTTTCAACAGCAACTCTGGAGAAGACAGACACATAAAAAGCCAGTCAGCTCTCTAAGTCCAAACTGCGACAAAGAGCTAATGTGCAAGATGCACAGACTGTCTGGAAGTTGGATACTGCCCATCTCTGCTACAAAGAGCCATTTTAAAAAATCTGGAATTAGGGAAATTTATCCATCGTCTTAATAATTGTTATCTTTTATATGCGGGAGTGTTCTTCTGACAATCAATCCTATTGCAAAGGTAGCAGCGGGTTTGCTGCAGAGTATCATAAAAATTTTTCCTACAGTTTAGCTACCTACAACATCCTTGAGCCTAGAAGTCTTCAAATAGTCCACAACTTTTATTTGAAAGCAATACCTAATTATTTATATGCAACATAAATGAGCACACGGATTAGTGATTAGGAAGAAATTAAACATGTAGAAACACTGAATGTATTTCTAACACATAAAATATTTTCTCCTGTCCTATCCTGTTCTGAAGTATGCTGAATTGCATCCTGGAAGGGGGTGTGATGCTATTACTCATCCCTAATTTTAAACACAAGACCAAAATATCTAAAATTAAAACACTGTTTGTGATATTAACACATGGTATAAAACTGAAAATGAGTAAAACCAAATCTTACAAGTCAGCATCTGGCCCATGAGCATGAATGTCAACCAGAAGCAGAATAAATCACAACTATTACCCAACAACAGATGGCCTTGGCTTGGGCCAAGATTTGCACTTAGATGAGATGACAATTTAAATAGACGATGCAGACCTGAGACTGCTGGCAGAATGACTGGAAAAATATCAGCCTGGAAAGACAATATTTCAAGTAAGACCCTAGCTTTACCATTCTCATTTCGCTTTTGATCATCTCTACAGTTTGGTGATATTGAAGCCAGATGAGATAGACAGATAGATAAATATAGATATAGATACTAAAAATCCAGCCACAAATGTATTACCTTAATTTAATTAGTTGGGATACAGAAACACATTTTTTCCTGGGGTTAAAGTCTGAAGCTGCTACTTGTTAAACTTCTGATAATAATCACATTTATTAAGACCTTGCCACCATAAAACATTCTGGGCACTATATAATTAGAATATAATTTACCAGAGTTGTAAATATTTAGAAATAAGGTGCCCCTATAGAATGAATTTCCTCACTGAATCTTTTTACTCTGCTGGCTATTTCAGTGCCTGCTGATCTGCTTCTGGACTCAACGACACATGGAACCGCAATAAAGATTTTAAGGCTTCTTACATAAGATCAGTGTTGTCAGGGCTCTAACAAGGATTAAGCTTTGGAGCCTCAGTCAACTGACAATAAAAATCCTGTTCCATCGTGTTAGAATATTCCCTAACTGGCTGCTCCTGCAGCTTCAGCCCGAGTTTCATGACACGTGGTTTGCTTCTCAAAGTCTCTACTACCTAGGTGACAACCTGTGGGCATCTTCAGTTTAATTTAAAAAAAATAAAATAATTGTTTCTAACTCTCATCGTTAAAGGACATAAAGAAAATATCATCATTGCATACCAGGAAGTTTCATTAAACAGAGAGAAAACACGCTATTCAAAAGTCTTTTTAGGTTTTTTTTTTTTAAACTATCATCATTTCATAAGCCAGACTCTTGGCTTTTAAATTATTAGAACTGGCAATATAGTTTGCTTTGGCTTTTGCAACGCAAGTCCCATCAGCAAAGCCGCATGCAGCAGCGGACGCTTCCGCGGGGAGCAGTATGCCGCCTAGCTATAGGCAATCTGCGGAGCTCCTCCTCCATTTCTGTGCATTTGAAAGAAACACAAAGGAATTAATCCTTGCAGCATGCCCGTGATGGAGGAAAATATTACCAGTACTATGGGGAATGTTTAGAGGACATGTGCATGCATTTGAGGGATACCCGAGTGACACAGGACACAAAGGAATGGATTTCCAAACGCGCCAAGGCTCCGCACTCTCAGCATGAGCTGTCTTTCCTCCTACCCCTGAGGTTACTTATTTGTCAAATCAATTCCTCATGATCTTTCTTACCCTCTTAGCTGCTGTACTTCGGTACGGGTAAGTATTTTTCAAAAGCCTTTCCTAATGTCTTGGGCAAAGGCATTACCTACTAGAAAATAATTAACATAATTTAAATTAAATGTGTTTTTTTACCATGTATATAGCACATCTGTCTATGTAAACATTGTTTGCCATCCTACTAAAGGGCAAGCCATGCCTCTGACCCTTCCCAGTGGTTTGGAGCATGTACCCTGCAAAGCAACGATGTGATCCGTGGGGCTGCCGTGACTCCACTCCTGCGAGACAGGCCCTAAACTCACTTCTCATCTCTCTTCTCACAAAGACTTCCTCAAGGTGTCCAGAGGAGCCCCACTTTCATTTAGAGATCCATCTCTGACGAACTAAGGATAATCTTTTCAAAAAGAAGTGATATTTGTTACTTTACAGGAATAAAAGGTCCAAGGAGACTGGATTAAAATACCAAAGGAAAACCTTAATGTGCTGTTCTCGTAATTTGCCTTGATGAGGAGATTTGATCTTTACCATTGCCTTGGAGACCAGCTACGTGCTAGAGTATTGCAGCTAACAAAGACAGCTGCCAGAGCAGAGTGGGCAAATAGAGCCAGGCGCCTTGGCATGCCAAAGCCGCCTCTGTCCTGGCAGCTTCAGAAGACTTCTTACAGTAAACAAACACTGCAGCTGGGCATTTTTTCATCTCTGTTTATGACTAAGAGGTCTCCCAGGGAGTCATGCCTCAATCTCTTCTCGCCTGAATCTTCACTGCGATTCTAGGACCACATTACAACCATTGCTGATACAGGCTGAGGAGCTTCCCACGTCCCACTGAAGTGCTGGCAGCTCCCCAAAGCTGCCGGGGGTACCATTTTTCTTTAACGGCACTACTTTTGGCAATGTTCAACACGTCCTGATAGCATAAAAGCTTATCTGCTAACTATCCAACCACACCTAGTGATCTCAAGATAAAGCAGATAGAAAGCAAGTGGCTTTTTGACTGTAAAAACCTGTACATCCAATCCACGTCCCGTCTTGCAAACCTAGTTTTTTGGAACAACCCTTAGGGATTTCACGTTAATGAGATGACACTGGACCTTCTTTAGAGGTACACTTTTGGCCATACAAAGACTGTGAAACAAAAATGTGCTTTCGCAGGCTGAAAAAGCCGCATGCAACTTCAGAGACTGCCCTGTACAGGTCCTCTGAGGAGCTGGACTTTTCAAAACCCTGGTCTGACAGAGCCAATGAGACAGCTTTTCTTTCATAAACCACAGATTTTACACTTTTTTAAAATTCCAGAATAATTGTTTCAGGCTGTCTGGCTGTTGCCAGAGATGTGATGTTTCTGTCCTGATTTCCTACACAGGCCACTGAACCTGCACTGAGCAGCATCGCAGCCTTTGGCATGTGACTCCTAACTGGGAAGTGGTACCTATGAAGCTTGAACTTCATTCGCAAGACAGCCAGGGCTGAACTTCATCAGCTCTCTGGACACAAAAGGATGCTGTTCTGCAGGGAAAGAACTTACTGCAGTGCACTTCTGGCCTTGGGGCTGATTCTCATTTACCCTAGCAGTTCCCAACACTGCCAAGCACATAGCACGGATCATGGTGTAAATGAGAATCAGGTCTTGGCATATCTGTTTTTGGTTTCCTCTGTCAGTTTGAAGAGGACGTGTATGAAAGTTTACAAATTTGTAGAGGAAATGGCTGTATAATTTCACTATTGATTTGGTTGGGTGATGGCAACCATATGGTGTCCTGAGGATACACCACACTGGATACAGCACTGGTCCATCTGAAAATGCCAGAAGTTCTTGTAACATTGCTTTCGCTATCACTGAATGTTGAACAGGGTGGTAACCGTAAAGGGGAGGGTGCCTCTGAAACTAGCACTATCCTACCAGTTCAGTCTGTCCCTTATATCTGAAAAGAATTGGGATGGTTTTAAGAGCACAGAAAAGAGAGGAAACTAGTTAAAAACCCTACACAAACTGTGACTCATAGCCACAATACTTGCACATTATACCATGAACTGTAAAGTTGCCTTGCTTTTAAAGTTGATGTGTCTCTCTTTTTTTTTTTTTTTTTCTTTCTCCAAAAGGTAGACCTTATAAATCCAAGCAGATTTACTCATCCTCTCATGGAGCCTTACAGGGAATCCATGACATGTAAAGATGAGTATGGGAGTATGTGAAAGACGGGATAATGACTGCAAGGAATCCACAGAAAACCCGCAGTAAAAATTCACAAGGTCTCAGGCACTCTGCACTGGCTCTTGACAGCCCACCCTGGGAGGCCCCAGTAGCTTTACCTCTTTGGGTTTAACAATAACCATTTAACTCAATTTGAAAGAGTACGAGTTCTGCACATATTAAACTTGAGGTTAGCTAGCATATATTAACCCTGTTTGATTTTGCAGCATACTTAAAGATGACAGTTTGCAATTGAGAATTCAACTCCCAACCCCTGATCATAGTATTTAATTACTTTTCTAAGTTTTAAGCCTATTGGGGGGGGGGCAAACACGGGACAGAACTGTGCCATAACAGGAAAGATCCCAGAAGTGGTGGGAATAGAGCTTCTTTTTCTGCTTTTATTTTTGCCAAAAGTGCTCCTATTCACACCGATGCTGTTCCAAACCCAGTGTTTCTGTGCACATGTGGTTTTTACAGCCTATACTTTGCACACAGCAATGAAGTGATGAGATATGCTTTTTAGTTAAGCGTTTTACCAGAAATAGCTCAATCCCACAGTCAATAAAATGTCCTGTAGTGTAAGATTACACCTTTCTGACATTCCCAGACAAATTTTTATAAATAATACCTAACTGCAGTATGGAACACTTTCTGGTCACTGTCCCTGCAGAAGAGGGAATTGCTATCCAGTTTAGTTCCCACATGAGAGACTTTTTAATGAAGAAGTCTTTAGTACCTTTTATTGTCAACTGTGCTACTGCCAGATGTGATATGGCCTGGGCTCCAAAACTAAACTAACTGGAAAGCACTTCGCTGTGAGTCAGACAGCCTTGTGAAAATCCCAGAGACCTCAGAGGAATGGAAAATTCACTCTGTCACAAGCCTCCTTTGGAGGAGTTTCCTCCATTCCCTTCAATGGCAGCACTGCTGCTTGTCTATGAGCAGGGCTCAGCTTTGGAGGTCAGCACTAAGCATTTTTTCTCAGTGTAAAGGAGAACCAGTGGCAAAGGACCTCTTCTGGATTAAGTATTAAAAAGGTTATGGAGACTACTAAGAATACGTCTCCATTCACAAATGGAGACAGCAAACAAGAAAGCAAGAACTACTACTTTTTGCCCCTTCTCCTTTTGGATTGAATTTATGTTACATTGCCTTAAAAACCAAAAGGAACCTAAAAACCAGAGGCCAAATTAAAGTGACCTAGTTTAGATTTTTAAATGGACTGCAAGTGTCTCAGGCTTAGACATTTATTCAGATCATCTCTCTAGTAGCTCTTGACTCCCAAAAGATACAAGATACAACAAGCAGTCACAGAGGACCCAGTTTCAGAATGACTTGAGGCAAATTAAGCTTTCTTGCTGCTGAAACTGTTCCAGATTTCCTCTTCCTGCCTGTCCTGGGCTGAGCATTCCTGCTGCTGCCCAAGAGCTGATGCTGTCCTCCTCTGATGCCAAGGAAAGCCAGCTCATCTTGCTCAGATGGAAACAAGCAGTGTGTACAGATACGACACTTTTCCCTACCTGTCTTCTAGCCACCAACCATTTTCAATTACTGTTTTACGGATTTTCTAACAGAGATGTGACTTTTATGTATTTAGTAGCTATTAGTAGATTTCTCTTCCATGAACTTTCCCAGTCCTCCCTGGAATACATGTAAACTTACAGCATCTATAATGCATTTTGGCAAAAAGCTCCACAAGTCTACTCCTATTGTACGAATCACTTCCTTTCCTTGGTTTGAACCTGCACCCTCCTAGCTTAATTTTCTGCCTTTTTTTTCATTTGGTATCCTGCTCAGTTTCTTCTAGGTAGAAGATCAAGGTTATAATTGAGAAAGCAAGAATAAAAATGCAAGAGAATCTCATTACTCCATCAAGGTTTGAGAAGACCAACACAACAACTTTCTAATACACAACAGACTATAACGCAAAGTATTACTTAGATGCACCAAAGGTAGCTGTAAAGCAGCTGTCATATAAAGGTGGACCAAAATGATAGAATACTCAGTTTTTCTACTTTCATGGTTTACAAGCCCTTTATTCAACTTCCAAGGCCAAAGAGGAGGAGTTATGCCTTAAGATTAACACTGAAATATGCTGGTAATTAGGTATCTATTAGTCAAACAGTAGAATCTACTCAGTGGCCTCTGAGAAGGAGTCAAGTCTCCCTTCAGGATGCAGAATATAAGCACACTTCCAGTAGACAGGCCCACTAACCTTCCATCCTACCAAAACATCTATCTTCATCCTGTTAACAAAGTGACACCAGCTGCAAAATGACCAGCTATTCTCAAGCTCCCCCCTCATTCCTCTGCAAATCCCTCATTCTGGAATTACCCAAGATGAACCTGTCTCATTTCCATCCAGGCTTTCTGAATCTCACTTTTGACTTGCAACATATCCTAAATAAGAGGCACTAAATACCATCAGCCTTCCCCTGTGAATGCGGAATACTCCAGGAAATCAAGTTAGGAGAAGCCTGCATGTACATACGTTAATTAAAGCACACCATGAGGTAAAGCAAAGCCAGTCCAACTGCAACAGAGCATGAGGTGAAGGCACCCCATTTGGACTTTATTTCTATCATAAATGTACTCTTCCTTGTAGTTTTGTCTTTTTTCCTCTGTGTAGGAAAGAAAAAGAAACCCCATGTGAACAAGGAGGGCACAGGACAGAGACTGGCCAGAAATCCAGCCAATTAAACTGGTCTGCAGAACTGCTTTGCAGTAAAGAACAATGCATGCATTTGCTATGATGTAATTTTGGTTTGGCAGCAGATTAAAAAAAAATTCCTAAACGCAAAGTAAGAGGATGTGAAGAACAGAATTCTATGTTTAAGTAAACAGTTTTGGTTAAAATTGTATAGGAAGATTTTTAAGGGCTTGAAAACACTTTAATAATTTGTGTGTTATTTGTGGAAATTAGTTGAATTTCAAGATCAACTGGAAAAGTTATGTGTATATGAATAGATGACTCAGTTCTATGCTTCTGTGAAGACAAAAAAAAAAAATCCCAGCTTGTACTCGTGGAAAAGCTCCTCCTATTGTGTTTGATAAGAATCAGATTTTCTTCTAAAGGCTCTCTCAATCAAAATAGTATGATAAAATTCAAAAAAGTTTGCTCCAAATTACTTGAAAATGACTTTTCTCTGCTATTTTCTGTCCTTCCCATGGGCAGTTCATCTGTAACTCCCAGCTGAGTCTGTCGATTATCTTTGTAGGTTTTACAAAGTTGTAAGACCCAAAAGGAATTAATGGCTTTATTACTACTACCCATAAAAAGAAATTCCCCTCCTTCTCTAATGCACTGCAGCAGAGCTCTGCTTTTGCATAGCATCTGCAGGCTATTAGTTTTGCAACTGCAATCTGTAATTGCAAAAACATGTAATTTAGGTAGGGCATGTGAATAAGGTCCAGGAAAACCGACAAGGATATAATCCAGATTCTTTGCTTCTCTGACAAAATGTTAACCCAAAGTTTCTATATTTGCTTGCAAGACCTCAATTCTTCTACATAAGACAAATTCTGTATTTCCAGAATTACTGCCCAACTGGAGGCTCAGCCCCAAAAGAGCACACACAATACAAACTGACGCAGGCAATGTTATCAACAACAAACACCTTTTTTCTGCTGTTCTGCCGCTGCAGCCCTTCCACATAAGCAGAGAGGCAACCAATGCACAAAAATGATGTGGTTTCACAGGCATCCTCCTTGGATCCAGTATCATGAGATGGACTAGACTGTAAATTCCGATTTCTCTCTAGATCAAATTCCACATGAAACAGAAGCTGCATGGGTAAAAAGAAATTTATGTCAGGCTTTCTCCAAATGCTGGATCAACGTGACACTGACATTCAAAATCTTTGTGCTACTGAGGCTGTCCTCTACTTTCTCTTCTGAGTTCAGAGGACAGTGAAGTGCTAGAACACTTTGATCTCACTTTGTGGTGAGATCTCCATCCTTAGAGGTCTTCAGAGCCCACTTGACAATGCCAGGGCCAACCTCATGCAGTGTTGGCAACAGCCTTCCTTCACACAGGAGGTTGGACCAGAGGGCTCTTCTAATCACCATTTCTAAGATCCTCAAGGACCTTGTCTCAAATTTGGAAGGGTCTGTGAAGATTACGCTTCCAGCTTACCCTTTCCCTGTCTTACTAACTTGCAGGCCACTCATGAAAAGACCGTATGAGAAAGATGTTGATAGCGATCAGGGCTACATATGCATGAGAAATGTTTAGGAATAGCTACAGAAGTCTATGAAAGGCCACAGTGTCTGAGACTGAACACTCTTCTGACAAAACAATTTCCTTTTAAAGCAGAAGCAAGTATCCTTTCTTACAGAGCAAAAATGCCCACACATGCAGGTAGTCAGGAATGCACAAGAACTTTACAATTCTAACCAGAAAGAACTGCCGAGTAAAGTCCAGACTTTAACCTTTTTTCAGTCAAGGCCATTAATTTGATCATGGTGTGTTCCATCCTACAACACATGGCACAAGATCCATCCCTGGTTTGAAATTCTTCTGTCTTCTTGCCTTCTGCAGCAACAGAAATAATTTATTTAAATCTTCCAACTATGTAAGATAGCTGCAAGGTAAGAAGTAGATCACCTGCAGTAGTTGTCAGTGCAACAAACCATCTTTGATGGTTCAGCCAAAGAGCCACACAACCAGATTTTGAACACAGATGCAGGATTCAGTCTGAAGGGCAACCTTTATAAAATGGATCCAAAAGACGTTCTGATGAAATTAACAATTACATTTATTACCGGTTTGCAGGTGAATATACATTTAAAGTTTTGGATAAAAGTACTGCCAGACTGCAAAACTCCATTTTACAGAAGCTGCTAATTATTCTAAAAAGTATGCATGTGGTCCGTCATTGTACAAAAGGACCAAACTGTTCATTAGCCCAAATACCGAACATGAGCAGATGCATTCTTGAGCTGAACACCTAGCATGGGGTTTATCTTAGAACATATTTCAGTGTCTGCAAAGAGAACATACATGTCCTTTGCAGCCAGGATATCAGGTCCTGGATTCAAATCTGGTTTGAGGGAATAAAATTACATTTGGCCAACAGCAACTTGCACCACTGTCACTGTCACTTTTTCCCTTTTCCTGATCCATCCACTGATCTGTGATTGTTGCTAACTTGCTAGCAATACATTCACTGGGGAGGGAAATGCATATGGAGGAAGAAACAAAAAAACCTGAAAGCAATGAGTGGCAGAAAACAGGAATAGCTTTCAAGGCTAATGACAGGCAAGAATAAAGTATTAGCCTGAATTAAATTCTAGGCCAACATCTTTGTTACATAGATGCAGTTAGTCATCTAAAAATGATCCCAGTTCTGCAAATTAAACTTCTGCTCTGCTGAAGGTTCAGTCAACAGAAACCCAAAGCCCAGTAGCTGAGGGCACTCCTCTCTATTCTGCCCGCTGGGACAGTCACAGCTTGCGGCTGTTTGCCCTTGACTGCCCAAGAGCAGACAGTGGCAGCTTGATTCCAATCTGCAGCCAGAGATGCCGCTTCTAAGAGCGCAGCAGATGTACAGGAAATTAGCAGCAACAAATCTTTCCTAATTGAGGAAGCTGAATCAGCTACACAGACATACATCAGAAGGACTGGAAAGTCTGTGTTAGAAATACTTGTTATCCCTCAGCTTTTTGGGAAAAGCAGATGACTGAGTGAAGTCTCTGGGGATCTCCTCCTGCCCCCCGTCCGTTAGTCTCATACACTCAAGGTACCTGGATACACCTCTTAACCCCTCCGAGGGTAATTCCTCTTCACTGGGATGGAGGTATCACCTCCCAGCAGTGGCAAGAAATGATGTTTTAGGTCACAGGCATAAAGGTGTTTTATAAGTACAGGCAGTACTTTCAATAATTTGCCTTTGATCTGGTTTTAAAGGCCTCATTTGCATTGTCATTATCTGCTGGGTAAAGCGGCTTTAGGAGCATCTCTCTGAGGAACGTAAAGAAATGGGTACTCTTCCTTCTCTACTGACCTATCATTTTCCCTCCTCCGATTTCACTACAAAAAATGGTTTCCCCCTCCTTCCCTATTCTGCCAAAGTTGAATAAAACTGTGCCTTTATATAAATGCAAATGCCACTGTCAAAACCACAACAATAAGGCAAATGAGAGATACAGAAAGAAACACAACCAGGTAAGAGGAAACAAACACTCTTCTCAGTCAGCAGCAAGGCTGCATTTTTGCCTGAATCCCCTAGATTTACCCAGAGCTGAGCAATGACTTCAGCTCAGACTTGGGTGGGTCTCTGTACGTCTTGGCAGCAGGGACAGGCAAAGTTCCTAGGCTGCTGATGGCTGGACGGTGGTCTGGCACACTTGGGCTGGTGCTCCAAATCCAAGCTGCCTTTTGTTTTTCTCAAAATGTTGGTTCACAGACAACAAGGTTTTAATATCAAGATGCAGTGGGCTGAATCCAAATTTGATGGCAGCATTTTAATCTGTGCAATATGTATTGCATTACAGATGCTTGTTGGAAAGATGTTTCTCATTCTGCAGATCTCAGGACATCTGTATGGCTAAGGATTCACCAACTATTCATAGTTTCTTCTAATTAAAAAGATATTCAATATAATAATGTTAAAGAATTTGTCACCTCTGTTACTAATAATCTCAGTTAAAACAAGAGAGCATGAAGATGAAGTTTCCTTTTGTTTTTTGCCTGTTGGTTTGCTTAACTTGTATTTACCCCAGCCTGAAGAGCCTCCTCCTCTTCACATTTGTAGCTGTTTCACTTCTAAATCTCAATTCCGAGTTCAGTTTTGTTGCCAAGCGCCTGCTCTTTTTGAATTTCTAGTGTTGCTGAGGAAGACATAAATCAGTTCTAGAAACAGACTTCATTTTATAAGAGGAAAAATGTCTATAAAGATTTAATGTTTTTTTCCCCCCCAAAAGAAAACCTCAGACCAAAACAAGAAAACAACCTGATGGAAAACTGTCTTAAAAGGCATAAATAAGTTACATCATTAACTCACACTCGGTGGCAAAAAGGATCTGGATACCTGACATTGGGCATTCTCCCTTAATCACCCCCAACCTACCTTACAAAAGTGCACTTCAGAATGACTGGGCATATCCTACAGGTGGCTGAGCAATCCGACCCCCATGGCCACCAGAAACGGGCCGGTTCCTTCTTCCTCCCTCAGCCTCTCACTCCCTGATAACTTCTGGCAGTTGTCAGACGCTCCTGTGAGTCCCCTGAACTCTTCAGGCTGTTTTTCTCCCAACATGATAAAATGTCGCAAGGACAGATCTCACAAGAGCATGCACAACCAAGGAAACATCAACAACAGGAACTCTCCTTTCTGGCGGTGGTAAACTGTTTAACTGGTTCCCTGGTCTTTATCCTAAAAAAATCCTGGAACCTAATGGAGCTTCTAATGGAGCTAGCGAAGAGAAGAAATCATCCAATTTTGAACAGTGTCAGAGCACAGCATTTTTAGTGGTTGTTTTTTTTTTTTACTACAGTGCTGTGGGAATGTATACAAGCCATGAAAACTTACAGCACTGTGATGGCGGCAAAGCACTACGCTCTTTTCATAACCGTAACAGCAGTTTCCTTAGAAAAAGCTTTCTCTTGTGACAACAACAGTTTACTTGGGTCCTGGTCTGAAGCCTGACTGATAAAGGATAAACAGGGGTATAAACTGGTGCAAGAACATCACACTACTTGTCCGCCTCATGACTGTGCATGTGAGTAACCGCCTGTCTGCCACAGCAATTGAATTAGCAAGATCACAGGCACCAGATCAGATTAAAGAGAGAGAAAGGTCAGCTTCGGGAAGATAAAAATGTAGAGAGATATTTGCTTGCATGCTACTCAAAAGATACGTCAGGCCACAGCTTTCAGGCTGGGCCTGTCTCTCTTCCTGGAGAGCAATATGTTTTCTTCTATCAGTACTTGCCAACTCTCAACCACATTTAAAACATAATGGTTTGAGCAAATAGAAGCCTTTCATCTCCCCACTCAGGGTGAGATTAATTTTTTCCAGCTTTAGCTGTCTGTCAGAGCTGTCTAGGCTCCCTTTAAAATCTACAGAAGGAGAGAGGCACCTCTGGAAGGAAATCCAGTCCATGCAATGGTAGGTGTTTGGGATAGGTGGGAAAAATTGAGAGGGGCTTTTTCTGCCTCCATTAAGTGAGAAGGAGCCTTGTGCAGTGCTTGAGAATTTGTGGTGCCTGGTAGTCCGTAAAGCAGCAACAGCAGTCTGTGAAATGACTTCAGAAAAAAAAACAGATGCAAAGAAGCTAAGGAAGAAAAACAAAAGTATTGGAGGAACACTGCAAATCAAGCAAACCTAAGCCAAATTTGGGGACTGTGGCCAGGGCATCGGGGAAAGTTTTGTCATCTTCTGTTCAGCTAGAATACCACGTAGAGTTTTGGCTCCCCTTCTCTTCTCCCAGGCAAAGATGGATGGGGAAAACTGGAGAGGGGCCAGCAGATGCTGTCAAGATGGTCAGGGCCTGGGGTACGTGGTCTGTGAAGAGAGGTGAAGGGAGCTGGGCTGGTTCAGTCTGCTGAAGAGGAGACAAGGGGGACAATCTAGGAGCAACCTACAACTACCTGAAGGGAGTTACAGAGCCAAGCTCTGTAGTGCCGGATGGCATGCCAAGGTGCCAACAGCCACGTGCGGTGGTTTGGGACATTCAGATTCTTCCCCTGCCAAGCAGTGAAGCCCTGCAATGGGTGACCATGGAGGTGGAGGGTCTCCCTATCCTTGGAAGGTCCCAAGACTCAGCTAGACCAAGCCACAGCTGATCTGATCTAGTGCTGACAATAGTCCCGCTTCAGACTAGAAAACTGCAGAGGTCCCTCTAGCAAACAATCCCATGATTTTGTAAATATTCACAGTTTGAGCGCAATTGTTAGCAAGTAAAAAACAAAATGGCAATACTGCACAAGACTGTTAGTGGATTTTTACAAAATCCTTTTCATTAAGTATTATTTAGAAAGCCTGGTGTACAGGGAGATGGTGCCAGTGATACCAAACAGAAATGAAGTTCAGGTGCAGTTCTCTGTCTTTATCTGTGCACATCTCACTTGACATGTGCCACTAACTTAAACATCTAGAACTACAATAAACGCTTTTGCCTTCAAGTATTTTAATTATGTACATTTTGCTTGTGAAACAAGAAGTCTCACGTTAATTTCAATGGTTTCTGCCAATAACCTGCAAAGTATGATGCAACCATATCAGAGAACCACAGAAGCCGTGTTTTCATAAATGTGGGTTTTAAAAATGAAATGCCCCATTGACAACATTTCACCAGACCACTGGAGTTTCCAGCTTTTCTAACTATTTCAAAATACAGGGGACTTCCAGGTCAAAGAAAGGCTCTACTGGAATTCTAGTCGTAGAATAAAGATGTGAAGAATGACGCTTGAAGTCGTTTTTTAGACTTAAATTAGACAAGTAAGTACATCAGTGTACTCTTGTACTTACTGAGGCTACAAACACTGTAGTAAAATAACTGATCTCACTATGTGGACAGCATCAGTTGCATGGGCACTTTTCTAATCATCTGAACCATGCTGCCATATGAACCCTCCCCTCTTTTTCTTACCACTGTAGTGGGTTTAATTCTACACAAAACATCTTCAACTCACCACAGTTTCTGCAAAATATCAGAGAGGTACGGGGCACCCTGAAGGCACTAACTCCTAATCCTCTCCTCCGACACAGCTGGAGGGCCACTCAGCTTGTCATTAAACCAATTTAATGTGTAGTCTCTATTACCCCATCTGATCAATGAAAATACCTAATCAGGCCCTAAATGCGAGGGTATACAGAAGAGCAAGAGCCTGAGGCTACTTCATCCTGGTGGATGTGCTCGCTTTTATTTCCACTGCCTCTTGCCCTCTGAACCTCTCTCTCCTGGCTCTGCAGAGCTACCTCTGACCTGCACAAAGGCAATGTGAACTCCAGGCAGTCCCTGAGCTGCAGATCGTTTCCCTCTCTCCCTCTGATCACACAGAAATCTGTTTATAAGCATACCAAAAGCGCACACAGCCCTGTAAACTGCACATGCCGTTACTGGGAGGGAAACACAGACAAGGAGCACAGCAACGTATTATTTGATGGGTCAGATTCAATACTGTAATATCATACAAGCCAAAGCAGCTGCATCAAGGCTTTCTCAGGATGGTTTCAAACAGAAAAAGCATTGCAAGCAGATAAAGATGATTTCTAGCAGAATTGGACAAAAGGTGCCATAGCCAAGGTACAGGGTTCTGGGTTTATTTTCCTTCTTTTAATCCAGACCACTCTCGTTCTTAGACATCTATTTCCTACGAGAAGTTAGTTACTGGAAGTGACTTTTATAAGCAAACAGGTAAATTCTTAAATCGACTATTGAGATTTGGAGAGACTGTGTAAGTCATAAGGGCTGTCAGTTTTGATCCCCAGGAAGAGGTCCCTGAAGAGGTCCACAGGAGGATAACGGGCGGTAATGATAACAACCGCCAGGAGAGCAGAGGAGGGATAGGAGTGCTGCAGGGAATTAAATACTAATTATTCACTAACATACAGGATATCAGGCTGTTCTCTCTGACAAGGTCTGCAGCCATACTCTCCTGTTTACACACACACATATGCAAGATAATGAGATGAAGTACACGCTTTTTACACGCATTTGTTACAGCCTTTTGACAAGTGACATGCTGTGGGTGAAATCCTCATCCTGGACTGCCATACCAAACTGACACTAACCAACTCTACACTGAAACAGAAAAATCCTGTCGTGACATTGCAACAGTTTACTCAGCTGGCT
This sequence comes from Phaethon aethereus, assembly GCF_964289735.1. Classification (NCBI taxonomy): domain Eukaryota; kingdom Metazoa; phylum Chordata; class Aves; order Phaethontiformes; family Phaethontidae; genus Phaethon; species Phaethon aethereus. The sequence goes on from NC_138584.1 coordinate 8,729,870, forward strand.
CAACACCCCTTTTTTAGCATCTGTAGTATCAACTCTGTGTTTAGCCTGAACTTAAAGAGTTCCCTTCTGCTTGTGTAAATGTAGGTCTTTACACTTTCTCTTATTCTCCTAGAGCCACAATTAACTGCTTTTGTCAAAATTTTACACCAAGAAAACTGCTGCATCTCTCCTTTTTCTCCAAATGACAGCATGTTTATGTGTTGTTTCGTTTTTGTACACTTTTCTCTATGTTGACCCTTCAGAAACAAAGCTTGAGAAATTAGGAAACTTCTTGCCTAGATTGTATGCGGCACCTTGGTTGCCTGCCGGAAAGTTACAGCTTACAGTTGGTAAGCAAATACCAAACGGATGGCTTAGCAAAAGCAAAGAGAAACCCACAGTGTATTTCCCTGATGTCATCCTTCTGGAGATGCTGGACCCAAACTACCCGAGATAGCACAATGGAAAATGGAAAATAAGGTTGAAAAGGAACCACCTGCCCCGTCACTATCTACTGAGTTCCCGATCCTGATGAAAAGCTCCAGGTCTGAGCGCTCAGGACTGCTCTTAGAAAGGAGGAGAGCTCTGCGCTGGTTTCCTGGAAAGGAGGTTACACAAGGGCTTCCCAGATGCTAACAAGTGACCCACCCCAGGAACCTCTACACTGGCCAGGGCTTCAGGGAAGAAATCATCAATGAGGAACAGCTTGGGAATGTCCACTTCTAGAGTCTCAGAAGAGAGGATTGTTTAACACACAGGAGCTTGGCTGGACTTAAATTGAGAGATGGCGGCCTGCGTACCTTCCTCACACAAAGTGAACTCTCAGTCTCAGCACAGCTTAGACTGTTTTCCTCACATTGCATATCACCTCTTGTTTAGGTAGCTGACACTTCAAACCTTATTTTGGATAGTCACAAACCAAGGAACAACAATAATCATTTATGCAATGCAACGCAATGCTTAGTGGCGCTTTGCTGACCAAACTCCAAGGGCAGTGGCCCATGGCATTTAACAGATAGGCCACTTCTACCTAGGACTCTCGTGGCCCACATGCTGCTCGAGTTGTTCATGTGTCCCTCTTGCATAGCTTTGCTTCTCTTGATGATAAGTATCTTCTACTGCCAGAATTATTCACAGGCACATTTTAAGGTTTGCGATCAAAACACAAAGAGGATTTCCTGAACAGTGGTTTCCAGATCTTTAGATCTCTCAGCTTAGCCCAAGGTATTTCAAATTCTTAAATCACTGACCCAAAGCTGGACAGTTTCCACCAACTATGCTGGCAAAAATGGAGTTTATCCAACTACATGGTGATGAGCAAGCCATACCAGGCATGAAGCAAAATTATCTCATTCTCAGACCCATCTCCCTGCTTTAACTGTCAGAAACAAAAGTCCACCCTACTGGGAGCTGGTATGGAAGTTTGTTTTAAAAGAATTAAGTGGTGAGAAGCTGCTATGGACACAGGTAGAACACATCTATACAGGGCTCTCTAAAAGAGTGTTTAGCCACAGAACTTATTCTTCTGCAACAGACCCATCCTGATACTGTGATAAAACACAGTGAAGAAAAAAAGACTGCATTCTGGGCAAAAGGGCCTACTGCTTTCTGGGGTTCACAGAGAGAAGATTTAGGTGCCAAAGAGTCTCCCAACATTTCTTAGCCCTTTATGAGAATCAAGTGAATTTCTGCAACTACTATTCTGTCTTTCCATTAGCCATCCTGGTAGATAGGCCACAAGCAACCAAGAGTCCCAGAAATAGAAAAGTTTTATGTTCCACTCTTAAATAGCTTTAAAGCCAGTTACAAGTTTCAAAGCCAGTTTAAAGATAAAAATGTACAGTTAAGTTTATCACACTTCTTGTCCTAGGAGTGTAAGTTTATTTAAAAATAAAACCTGGAAGCCAAAAATGTTCTGTTTGGTCCAGTGGGAGGTGATGATAATCTGTACACACTCACAATAGCACCTGGGCTCTTACTTCATAAAATAAGCTTTGTGTGCTGTCCAGCTAAAAATCTGGCAAAAGGATTAATTCAAACTGGAAGCAAATAACTTCATGTGACCAGAATTAACTCTACAAGTCTGCTTAAGCTTTTCAATAACTCTCTCAAATGTAATACTATAATAATGAACATTCGCTGAAAGGTTTGTGGACACACACACTACTTGATGAAATCAAGAACATCTCAATTCTGCACGTTTTACTTCTATAAAGACTCTGCCTAGGGCTGTCAGATATAAAAATTGAAAATGAACAGGAAAAAAAATCAGTAGTCTGAAGCTGTGAAAGTGTGAATTTCAACTAAGAAAAAAAGCATGGTTATTTCAAAGTGCTCTCTGAATATACTATTATTCAATGCAAGTGAAATATCATGAAGGTCATTTTTTCATGCAGGAGCTCATTCCCACCAAACACAAGTCAATGCCTCACTGGCTACTGCAGCTCCAGAGTTGAAGGTATCATTTATGTCTTTATACAGTTAGGCCTCGGTCAGCATCAATTCCATAATTAAATACTGCTACAGATCATAAGCAAGAGCCCATCATACACTTCTGGGAACTGTTCAGAATAATCTGAGCCAAATTGTCTTCAATGAATACCATGCTATCACTAAAGAAAAAAGCATTATTATCTGGCATTATTAAGGTATTATTAATGCATTATTAAACTTGGGTTATTTCCTGAAGGAAAGGAACTGCTTCAGAGCTGCATTTCCACTGCCTGCTCTACTTGAATGCACATTACTTGTTTGTGGATAAACTTGTGTTCCTGTCCACTTTGTTGTCAGTAATTGTCTGTTCTCTATTCTTAATAAGAGAGATACTGCTGTCACTTCCTTTACTGACACAATTCCCACTTTATAATCACATCTTCCTCCCACATTTCTCCATTATACTTCTCTAGCCTATGTCCGCACCAATTTCATAAGCAATGGGTCTTTTACTGAGGCTTTCCAAACCTAACAATCTTCCTCTGTTTCTTGCCCACAGCTCTTTGTCTGTCAAGCATGCAGCCCATTTTAATACATGTATACTATTACCGGTCACGTCTGTCTGCAACCAGTTTGGGTTTTGGAGACATTTTTTTCAGTATGTTTTATTTTCACTATAATTATCTGCAGTGTATGTTGTCCTTCCAAATACTAGTTTAAAAATAACAAAGTATTAGTTAGGCCTGGGACATGTAAGGCTGAAAGAAGTTCAGTAACGCATTAATATAATTCATGAAGTTCCAGCAACTGTACAGAAGACAAATGAATCAAGACTATACACACAAAGCTCAAGAGTATCTTTTGCTCCATGCCAGACACATTCAAGTGACTCTTCTGTCTCTGCTTATACATCTGTCCTCAACACCACATTCATTCTCAATTTTATTTGGAGGACAGTGGGGTTCAAAGGGACCCAAGGAGATAAAAATCAGAGTGACTAAGACTTTGCTTCCAAAATGTCTCAGAGAGCTAGGAACAGAACAGACATTTCCAAAAGAAACAAAAACTCACTTGATGTGACAGGCATTACCTCCCTCCTCAGAAACGCATTTTGCATTCTTGTCCCAGTCCCTCCTAACCGCTGTTTGCATCTGGCTGAGCCAAACAGCTGCTGCCCAGAAGAGGCTACACTGCAGCTGGTACTTGCTGGCTGCTCCCCTTTGGCTTCTACTCACTACCCATCCAAGGTGTCTCATTGCCTGGCTTCTTCTCTTCCTTCTTTGCTCAGCCTGCTTGCTCTCTACAGCACACGCATAACCTTTTGCTGCTTCACTCTTGAAAGTATGTTCTCACATAGGAACACAACTTCTAGGCATTGCAGAGTAACAACAGTGAGAAATAATGAAGCAATCAGAGGTTTTGCTGGAAAATACCATAAGGTGTTGATAGAAATGATTTTTAAAGAATTGCTAGTCTTTAGCTGCAAACCTAAAAAAACTTCTTTTGAGCTTCCTGTTACTTAAACTTGGAGTTGTGTTGTTTTCATACACATGTACTTTGATAATCCCAGGATTAAGGTAAGGCCGTTTGTGCTCTATAGACCAACATATATTCTTAGACTTAATTTTAAATTATTAGATTTCACTCTGCAGGCTTTTAGACTAAGCTCTAATATGCTACCAAAAAGCAACATCTTCCCCAGCTGAGTATTGAGGAGATCACAGAGAACCCTCTGCCCCATCACCTACCAGTGCCTTTGATAGTCAGCTCTCCCTGCTCCCCACCTACCAGAAATACTCCACACCAGGAAGAATGACAGTTTGAGAAAGACCAAAAAGAAAGCTTTCTTCACTGTTTTCATAGGGACACCAGGGATTTGTTAGGAGAAAGTTCTGACACAGAGAGAATCCACAGTTTAGCCAGAGAAGAGGGAATTTGTAACAAAGCATGCAGCAAGCCAGACATCATTTTCATTAGCGACACTTAGAAGGAAACAAGAGGTTTTCATAATGGATTTTCAAATTTGAAAGTCAAATGCAGCCATAATTTGACAGAGGCTGGCTCGCTGAGCTTCAGGACATGCTGAAGTACAATCACACACACTGTTTGCTTTCTCAAATTTTCCCAGGGAGGCAAGGGCTGGTCTCACAGAGAAGCCAGGCTAAAGGGTGACCTCTGATTTGAAAAGGACAGGCAGTTTTATCTTGGATACTATGCCCTGAGCCTCAGTTCTTTCAACACATATTATTCTCAGCATCTGTACACAACATAGGACAAGATCTTAAAATCCTAGGATCCTGGGATAAAGTCAATTTTTCCTGGGGTCAAGCACCCCAGGAGGAAGCAGAGTTCATAAAATCTTTCAAAAATCTGCATGTTAACTTGCAGCAGTTGCAAGCTCACAGGACTCAAACATATGAAATAGCTACCGTGTCTTCAGGAGCAGCAGGACTAAACGAGTCTAATCATCGTATTTTATCTGAATGAAAGACCAAATTATACATCCCAGTCCACTGAAATCCACAAAATCAACAGCCAAAAACTTCATGTTCAGTAAAAACCACCCATTGTCAAGTGCAACAAAATAGGAGAAAAGTATATGTTAGGAGTGAATTTCTGGCTATGAAACATCATCTGAAGCCAACTTCCTATAAAGCAGTTTTGCCTGCAGGATGTAGATGGCATCAAGCATGCAGTGAACTGGAATCTGCCTCACTCATGCTCTCTGAATAAATTCAAATTATTGCCAGAACTGTGTATGCAGCACAGCAAACTACTCCTACACAAGCATGTCAAAGCCAGGCATTATAATCTTTTGCTGCCTGAATGTAATATATCATCCCAAATACAATTAACACAGCACAGGCTTATTACCAACAAAAGCAAAACACAAGCTAGATATTTTTATTCCTAGCACATTGAGGGTTCACACACAGAAAGAACAAAAGTTTTGATTTAAATTTGGCTTAATCACTTCAGTGAAAATTTGTTTGCACAACTTGAGAAATCCTTAAATGCTCACTGCAGATGTTGGTTTGTAGGACCAGAAATTCACATCTATAATAATACATTTCCCTGAAGCGCTGTGGTTTAAGTGCCACAGCACTGAAGCAGAAATTTATGAAGTGAAGCTCTGGTCCTACTGAAGTTGCTAAAGGCTTTGCCACTGATTTCCACAGGGCCAGCATAATCTCCCTCTAACAAATAATAACCAGCATCACCCTTTAATATCTATTTTTTTACTGCAACATACTGTAAGATATTTTTTACGCTCTGCATTAAATGTAATTGGCAAACTTTAGTATCAGGAGACAATTGCGCTTTGAAACAAATAGAGAAAGTAGTGAGAGGAAATGCTAGTAGCCTTCCAAATTGCCCAAGCAAATCAAACTTTAAACCATGCTTTCCTTAAGAACAGTAATTACATTCTTACCCTAAAAAATGTCATTGTTCTTAATAAGCCTGCAGAGATGTCATCAAAGGGTCACTGACAGAATCTTGCAGGATGGGGAAATCTGTTGCTTAATCACTGCAAGTTGCAGAGACTCTGATCCTAACCACACAAGAGTGGAACAATCTGGAGGCCAAAGTAAATTGGAATGGATTTGTTTTCTCCAATGATTTACTTAATTACCTTTCAAATTAAGCTAGCTATTCAATTAACTCTAGAAACAATCTCAAGGTCTGAATACTCTATGGCAAAACAGATGTGAGCTTTGAGAGAGAACTGTTTGGGTGCCAGGCTTACAGGAGAACCGCAGCGGCAGCCAGGTGTCTATGTCCCTGCTGACAGAGCATGTTGTATCAACTAACCTGAATATCGTAGCCACGCTCCACTGGGGTTTTATAACAGATCAAGCTGACTTGAAGGGCAGAAAGCAACACACTCTCATTTCTGCCTTTCAGACCTGGGAGAAGCAGAAGGCAGGTTCAACACCAACTGGAGACTCCAACATGCTTCGGCAGAGCTGGAACTGCCATGCCCTTTTCACAGAAGCACAGCAACTTGTTCTCAGTACCTACTGCACAGACCTTTGGGAGCTCTGAACGTGCTCCCAAAACCAACCCAAACCAGCCCAACTTAGAGGAAGGCTGCAAAGACGTAGCTTCTGAGTGCTGCAGCACTTGGGGACAGCAGGGGGCCCAGCTGTGAATATATACTACTGGGAATGCACATTTTATTACATTGCCAGGTGTCAGTTTCTGCAATGCTAAATGGCCACTGAAAGCAATGGCTTCCTAAAAGTTAAACAGCAAGAAAAAATAAAATCAGCAAGTTAACATCTCAAGAAATAAATGGTGACGAGCCCTGCCTACAAGGGATGTTGGCTGCTAAGGCCTGGCAGAGCTGGGAGACAACACTGCTTCAGTTCAAGAATTCCTTACTCACTGTCAGTTACATATTTCTTCTCGTTTAAAAATGACATTACAGATTCCCCTGGCAATGCAGAAAATTAATTTCTCTAGACTCCCCAGAGTGAAAGCCCAGCTTCTTGTATGGATTCAGCTGATTCAAATACTACTTTATTTTCCAATCTTCTCCTTAAAAAAAAAAAACCCTACAACTGTAAATATGCAGACATGCAAGCCTTCCATGGCAAGAAAATAAAGATGAAGAGATCATGAGAAATTCAGTCTCACAGGTACCAAGCATCACCAGAAGATGACACAGCACATTTGAGCTTTGCTCCCCTACCTTGCACCTTCAAGAGCCTCGGCTAAGTCCTACTATGCAAGAGAGGCATGGGCAGTCCTAGCAAATTGGATTTTCTAGAAAATCCAAGGAACTTGGGGCACAACTCCTGTAATGTGAGAACATGCAGAAAACACACAAAAAATGTATTACATTTCAGCCCATGCACCCAGGAGAGATGCTGGGTTGTGTGACACTGCACACAGGGCAGAAAGCATGCGGAAAATGGATCTTGGAGATATGAGGTGGAGGGAATCTCTGGAGATCCATAGTCCCACCTCCCACTGGGAGCAGGACCATCACCAATACCAGAACCATCCACTCCCTGGAACGGGTGATTCCTGTTCCTTTTGTATATGACTGTTAACAGGTTATTAAGTGCTTGGGAGTGTCTGCATGGCAAACGGCCAGAGTAGAACAAAACCTATCATCTCCAGGCCTTGCTTTCTAACTTGGACAAGCAAGCAAGCAAGCAACACCAGTCCTTATCACCGAGGAGGAAATCAGTCCCCTCTCTCAGCTCCTAATCATCAGTGAAAAGGGAATTGTGGTCCAAAGAAGATGAAGTCAGCAGTCCTCAGGAGAAGGTGAAAGGGCACCTCTCTAGCTGGGGCCCTGCTGATGGCACCCGTCTGGCTGTGCAGTCCTTTCTTCTGCACTCACAAAAGAATCCAAGCAAGTTGTTTAAAAGTGCCTCAGGGCAGAGCTCATCCCTAGATCAGATTTGCGCTGCTAAAATAATAAATGAGGTAATGTGTAAATCTGCCTTCGATTTGAGGACGTTTCATTCATGAAACAGAAATACCAACAGCTTTGCTACCAAATAAACTTCATAGGTGGTTTAAAAAAGTCCCCACGCCTCTCCTTGCAATAAAGCAGAGCCAAGCAGTAGGGATTCCGTGGCACAAGACACAGTCTGTTTCCAAGGTCAGCTCTGCAAGTCGAAATAAGAGCTGACAACTTCCAACTCATTGATCTGACAGCGTAAACAGAACCTATGTACCAGTACATGCATTCAGGTGGGCTAGAGCAATGGCCGCAAGTGAAGAACTAGACAAACACTATTCTGCTTTTTGTCTAGAGTTTCCAGAAAAACTTTTATAATCAATTCTCCACTCCCTTCTACTCATCCTAAGGATATGTGGAGCCTGGTGTCAGCTATATTTGTGTTGCTAGCTGAAAGAACAGCAGAACATGCCAAGCGTTTAATAACAAAATTCCAGCCTTGTGACACAACCTAGTAATTCCAAGACTGGAAACTAACCTCATATTTCTACTCAGCATAAAACTCGAAACCTAACAAGAGCACCGCTATTTTTATTTTGCCTGAACCTTTTCTAAAGACATGTATCTCACAAATTAAGAAAGTTGCCGTAGATCAGGTCAAACAGGGATGTGTTACCTACGTACATATGGCTTCTATATATTGATAGAATTATGACAACACAGAAACAGCTAAAACTAGTTATGCTCATCTCTGCGCACAGAATTCATCGTAGCTGGATGAGCTGTGGTAGTTGCAACTACTGGTCTCCCAGATGAGGAAACAAATGGAGAGTTGCAGGGTCCTAGGAAAAACCGTGGCTGGGAGTGAGCACACATAGAACAATCCAATATCACGACCACAAAATAGGAAGACAGGAGGCTTAGCAAGTGAAGACCTCAGGTTCAGGCCAGAGCCAAATATGCATTATACACATGTCGAAAGGACTCATCAAGACCTCTGCAAAAGGGAGGAGATGAACTCTTCCACCCCTTAGATCTGTTTCAAACCACTATTTGCCTCGATCATTTCCACCACCAGATCCCAAGCAGCTTCTCACTGCTATAGCTGTCCTAGCTTCAACACCACTCACGCTTGCAGTACAGAAAGTGCCATCAAACACCTGGAATTCCATTTTAAAACAGCTTTTACTGTCACTAATTGCACTGGAGATGTGAGGATGTGCCTGACAAAGCTGTAGCACAAAGCCTATGCTGTATCCCAGCACAGACAGCAGAATTGCTCATCTGTCTCAACTTACAAGTCACAAAACAGCGGAAAAATTGTACCAGTGCACACAGTCCTGTATGGCTGCAATATGCGACACGTAAAACTGCAAATGCAAGTCTTTTAGGGGAAGATAGAAATAATATCATGTTAAGCTAACAGAAATAACTTGTGCACAGGGTACACTTATTCCCCAAAGCAAAAAAGGTTTATACACCTATTAAATAAATAGTCAGGTAACTATTCCGATTATTGGACTGCTACCACAGCTAAGTGTTTAACCACAAGGTTCATGCAATTTTGTGCTGTCTTGCCCTGGCACTACAATGTTTTCTGCAAAGTTCTCCCTGCATTCCTAACTGTGGTGGGCCTACTTTGCTAAGACCATGATCTGGCCATACTACTGTAAAGGATATACAGAAGAATCACTTATGAAGATAGGAATTTAGCTTCAACCTTGACTAGGTCATCTTTTGTATTACAAGGAAAGACACTCAGTGTTAGAAACAGTCTTATGTACACACATAAAAGGCCAGTATTGAACAACTACTACACTTACTCTGCGAAATGACACCACGTAGAACGTATCTTCCCTTCTACGAATAGCTTCAAAAAAATCTTGATAGCTCCTTGGAGAGGCATAATACACTTGCAGCTCATTCCCTGCGTTCCTGCTGAAATAAAGAAAGGGGAAATGTAATTATTTTGGACAAGAAAGTTAGCTTCAGTGAGACAATGACTTTAAAGATCTTCTTTTCAAAAGAACATCAGCTCTTCATCCATTGAGAGGAGTATGAGGAATGTTAAACACAAGTGAAGACAGTGAAACTACTGGGTGTTTTTTGAAAGTCTAAGGTGCTTTAAAGGTCTTTTCCAGGCTTGATTTTATTCATGCTTTTGAGGCTGGCAAAAACCCGCTTGCTAGCTCAACAGGAAAAAAAAAAGTTTTTTTTTTTCCTAAAATGTCTGAAAAATTGTGCCGACTTCTGGAAATAGATTTTAGCAAATTTTAGAATGAAATGTAATTCTGAAATAAAAAAAATAAAAATATGTAATAATTTTTTTTTACTGTTAAGGATCCAAACCACTCAAGTTGAAAGAAGTGCAAAGTGAAACATAAACAGAGCTTTTAATTTACTGTCAAGTGACAACCGCACCTTCTCTCTCACCCACGACTTTTTTTTTGCATCTCTCTGGTCAACTCAAAGATCTGCTCTTGATTTTCAATTTAGACAGTGGAGCAAAAATATGATATTCATATAATTCTGGCTTATCTTTTTCATAATTCTCATCTTACATATATCAGACATGAAGACAAGACACTCAGTCTAAACTGTTCTAAGCAAAAACACTGGCAAGTTGTACAATCATGGTACTATCCACTGTTTATCTTGGAAAGGTGAGAAATTCCCAGTACATACTTCTATCATGTATACTTCCCCAACCCCATTCAAAAATAACATACTTAATCAAATTGGAAAGCTGTACTCACACAAACCGTTAGCTGGACTTTCAACCAGCCATTTTAATTCTTTCCCACTTTAATAGCATACTATCTGTTTGCAGTATTTGTGGCAAAAACACTGATCAGGCTATCCCTCCCATGCTGTCTGTCTTCTGCTGACCCAGATTTTAAACTATGGCAGCTGGCTTAGATTCTTTTGGTGTGTTTCTAAAATACACATAACTATGCACTCAAAACAAGGCACAAATCTATCATCAAGTGATTTTCTTGAGCAGGAGTAATAGTAGACCATCATTATCTCCTCTCTTACTGCTAATAAAGCCCTGTTGCAGTAAGGACTGTAGCTGCCAAGCCAGTTGCCCTTTAACAGGATTGGGGGTGTAAGTCCTGGGGCATCAACAGCAGCCAGCTCTACCCTATATATCCTCTTTAGCAGAACTATGCAAGTGAGGAATCAGATCACAACCTTCACACACAGAAAACAAAGATCAGAGCTAATTTGAGCTTGATTACTCATTCATAAAAACATGTAGACCCACCAAACCATCCCTGAGATTCAGCATTGAAGTTTTACTGTGATAAAAGGCATCACGCCCACACATTGCTCAGTAAAATGCATTCTGAGAACTGAAAAAGGTCCCACAGATCCATCTGCTCGCCCACACTCCAGAAGATACAGCTAGACCTAAAAACCAGCCTTTTCTAATTCTAAATCCAGCCATGGGAGAAAATTGTTCCAAAGCCCTTGGAAACCACCGGGCCTTTACAAAGCTCTCTTGGGTCCAAGGAATGAGTTTAACACTAGTCCCAAATTCCAGGTAATACCAGTGGATTACTGGCATTACACCATACTTACCTTTGGGCATTTAAGGGCACCCACTATGGACTGCTCCGTGAAAGGAAGAGAGGAACTTAAGATCTGAAAACAGGTGCAAAGCTACCAGTTGTTTCAGTAATACCTTACCATATTACAAGAAAGCATCATATTAAATTGCGTATCCAAAACAGCGGTGCTGAGTCTGGCCATTTACTGGGAGATACAAATGAGTCTTTTTTTCTTTTAAAAGTTCGAAGGGCACTCTGTTATGCATCACAGAGCACTAGGATGTTGCACATATGCTTGTTTTAAGAGGCAATGAGTTTGTGGACACAGTGCTTTATACACCAAGAACCACAATTTTAATAGTGCAAATTTTAGAAATGGGAAAATAATTGGAGACACCCAGTTTGATATCTGGAGCCCTAAAAACAGACTTGCAGAAACCCTCAACAAAATCACCTCTGAAAGAAAGCTAAATAGACTATAGAAAGTGGAGGAGTTTTAAAGGTTTTCTTTTAAATCATCCTAAATTTTATCTTCCTCTTCTGCTTCGACTCACTGCAATACTTTTCAATTCATTGATTTTCTTTTGGAATCCAGGACCAAGGTGACAATGGTGGTATCATCAGTACTACACAGATAAATCTAGACCCTGCTAACGTCCTCCTGTTCACGAGTTCAGGTCACCAACAAGGGTGTTGTCGAAGGTAAAGGTCACTCAACTTACAGAGACAGCACTGGTATTAGAAATTACAAGCCTTGACTGTACACTCCACAAAAAGGCACTTGTATAATTAATAAAAGCTTCAGGGCCATCTACAAACATTTATGTTATTTATCAGGAAACCTACACCCGCTTTAGTTTTTGGTTTTACACATTTGCAGAGACACTGCTAGTGCATTAACAGTTCTCCAAAGGCAATGTCTCAGGGGGTAGCATCAATGACAGAACTGAATATACAGCACCCTTCCTGTCTTTCCAAGTGCTGCAGAGAAGGACACAGGTTGCTGGCAGGCAAGCTGAACGCGAGCCAGCAGGGCGTCTGGGGGGCAACTGCGTACTGAGCTGGCATTACCATCAGGGACTGGGGCGTAGGATGTACAAGGAGAGACAGGAGACAGAGGGAACTGGGCTTGTTCAGCCTGGAGAAGAGGCCGAGGGGGCTCTAATTGCAATCCTCAGCTTCTTAATGGAGGTTACAGTGGAGATGGAGACAGTCTCTTCTGACAGAGACACACAGTAAACCTGAAGTTAAATCTACTTTCAGCAGGAGGTTGGACTGGAGATCTCCAGAGGTCCTTTATAACCTAAACTACTCTGTGATTCTATGATTTTGTGGAGCACCTAATAGCTGATGGCTCCGAGAGGAACTGGAAGCCTGTTCTATGTTCTTAGCAGTTCCAGGACAGTCACAGCGTGCAGCTGCCATGACTCACTGGTCCTGTTCATTTAAACATCATTCATCCGAAAAAAAATCTCACTTCCTTCTGAGCACAGCAGATTATTCCATAAAGAGCTGCATGGTGTTGCAGACTGTTTCTAATAATACAGATAATTGTTTTTAAGAGTAATGCAAGCACGTATATTAAACTGCCTTATGCCATGAGGCTTGTTCATCCAGTCTTTGGTTAAAACAGACATCCTTCCTCTGCCTCTAGAACTAAAAAAGCTTTTTCTTTTCTTCTTACTAGTTACAACATATCAAAATTTGGCAGTCTGGTTTCCATAACATTTGCCTGCAGCTTGCTATTTTCTCCGAGGCTGATCCTGCTTTCAAAGCCACGATGCAAACAGAAGGGACACAGCTGTCTTACTTTCAACGGCAACATTTCAGGTGTTTTTCTCAATAAAAAATGCCCTTTATATTCCATTCTGCTCTTACATTCCTCTTTGGCACTTCAAAACAGAGATCTTTTAAACACTGTCACAGAGAATTCAGGAGAGAGCATTTTTATTTCCTTAACCTTTTCTCTCCAGTTCTTCCTGTACCCAGGGAAGAGGGACAGAATAGGTATGCAGGAGAGAGGGCAGGGGCAATCAGGAAATGCTGTGTTATTGTGTTCTAATAATCAGCAGGGAAAATCAGGAGATGAAAACAAACTACCCAAATAAGATGTAACGATACTTTAACTTTGTCAAAATAATTTGGTGATAGCTATAATGGCTCTATGCTTGATGACTGTTAGAGAAACCTTTCTCTTATTGAACTCATGGCCCTTTGAAGCCTTCTTATAAACTAATGATGCTCCTCCAGATAATCACAAACAATCCCCTCCTTTTTTTCCCCTTAAGATTCAAATCTGTTTAGGAAGGGTCCCTGCAGACTGAAGTAAAGATTTTCTTAAGACTCATTGGTAGAAAAACCCCAGAAGAGCAGTGCTGTAATACAGGGGTTTCTTTAAAGTGTAGTTTGAATCGCTAGAAGCAATTATTTGCTAAGAGACAGAAATTAGGCCAATAAACGTAGCTAGCACCTGGCTTAAGAATTGTGAATAACAAGGTGAAAACTAGCATTTTTTACCAGCTGTTCCTGAAAAACTAGGTTATTAAGTAGAAAGCAATAACAAAGCAGTTGTTCTGCCTTACCTGAGGCTGGTGTCTGTGTAAGGCATGGCCATTAGCTGGGAATCTGCCTTCTCACTGAGGGAGCTCTGAAAAAGGGCAAAAACAAGCAGATGACACAAACTGAAAACAGTAAGCATTTTCGTTGTTTGGCACTACATAAAACATGAATCATGTTTGTAGCAGAGTGAAGATATAATGAGGTACAGAGATTAATCAGTGCCCCAAACAATAAACGTACATTTTTTCCCTAGTGAAATGTGAAAAACTGAAATAGCAACCAGCAATCAAGCTGGAGCCAAAGAAAAAGCAAGTGTTTCAATACAGCCAAATTTAAAGTCACACATTCAGAAACAAAGAAGTGAAGCTGGCATCAAGCACAACAGTTGCACATACTGTGTCATCCATGTGCAAAATTTGCTATCACTGATGTCAAATTTGCAGAATTCTTCTGAGGTCACATCCACTTTGTACCTCTGCCCAAATATACTACCCACAACTGCTCTTTGAAACACTAGAGGCGTCTGAACTTGCCCTACTTAAATGTTCTACCATTCTCCTTTCGACAACAGTGAGAAGAATCTGAAGTTTAATATTCAATGATTTTTCTCTAGAGAAGTGTGGTATTTCCCACATTGTTAAGTTCAATTCCTTTTAAGGTTGTTACTAGCTCTTAATCAAGTGAAACACTTTGAAAAATCACCGTCTTAATTTCATCCTCACTACCGGTATGCCATGTAGATGAAAAGGGTTGTAAAAAATGGGAAATATGAGCACAAATAGCATAATTCTGTAGTCTTACCAAAAACGTATCCCTCTAGCAAAAATCTGAAAAAATTAGATAGAAATATTTCAACAAAACCAATCAGCTGTGCCCTTTAACCATGAGCCAGATGAATGTGCTGTAGGTTACACTTCTCTCCATTTAACCAACTGTTTCACTTTATCCTTACACAGCCTTACAGAGAAGTCATAAAAGTCATTTTAGGAAACGCTAAACATATTTTGATGACTGCTAAAAAAACCTAAAAACTTTTAGCCTGAATACAAGAGCAGGAATGGAAGAACTTTGACAACATAATAATCAACCAAACCCAGCAATTTAAAATGGGAAGTGTTGGGCACTCTAATTAGAGACACCATTGCTACTTTTGTCTATAATGACAAGCACAGACAAGTAAGAGAGAATATTTTGTTATGTTGTCTGAAATTATCTTGTCATGCTATTGACTCACCAGTATAAACCTGCCTACCTGCACAACCCGTGCTTTCTGCTGGTTATTTGACAGCCTTCTAGATCTTGTTCGTTCCACTTCATGTCTGTGAACCCATCCTCGAAGTTCGTGATTCAGCCTAGAAAAAACCCACAACATTAATAGATGTTTCAAAGAATAGTGGCAGAATTTTTAAATTTTAGAAAGCAGTTTAACTAGCCACTATAAAGACGCTGGAGATTATTACTCTTTTACCTTATGATAACTTATTTTTAATACCAGAGTAATAAAATATAATTGCAAGATTAAATTTATGAGGGAATTTTTAAGGAAATATCTATACAGTATTAGGATCACGGGTGTTTCAACATAAAGCAGATACGGTACTTTCTTTTGCCCAGTGAACAGTAATTCTGAAATTATTGGAAGGACTACCAAAATTTGAAATGAAAAGTTCATCAGTTGAAGACAAAATATTGATTAAGAAGGTTAAAATATGGCAAATAAATTCGAGACAAAGAATGGACAAAGCAGAATGGAGATAAGGTTACTGACGCACTCATATCTTTGAAAAAAGCGGAGCTAGGTGTTTTCTAACAGGGAATAAAGCACATCTGCAGTGTCAGTTAAGGCTGCTTGTATCAGAAGCTGAAGAGTAGGAGACCATCTTTTATGTATTTCAGATGGAACAGGCTTTTAGCTGGACTTGATTTCCATATTACAAGCATTTCTACATATGAAGTGACTTCTCATTCGAGTCATGAAAAACCCCCAGGCAATCAGAAAATTGTTATTCAGTTATTGCTAAATGATCAGTGTGAAAACTAAGTGAAAATCGTTACTAAAAACATAAAAAGATGACAAAGATCCAGGTCAAGCTCCTGTCTCCATGGTAGTAGACACTGGACAGTGCAGACACTTATAGAGGCACTGGTCACATACTGGATGAACACTACGAATTGACAATAACATCACTCACAGCTGTCTGTCCAGTAGCACTCACCTAACACACGATTTATATCTGAACTCCTAATAAAAGCTTAAATGCTCAGAAAAGGTTGATTGCTCACCTCAGTGACTCTGTCCGGTTGATCAGGGGCTGACAGGGGGGTGGGGGTGGTGAAATATATAACAGTGGTTCTTCCGAGACTATCATCAGTGCTTTGTTATCAGAAACAGAACGATCATACCTGGCATAAAAAGACATAAAGAAATCCCTTAAAATAGTTTTTCATGAACCTTTGACCAAATCCAGACATAAGCACTACCATTGGCAGACCCACAAAGGTTATAGCTGCTCCTATGGGACTTTTGAAACAGGTGAATAACAATTTCTATCAAATATCCAATGGTCTCAGTCAATTCCCCAAAGGGGTCGGATAGCACTCAACACAGGAAAGATAGATGAGCATTAGCAGATGTTGGATCTCTTCCCAAACAGGCCAGATATTGAAAGAAAATGTAGCCTGTAAAATATTCCTCATACGATGTAAACTATGAGATCTCTGCAGAGGCAACTTTCTCTTTCTTTCCAGAGCTGTGCAAGATTTGCTACAGAAATACTAAATTTATTAGCCACTAAAACCATGCAGATGTAAAGACCATGAGCTGTATGACAATGGAGCAGCCACAAACTATATTACAACTCAGTGGAGAGGATTTATATCTCCAACAGTCTCCAGAAGCTAGCTTGGCTTTGATAAAACGTGGAAAAGAGCGTGTATTTCAATGCAAGAATCCACAGCTCTCTCAGCAACAAAGCAAAGAGTAATATTCCTTTCTCCTGGTTATCTGTACGTCCTGAGGGGTTAACTATTTATCACCAAATATCTATTATAAGTTTCTCTCTTGATAGAGTATCAATATAACAGTCTTAGTCCTCTTGGTTTTGACAGAGATTTGTAGCTCCTAAACCTCAACTTCTCTTTGAAAAATCAAGTAAAAGAGCTTATGAAAGCCTTATTCACATTCCCCTCCGTTCCCCAGCTTTCTCTCCCTCTTCATGTCTGCTTCTCCTGTTTACTGCATCTAGAACTGATAAAGGAGAATATGCAGCAAAGAGCTCACAGCTTGGCAAAAAAACAGGGCGAAAGAGTGAAAGAAAAGGAGGAGGTACAGCACTAGCATATCCTCCTAAGAGAACGACTCTACTACTACGTCACATAAGTCATGGTCTGAAACATGCCACATAGGACACAAAGCCCTCACCATGGCTACAGCTTAAAATGCTCTTGATTTATTGCCTTCTTTCTGCATGGCAAAATACATTAGGGCTTTCTGCACAGCTGTGCCTGGCTTTGTTCAACCAGCCAAAACACTCTACTGGAAAGGGACAATCTGATCGGATAAATCTTGTAAGGGGAAAACATGAGCTGGATTAGCCAGACTTCAATCTGGAGACAATTATATGTTCGCTTACGCACTGAATGCTGGAGATCTAGCAAGTTTGAAAGCAACTATACAATTAAATAATGGGCAAGCATAAGGATGGACTTGGAGATTTCTAAAAAAGTACAGTGCTAAGTTCAGAGTATGTTCTTAAGCGTGAATTTCCCCAGTCTCCTCTTCAGCAACTAAGAAAATAAATACTCCAGCTTGAAAAGTAAGAAGAGGTAAATAATACGACAAATACCACAACTATGCAAGCTAAAATAAAGATCAGGGTAAAAAAGCAGACAGATAAAGAACTGCAGAAGTTAATGAAAATCTCCATGACATACACTCATGTATATGCTCTCTTCCACCACGCTGTCCCTAACACCATACAACATAGCCACATGCACACTTTTGAAGCTCTACATATTGGGTAACCTTGGAGATAAAACATCATGTTCATTTGAAAAGCAACCTGGAAAACTTCGTTAAATGATAAAAAAATAAAAGTGATCAGCTTTGAAAAGACTGCATCTGTAAGCTCAGTTGCTCTGTAAGAGCAGCAATAACACTGGCCAAAAAGGTTAGCAAATGGAAAGGCAGTGAGGTCTAAAAGCACCGTTGCCCTCTGCCACTTAAAATATGTTAAAGGTTTTCATCCCACCTATTACTCTTCTCAGAAATGATGTCGCCAGGTATTTTCTGAGCTGTGCCAGACTCCTGGCTAGCTGAGAACTCCAGAAGATTTCTGGTCCGGTGGCTGGAACTCACAGTGGAATCAACTCCATTGGGATCCTTTTCGAATACACTGTAAAACATAATAAACCATAGCAAAACATACCACATATATAAAGGGTCTGCAAGATGTTAAATACTCAGGTGGATAAGTTTCTGGCTGCTGCTGTGTTACATGGATAAGGTTCATGTCATATCTAATGTAAAAACATGATGTCTTGTGTCATTATATTACTCTTATTCAAAGCATTAGTAGACAGAAAAGCAATTCTGTTCTCTTCTTCAGTTTTAATTGTGTGAAGGATTTTGATGCTCTGGTTTTCATGTTCCACCATAAGCTTCACCTGACAAAACTGAGATCAATGTGCTTCTAACCTAGATCTGAAGGCATAAGAAAACTACCTATATTCAAATCAAAATACCAGTGAACTTTAACTGTCATCAGCCTCAAAGCACAATTGACATAATTTATATGAATACAACATGTAAGGAAAATATAGCTACCAGATTCCGTGCAGCTGCAAGCCTGGAATATTATTCCAGACATGTAACAAAACTGTATGCAAACTTATACATGTTCAATTCTACTTGGATTTAGAAACACTGGCAGGGCCGACAACCCCATCTACATAACGGCAGCAGGCCACGGTCCCAGATACCCCGTTGTCCCGGCCTGTGCTTGCACTGATGGAAGGATCCTCACCCGGGGGCTGCTGAGCCAGCCAGCCATGCAGCACAGGAACATCTGCGCTGCTCTCCATGCAAAGCAAGGTAGCAGCATTTCGCATGTGAGCTGGAAAAATGACCAGACAACTGCTATATGAGATGGACTGCATCCTAGTTCAGAAGGGTGATTTACAGGTGTGAAATCCTGAAAGCACCAAAGGAGTACTTCAAGATAACCTCTCCAGAGGCTAGCTTTACTCTTTCATAAACATGGTTGCTTCCTGAAATATTTATATTTACAAAATCAAGTCCTAACCTTTTTAGCTGACAACAGCAGAGCATCACTAGCAGCAACACAGCAAAAATACAAAAATACAACAAGACCCCAGCATGCCAATGAGATCTTTGCCATGCAAGTCAATCACTGCCTACAGAGTATATTTTAATTCATGCTCCACCTCTCCTGTGTAGCAGAGCATAAACTCTGCAGGGGAAGATCTCATTTTCCAATTTGTTATATGGCATCACTTTGCAACAGGCAACCAATACAAACGGTAATAACAGAGAAAGGCAAGAACTAGAAAGGAGGGCAGATTAAATACTCCACAACTAAGCAGACGGCACACAGACATAGTTGCCTAGCAATCCCCTCTCTTTTGCCAACACATTTGCACTCCTGTTAGCAGTAACCCAGGTCTCCCCGTGAGTAATTGTGTCACGTTCTGCAGAACCGCTGGAGCCAGGGCAATCCCAGGTCCAGGCTGACGTCGCTTGGACTGCCTCCTCTCCTTCAGGTTCCCAGGCAGCAGCACAGGATCATGGCAGCAGAAATACTACAGGCTCTGTTTTCACTAGTGACAGTGGGCAGAGAAGTACTTACAGACAGTTTCCTTGCTGTATATGCATACTAGCATCCAAGCGTCTCATTGCTTCTACTGCACAGCATGGAAAGCTGCATGGTTTATTCACAGCCTCATAGATTGGGCAACACCATGCTATCCAATTCTACAGAAACAATCTCCACTACCTATTATATTTTATGAGATGTTTCTTCTCTTCCAATGAAAGCATCAGCACAGCTGGCAGCATCTCAAGCCCAGAACCAGAGCTCAAAACTATGGCTGATGTCTAAAGCGATGCCACACATTCCTGTTGGAAGTCAGTCATCTGTGAAATGTCCCTACTCTACCTAATTCGGAGCCATCACACCTAAAAGTACATGGAAGTTTACGCATGAAACCAAGAATATCCATCAGAAGATGTGAAAGTTGTTGCTCTCCTGAAAATCATTTCTCCACAGCCTAAAGCATATCAGCCATCCAGTGTGTTGATGGACCTACCAGGTCTGGCATTTTATCCTACCCTGCCTCTCTCCTTTCCTGTTCAAAGTGACACATTGAACCAGAGAAACTTTCCATGTAATTACGTAGTTAAAGCTAACAAAAACCTAATCAGTAGAACTGTAACAAGTCTGCATTTTTCCATGATGGCTCTTCCTTCCTATTTTCCTCATTCTGCAAAGGCGATTCTTGTTATTTCAGGTTCCAGCTTGGCAAGGTGACTAGTTTGAGGTGAAGCACCACATGCAACACATTGCTACTCCAGTTCACCCTGAACTCTCAACAAAAGTAGAATAATCCAAACCAAGTCCTTCAAGGATAAAGATAAGCTCCACTCTGCAATCACTGCTAATCTTCAGTTTTTAAATTTAGTTGTTTTAGCTGTACAGCCACTCAAAACCACACACACCTCATTTTATTATATCAGCTTTAATAGAGAATAAATATTTATTTTTACTCTGCCCGACACCTTAATCTTTTCATCAAAATTAAACTTTCACTTTTGGCAGCTGCTAAGTATGGGATACTTCAACCTGAAAGAAGATATCTTCAGCAGCAAAAGACAAAGGAAGGATGTGAACAGAGTATATTTTGCCATCTTACAGGCATAAACCGTGACTCCCACTTCTGAGAACATGGGCACCAACCTGAGGACAAAACATGGCAACATTTATGGTATTTATTCCAATGCCCTTTCCTTTATCAGGGTTGTTATTTTCTACAAAATGCTCCATTTGAAGGAGGGCTAGCAGCAATTTCTGCCTTATGCTACATGGGCTACATTTGCCTCCCCTTTCCCATTCATTTTTTTAGGACCTTGAAGATGATCAAAAGCTTCTCTCTCGAAGTCTCAAATACGTGTTAAAAAAAAAAAATTCCCCTTCCTTTCTTCTTTGGTTTGTGGCAATGACCCAAAACAAAAGAACTTTCATTTTGGATAAAAACCCCACAACTTGAAATACTGCTTCCACCTTCTAGTTATTTGCAGAGTTTTGTTTAGTTTTTCCCCATCTGAATAGAAGATGTTGTTGTTCTGTTGTATTGTTTCACCCCCTTCCTTTCTCCCAGGAGAGGTCACTTGTGCAGTTTGACTGTAAAGAGGGCTCCATCTTCAGGTAATAGATAGGAGAGGACGTGTAGGTAATGGTCTATATCCTCTGACCTCTCATTCTCAAAGACCTTCCCTTACCAAGAGGGTACATGAGGCTGTAACACAGAATATCAGATATATTCCTCCTTGACATCTCAAATTGACATGGGGGGAAAAGCATGACCTGGGACCAAGGAATCCCTTTAGCAGCTGTGATGAAAGACGGACCTCTCCTGCAAAGCTACATCTGGAAACACCTGCCCACCTGAGGCATACTGAGCTTTACAAGAACAGCAACAATACAAGCTGCAAAAGGAAGGGTCTACAGAGCAGATGCCAACACCACGACACTGAAGATGAAGTAAATATTGAGCATTTAAAAGCATCAGGTAGCAGAGACTAGAAACAGTGAAAAAGAAAGGCAGATGATCCTGTTCAGGTGCGGGGGGGGAAGCTTCTGAGAAACTGTATTTTCAGCTAAGATATCAATAGTTGCTTAAAAAAATGTGTAAAAGCATGGACAATTTTTTCATTCTGTTGGGCTACAAGATGAGAATTTGGAAAAGAAAGAGCACTTCAGCATACCTGTCCTGAGCCAGTCCTACTACTTGCAGGAATTGAGTTAATGCCCCACATTAAAAGTCAAGAAAGACTGAAGCTGAGAAACAGCTTTACTGGACAAGACAATCAGCTGGAACTTGGAAGCTGGAACCTTTTCTGTTTGGCCACACTTACACACCTGGGGTGCCTACCGAGGCTTTGCAGCCTGCATTTGGACATCCCAGATACCGTGAGCATTAAAGGGTTTTCTCACAGCCACAAACACCCTGCCCAAGCTGGCTGAGCTATCGGCTTCTTTAACATGCAAAACCAGATCCAAGGGAAAAAAGAAAGATCCACTAAATACTTCTCGCAGATGTTTGTTCAGAAGTGTAGATAAATTTGATAATAGGAGGGAAAGTCATGGTTTCTCCAGGAATTCAATGGCACCTGATATTTTAGCTGTATTTTTATGTCTTTGGTTTGAATGTCAGTTTGATAAATGTGAAAGCAAATCTTGCCAGGAGCCCAAGCTAAATTTCCTTTGTACTTCTGGCTGAAAAAAAACCTGTGCACTTCAAGTTTTGAATACTGACATTTAAGTTGTACAGTGATTTGTAGACAAAAGCCAATAGTGATATCATAACAAAGAGTCTTCTGGGGACAGAACCATCTCTGAATATGAGCTGGGATGTTTCCAATGGGCTAAAGTTGACATTGCAAGGAGACACCAACTGAGGACCTTGTCCCCTTCCTAACTGATTCCAGACAAGGCTGTCACAGTGCCAAACACTCTCTGGACAGTATTTCTCATTTCTTACTCCCAATGAGGGCATCATCTGCCGACAGCAAGAGACTACCTGTGCCTGCCAGGCTGCTTCAGAACTACCCTCTGCAAGTGCTGCGCTGGTAAGAGGAGCCTGGCCTCTTTCATCTGCTGGGAAGGATGAGGAAAGCAACCCAAACGGGAGGGACATCTCTGTGTTTTGCTTTCTTTAAAAAGCAACTTACTTTTAATAAAGCTGTTAGAAAAGGAAAAAAAACACAAGTATTGACACCCAGAGCATTCATTTTTGCTTAGAAAACTATACACAGTTATTTGGAAGTGGGCTGGCCTTTATTGCCAAAGCTTGGACAGGCCTGATGCAAGCAGTCTCAACTGCAATGTTCATTCAGAGCAAAAACTTTCTGGTTTTCACTCCCAGCCCAGCAGATGAATGCATGGATAGAAGAGTAAGGTATCAGCGAGCGCATCTGGCATTCTGCGCAGGCTCTGCAACTGCACCAGCAGCAGCAGGACAAGGCAAGCGAGCACAGGCAGGCCAAAGCATGACTCTGCCAGGATGAACATGTGGCTATGATCAGTAAAGGAAGGAGGAAGGAATCACTTCCTGCTCCTGCAGTTGTAGTTTGTAAGAAAATCAAGGCTATTCAATTTTATTCAAGCACCAACCCATCAGGAGAGATTTTGGAAGGTCTGGAACCTGAACCCAAGTCCAAATTACTCAGCCTGTCCTTTTCCTCTCGATTTCCCTCTCTCTTCAAGGAGAAACTACAACACAAGACTACAGGTGTGCTACAGAAGCACTTCTCCAGCTTTGGGCCACCTCCAACACAAATGTACACTCAGCTCAGCAGTGAAATGCATTCTTTCAGTGTCACAAACATTAAAGTAAGCTTCTTGTATTAGACGTGTTAAAAGCCACAAATGGCTTCTGGAGCTTCTGCTGTTTTTGCTAAAACACTCAGAAGGCTCTGTATTTCCTTGGCAGCCAGATGGAGCTGGCTAACGTGGCACTGCTGCATGCCTCTTGCACTCATCTAATAGTTTTCACATCTCACCAGCTCCCCTCTACTAGTGTGTAAGAAATTAATAACCCTTTGACTGTCATCATTTGCATGTATGTTTGTTAGCATACTTCAGGTATACGTCACATTTGAGTCTATTAACCTCCTGAAGATACATGGAAGGCTATTGAGGCTTGCAAAAAAGCAGAGCAACAATCCTCTTTCAATCCATCAGGAGAGATTCTGGAAGGTCTGAAACCTGAACTCAAGTCCAAATTACTGAGCCTGTTCTTTTCCTCTTGATTTCCCTCTCTCTCCTCAAGGAGAAACTACAACAGAAGACCAAAGGTGTGTTACAGAAGCAGTTTTCTTCTAGCTTTGGGCCATATCCAACACAAATGTACACTCAGCTCAGCAGTGAAACGTATTCCTTCGCCAAGTGCAAAAAAGCCCAGGATTGGATGAACTGAGAGTAAGAAACTCACCCTGTTCTACACTTCACGATTTCTCCGTTCTCAGAACATCGCACAAGTTTAGACAACACTATCCAACCTGCAGCTGAAGGAAATCATGGGCCACGGGTACAATGTTCAATGCTCACAGTTCAGCACCACTTCCAGATCAGGCACTTAGCTCAGCTGAAAGGTGGCAATGGACAAGCAAGGAGCCTGGCTGGGGACTTCCTCCTCCACTACACTACAAACCATCGGCGATTTCAACTAAACTGCCTGACTTCGTACCAGAATGTACCAGAATGGAGCGAGGAAGACGCACACATGCAATCAGGAAGAACTGTTAAGGCAAAAAACACAGAAAAAACAGACTGTGTTTCAGTTGCTAGTCGCTGCCTTTCATTTTAGGCAGGAGCCAGACACATGGCTTTAGTCTGCTTCAAGAGGACATTTGGGGTGTTTTCAAACATGCTATGAAGCTGCTTAATCTCATGACTGAGCTCACTCCTAGGACAGTGCAGTGGTGAGATTCTGACCATACTAAGACCTCGGCCCAGGACTGGCTGCTGTGGATGGGTTCTGCACTGACAAACCTGACCACACAACATACAGCTAAAGTATCTCTGCAGCAACACAACGCTGCTGAGTGTGACGTTATGGTAACAAGATTAGTTCCTTTGCCCACACAGCTAATGCTCCCTTTAAGGGAACTACAAAATTATTTCTCTAACTTTCCAACATCCCACCACCGAGGTATTCCTAGGCTCCTGCTTGCTGTAAAACAGGTCTGTTTCTTTAATCAAGGAGTCCAGCATTAGGGCTCAAACAGCAGCAAACTTGCACAAAAACATTGCTGAATGCACCAAACCTCAGAATAATCCTTCTCTCCCACACACCAATTCAAGATTGCTCAGCTTGAGTAAGGGCTCGAGCCCATACTGACATTAATACAGGTGTGCTCAAAGGATGGTGCTTTCAGCAGCCCAAACCACACATGCTCCGAAAGCTCAGCCCGCTGCATTAGTACTGACTAGCAGCCTGCAGACTAGGTGGGATGCTAATCTGGGCAATAGTGAAAGACTTCTGTTCTGCTTAATTCATGCTTACAAGCAGTAGATCGTAGCAGCATGCAGCTCAACAACCCTTGGGTGACTTCCTCATTTTTAGTAGAAGATGTTTAATCTTACCACTTCTGGGTTTTTTTCCCCCCCCTAACGTTTGTGCTACGACTCTAAGAAATGGGACACACCCCTAAGTCTTTCAAGAGTGAAAAATTACTGCTTCTCCATTTGTGGCATTTTACAATAGCAGAAATATCATGCTTCTCAGCTACCCAGGCTGGTGTCTTTATTTGCAGATTGCTCAATGGATCTGAATTTTTAATAAGTTATTCAGTTTCCAGATAGTCCTGGAAAGTAGAGGAACACCCATCAGGACACTCTAGAGAGGAGATGCAATGAAGTCGCTACAAAAGGCCAGCAATTCTGGTGCAGCTGCCGCAGGTCAGCAGGACACAAGAGATTTTGAAGCAGCAGCTTTACTTAGCTCCATCAATCACCACCTCAGTTATCCTCCACCACAAACACAGCTTAAGAATTTTTGGTTACATCATCAAGTCTGTTTTCCAGTTTGAAGGGGATTCCAGCAATAGAGAGATGTCCAACTTGTAAGAAAAACCAAAATGAAGAAGAAAAAAAAAAAAAAAAAAAAATCACAGCACCTTCTTAAACCCCCTGTTCTAATCTCTTCACAGATCTGCCTTTCCTCTCTCCAATTTCATATTTTTCTTTGTTTTCTGTCCACTAAATATCTGAAATGGTAGTTAGGACACATTCTGGCTTTTACAAATGCTCTAAGACTGTTGTTAGGTGATGACCACCATGTAAGCTTGAGCAGAATGATTAGGGGGACAAAACCCCAAACAACTAGTTGAACATTTTTCATAGCCAAGAAAATAATGCTAGGAACACTAGCAAGTACCCAGCTTACATGTTTTGCTGCTACTGCCCCAAGAAGCAGAGATGCAGAAGATTTACCTTTTGCATCTTCCGTGATCCTTCTCCCTTCCCTACTTTTTATACATTAGTTGGGTTAGTTTCCTGCAAATATTTCACTATTACAGGTAGACTTGCATTAAAAAAACCAAACATACATGACAATTTATATTCAAATGGGAACAGAGGAGAGAAACAAAAGAAAAATATTCCCACAGTAAATACATGGATTGTTTAGACTAGAACATGTACTTGGTTTCCATTTTTTTTTCCCAGCATTGTTTGTGCTTGTTTAACACATTTTCACATCTGGTTACTACCCAGGCACAGTCTAACACAAATATGGAAATTAAACAAAAAACCCCAAAAAAGCATCTAGGAATTCTAACAGTCTGAAAATTTTCAGATTTCATGCTGTAGGTGATAAAAAAAATGCACAGCTAATTAGATGTTTCTTAATGCCAGAAGTCAGCAACCTTTCAGGGGCGCCATGCCAGCAGAACGCAGCCATTCTGACTGCCGCTGGCTCTCACAGAAGGCAACTGCAAAGGCAGGAGACACTGCCTCCCACAGATACCTGCCTCCAGATGTCCTGGTTCCAGCTCCCAACCCTGCTGCACGCCAAGGTTTGCGTGCTCACTGCCTTTTGTGCAAACATGGTGGGTTGCCAATTCCTGTCTTGCACCTCATGGTATCTAAGACTGAGGCAAGGGGGGTGACCTCCTCAAGGAGTTAAAAAAAAATATACCCTTTTTCCTTCATACACCTCACAAATCATTCTTAAATAATAATAAACGGAAATTTTTAGAAATGTTAAATCCAACTCCAAATAATTCACAAAGATTAGAGAATAGTTCATTGACACACAGATGGGAAATTCCTGGATGCCTTTCTTCTACTATAAAGCAAATAGATGAAATAGAAACTTACACTAATAGAATTATTGCTAAATCACTTCTGCTTTTAATAATTGAAAGTTTCAGTTTTCTATACAAATATCAACAAACCCAGAAGAGGGTAGGAACACAGTACTATATAATGCAGAGTTACCATTAACTCTATACAAGCCACTTTCACGACTGGAAAGCATTCAATTGACATTTATATTCAATTTATATTTAATTTGACTTTTTTTTAATCAGAGATAACATGGTGCCATTTCCAAGACTAATGGATGTTCTGAAAAGCTTATCGGCAATTAGACTAGACTAGGGTCTCCCTCCAGTATTTTCAAACAGGTTTCTTGTGTCAATACACCAGCTTCCCTACCAGACTTTCAACCCCACTCCCATATTCCCATGTTCAATGTTACAGATTACCCATACACATAGTATATTTGTCAGTATGAAAAAATGTGTCAGCAGAATAATTTTATCTGCTAAACTTGTTTGCCAAGGGCTGCCACATCCTGGACTGTTTCTCATAAGCTTCAGAGTCCTCCATGAAACATCACAAACATCTCACCACTTACATACACAACCAACAAGACTTAAGACCAATAAACAAAATTATGTGTCAACCAGTGCTAGTACAACACATTAATTCCACTAATGCAGAGGAAGACATAGAACTAGCTATTACAGCCAACCATCCAGAGTTTTTTGTGGGATGCCAAGCACCCAAGCACTGTACCGCACATCTACTGACAGGCTGCAGGCCATGGGGGTTTGCAGGACTGCCTGTCCTTCAGCTTCACGTCCCTGTCCCCAGACAACCCAACCGCTTCCCTGACTTCTCTGATTTGATGAAAATAGTCAGCTAAAAAGAAAACCTATATTTATCTGGTTTTTTGTTTTACCTCTAGCCTTCAAAGAATCCTATCACTTCTGATTAGAAACAGAGAAGCATCTTACAATAAGGCCAGCTAAGGGAATTTCAAAATCTGCTACAGAATTTAGGGGGTGAAATTCCCACATGTTTGCTTTTTTCTGGATGTCTCTCTCTTTGCAATGGTTCATTTGTTTTAAATAAAATATTCAATGCTAATGTATTTGAATCAAAACATGCTGTGCCTGAATGCTGTCATACCACCATACAGGTGCGCAGGTGAAATGACTTCCTACATAGAAAAAATGGCAACACTGTCAAAGTGCCAAATCAGATTTATTTCCAGTTGATCTCTGCATAGAAATTAGGTATTCCACAGATAGCTAACTTGGGGGGGAAAAAAAGTCCTTTGCTGAACTGTAAGTTAGCATGGATATTTTGACAACAACAAAAAAAAATCCTGATTTCTGTAAGAAGCTGCAGGGACTGAAAAACATCACGTGTATTGGAAGCTTCTGTTGTTAAGGTCTAAGCAGAACAGCAATCATGACTATCACACTCAGTGGCACCACTATAAAAGGAAGAAAACGCATATGGGAGGAGTGAAATCTTAAGTAATGGTTTGTATATCCCACATTCTGCGCCTTCCAAAGGGTATTGCACAAGCAACATTCACACCACCTTGATACAGTCTAGTATTTTAATTGCAGTGCAAGCATTTTTTCTGCTAGAGAAAAAAAAAAGCATAAAGATAAGAGTAATTCCTTGCAAATTTGCAATTACATTTCTCCTCACTGCCTAAATCCAGTCCTGATGCGGACCAGCTAGTTCAGGCACAACGATAACACTAGCATGCTCAGCCAGTCATCCAAGAATTTCTTTTTGCTTTATGTACTTTATAAAACATCAAACAGGCCAAGAAATTAACCCTGTCACATTTCTATAGTTACCAATTGTTGCAAAAATATGAACACAAATGGACCTTTCAGTCTACTTTGACAGCCGTTTCTTGCCATCAAGCTCAACACCTTACTCATTCCCAGGGTTAGAGAAGCTGACACAGGAATTTTAAAGTACTGTAGTAAAAGGCTTCCCGCTCATCTTCTGCATGTTTCCAAGCCTCTCAAAACTAACAAGTGCTTCATGCATTCCAACTCCTCACTGTAATGTGGAGGCAACTAACATTTCTTCCAGCTTCAAAAAGCTTAGTGGTCCTATTACTTCTCAGCAAGTAAGAACAGTGTCTCTTGAGTGAGTGGTAATGTTTTCAAATACAGATGGGATATACAAATCAATCACTTACTATCTGGAAGCTGATCTTTCTGCCTGATAGTCTAAATATCCCAATACAAACCCTAAATGCACTAAGAAACAGTCTACCGTAAAATCAACCATATCAAAGTAAAATTACCAGCTGTATTTCACTGCCTGAGATAAAGAGTATTTGCAGTAAGTGCAAATACTTCAAAAGTAATTACAGCTTTAGCAAATTTTCTAGTATTATTAAAAATACAAAATATTATTAAAAATACAAACACCAACATTGTAAAAGTTTATCATAGTCAGAAACAAAGTCTTCCTCCAGATTTATCCCATTCCTTTAGTTAGCATGGGGTTTTAAGGACAAATGGAGACACTGCTGACTGTGAATCTACTGAAATATCCTTCCTTCTTGAAAAAGCGAACAGCTTCACATAAAAGGTCCTTATGTTCCGAAGCCAGGTTAAATAGACAGATATGTGGAAGACATATCCCTTTTTAGTCTCCTCTCTTCCACAGACTTCTTTATAAAGTGTCTGGGAAGTAATGCAGCATTTCCTTCCCGCTCTGATTCCTATGCTCCACTAATACTGTTCGAACAAGAGAGGTTTTTGATTACCACTTCAACTAATTAAGAAGAGGGAACAACCTCTTCACCAGATCTAGAAAACAAGTAATTCAGAGCTCACACTGTAATGAGGAAGATTGTGTCTAGACACATCTAATGGTCGGGATTGCAACCACTGGAGCAAACAGTGGTATTTCCTGCACTGGGTACTAGAAGCAGCTTGAACTCATAGCTACTGAGATTAGCACCGGTATAAACAAGCAGATGAGCTCTCAAAGTCTGCGACTTTTTTCGTAACAGGTTTCTAAACACAGCTCTTTAATCTCTTCAGGTACAAATGGAGCAGACAAACTGCTGTACTGATTAACAAAATGCCAAGCCAAGAGGTATTAAAAGTACAATATCTAGCTCTTGTTTCCAGGAGGATTCCAAAAGAGGAACCATTATACAGATGAGTCTTCCCCTGTGCAGGAGGACAATAAAGGATGGAAGTCAGGTTTCAAGCTCAAGGCTTTAAAACACAACATTGCCTGTAGTAAAGATTCAACCAAAAATCACACCACAGCAAACCGGCTATGCAAAGAGGAATTCCTAGGCAGCTTACCTCAAGGGACCATAATTCAACATTATGAAAGCCAGTATCACCATCACACACAGGGTCCTTCTCTTTGGAGATGATACTTTGAGCTTCTGGTTCTAGACAGGAAGAAACAGAGAAGACATGCAATAAGAAAGGGGCACAGACATGCAAAGCTGTGCCAGAAGCTAAATACACCAAATTATGCTTGCTTTTTAGATTTATATTTGGCTAATTATGCATGAATACATGCCAGGACTACTTAAAAGTAAAACTCTCTTATTTGTACATTATATTCAGCTTCTATCCAGTCTATCTTCTCAGTGAAATCTTCAGAAGAACCATGAAATAAAGAATTAAAAGTCAAATAAATAATGTGACAGCTGTCCTGACATGGAGTTGGTGAAAGTTCTGCTCAGAGTGGGAGGCTGGGCTAGAAACCCCCAAAGGTCTTCCAGTCAACATTTCCATGATTCTGTTCAAGTGCCTTCCACCTGAGCAGCTGTCTTATAAAAAATCACATCTTCATGACAATCTCTTACCTCTAATACTACTTCATCCAGCTGCCTCTTCAGCGTGCTGTTTTCTTTCTTGAGTTTCTCATTCTCCAATAAGGCTGCCTCCAGCCTCGCCTCCAGTCCCAACATGTATTCCTTCTTTTTCTTCCGTGATTGAAAGGCTGACTCCCGGTTTTTGATCATGCGCTGCTGTCTTCTCAAGACATTGACCTAGACAGACAACACGGAGGCTTGTTAATGATCCACAAGTTAAAAGTGCTTCTATTTCATACACAATTTGTGCTCCTCTACTTTGTCAAAAGTCTGCATAGATAGCTTCCCGCACTCTGCTTCAAATGAGCTAAAGTGTTCAGCACAGAGGCAACTAGGAGTCATGGTACACATTCAAGAGTTACAGTTCATGGATAATGAAAAACAGGTTCTGCTCTGTCTCTATTCTCTCCTGCACTCTCAACCTTCTCCTATGTGTCCAAAATGTATACTTAAGCAGCATTTTGATTTGATCAATCAAATCACAAAGACAGAAAATGCGTATCTACAGGTCTGCAAGGCAGCAAGAATGTCTTTCACCTTCACTTTACCATACACCATTTTATAGGCTACAATAAGTCATCTGTTTTCTTAACTGGAAAGTCCTACATTTTTTTAGTCTGTCCTGCATGGAAGCCATTTCCACACTGATTACACCTGTTTCTGTATCTTTTCCAGCACTGCTATATAATTTTTGAGATTTTGAATACTCTTGCTTGACCTCAGATTGCACATTCTATGGGTATCAAGCACCTACATGGCAGTTTAAATGCAGTCTCTGGGTGCACCTATGCTAGCATTTTAATTCAGATCAGGAGTGTGGCTTTGATGCACATTTCCTGATTGTCCCACTTTATACGTTTTGGTTCATATCACAGAACAGTCTCCGATAGAGCACACAAACTGGATTCCTTCTGGATGAAGCTAAACTGGCAAATATACTCCAGGAGGGCACATAACTCACTCCAATCACTAGCAGGCATTCAGACCGGGACAGCTCAAAGTACCACCCCACCCCCCCATCCTCTAACAATCTTGATGACTCTTGATTTTTTTCGCAAGCAGGAACAGTCTATCATCTTTTACCACTTACTCATTTTGTGGTTTGCACTGAGTGGGACGACCTAGACTGAAAACATCTTGCTGCTGACAAGGGTAACGATGATCGATACTGCAGAGCTATACAAAATTACTTGAAATCCTAAGTTTAAACACTACTCTGTTGATTTCCTTTCCCTCACAGATTAGCAACAGCAACTGTTTTATTAAAACCATAAGACTTCCATCACATTATTAAGCTGCAACAGGATGTGCCTTGATGTTTACACTGAAAGAGAACTGAATGCAGTATCTTACATAGACCTGAATATCCTCCAGTAGCTACCAACACATGCACTGGAGTAACCTATATCTATTAGAGTATGAAAGCTAAAGAAAAAAAGATGAGAATGATTCTAGAAGTAGCAGTCTAGGAAAAAATAAACAAGTCACAGAATAGTAACATTAATGAACTCAGACAGTGTGCTCCAGTAAAGGTCTGTCTGCTTAAAGCACCTTAACCAGAGTCTTCAGACTCTCTCACTGCATATACCCTCACACAGACAGAATGTTGCTCTAGGGCTTTGGTGTTTGCAAGAAAAATTGGCTACAGGTTGTTTGAAGAAGTCATTATTCTTCATGATACTGCAGTCTGGTGACAAAGACTAAGAAAACACGTTACAGTGCATTAACATTTTGGGCTGTCTCCATGTTGATCTAATTGCTTTCTGTAAAGATCATTTATTATATGTCAAGTCTGCTGCCACCAACAGTCTGTGCAAGTGAAGCTGTTTGTACTTACTCCAGTTTCTCTCTTTAAGCAGAGAGTGGAGAAAGAAAAGATTTTAACATATCTTCATTAACACTAAGCTTTGTCTTGAATTTTTTAAGTACTACAATACTTAAGAAAACTTCTGCAGACATACAAAAACTTTGGAAGAAAAAAGATTCAGGCTAGCCAAGGACTGCAGTGCATGGAACACACCAGTTTGGGGCCAGCACCACTTGAACTGTCCAGAGATGAAATAATAAGGAATGCAGCAGCTTTGGCTCGAGTTGTGCGATATTCCAAACAAGTAGTTACGTTCCTCTCTTTAAAAAGAGATTTTGCATCATGAAATCAAACAGTGAAGACCAAATTGTTTACACCCATTCTTGTCTGCAGACCTGGTCAGGATTATTTGCTACTGGATAGCTTTTGACTGAGTGTCTGGAACCTCTGGCAAATCTACCTGCTTCCCTGGAGAAAACATGGAGTTAAATCACCAGTGCAGTGTTTGTACACTAAGAGTACATGCAAAGGTGCATCTATTGCTGTTTCAGACACTACCAGCTACGCTTCAGATGGTATTTATCTAGTCCGCCCTCCTTTACTCAGCATTCTCCAAATGCTGTCAGGAACAGCAGCTCTCCCCAGCCCGATTCAAGGTACTCTGCACAATAACTGCATTTCAGTCTATGCCTCACCAGTTTCACTTCCGCTCATTTCTGAAGCTTGCTTAAACGAAACCCAACTATTTGTGTCCTTGAAACATTTTGTTTTAATTGACAACCCCTAAAACAGTTTAAGGTCCTTGGTCAACCCTCTAGAGCTTGCCTGGCTTTTCTTGGAGAATAAGGTACACTGCACACCCGATGCCACCTAAATCTGACACAGGAAACAGAAAGAGTTGTGTGTGCGAAATAGTGCAACAATGCTTAAACCTGGAAGCAGTATGGTGCTAAGGATTACATAGCTGGCTTAGCATAAAGATAAGCATGCCCCTTGCTTGAGCAACGCTCCTTTGCACAAGTGCTGAACAAAGACTAAATGCAGCAAACATCTCTTCTAACTTCTTCTGCAGCCTCCCTCTTTGTGGGTTGTATCATATTAATTTACCACTCAAGATAGTAACTTGTAGTTTGCAGGAAACACAGACCATAAAGGGAAAACGTTGGAATTAAAATCAAACATTAATCAGTGATGCAACTTTTCCTTCCTAGCTTTAAAAACTACACCATCACTAACACACACACACAAAAAAGATGTTGTAACCTTGCTTCAAACAGTACTAACTAGATTCAGATTGTCCTCTATCTTCAGAGTCTTTACAAATAGTCATGCACTTTACAAGTAAACACTGCTACCTCAATTTAGTCTTCCAAAGAAAACACAGTTCTGAGGAAAATTTAACCTCCATTCCAATGCAAGCTGTATTTCTAGGACAAGTTGGTCAGAATGTCTCACACTCCACAGAGTTTTTGGTACATACACTGGGAAAGTTAAGAAAGAGCTGAAAGTACAAACCATTTCAATTTTACATTGGCTGGCTTCTTACCTCAGGTTATGAAAGCTGCTGTCTTCAAAAATGTATCTTAAATGTGGGAATACAAAACCTATGCAAGCATTTTCTCTGTTCTTATGAAAGATCTGCGGTTTTTTGTCTCTAATGCAACAGAACACAACTTGACTCATGAGTTTATTTCATATGAGAATTACCCAGTATACAGCACAGAAAACAGGATTCTTTAATAGAAATCTACACTTATGTTGAAGTAACTTTGCATAACCTGTTTTTCCTAAATTTTCAAGGTTTTTTATCAAAAGAACTGGGAGGCAGAATCCTTTCTCACTACACAGTGGACACATGAGAGAAAGAGCCTATAAGGACACAACTAAACTGGTTTCTCTCACACACCTACCATTTATGTTCTCATATAATTTAACTGCAACAGGAAAGGCAATCTGCTTTTTTAGTTAAGAGCCTCCTTCCTTCAACCAGAAGAGTGGCTTGCTTAGCCAGCGCTTCTTTTGTCCAATATCCTAGTGGAAAGTTCTTCAAAAGTTCTCCACCAATTTCCTAGTGAAGACCGACTGCACCGCAAGCCTGGGCACTTCCCTGTAGCTGGCAGCTGCGTAAACGTGTGCCATCAGGACAAGCATAACAGAGCTTCACGCATACAGCTTGCTATCAGCCAATCTCAGTCTAATCCACTGGAAGGGCTGAGTGTTAAGCTAACAGTTTATACCTCCTAAGCCCAAAAGAAAGTCCTGCAGTGTTTCTTTTTATCCTGCAACATCTGCTTAGATTAGCAAACAAAAACACGTGTTACAGAGCTCAAATGACAGCTACATCTGTGCAGCTCCGAGTGCCACATATGGCGTCTATGGCAGTCGCAAGATGTTTTAACCCTGCTGGCGCCAGCTGCATCCTGAAACATTTGTTCTTTTTCAAAGTGCTATTTCACAGTGTGTGCCGAAGAGCAGTTGCAACTGTTTTTTCACGTTTCAATAAATACAGGTAAGATGTGCAGCATCTCCCTACCCACACAACCATCATACAGAACAAACAGCTATTCATTACCCCAGCTACACAATTGGCTACTGACTGTCACAGATGGTATATGAAGTGTGATGACAATAAGGAGGGTTTGTCAATTAAACCTTATATTCAGACAATGGCAAGGTGCAATGTTAGTCCTGATTACAGGGAGTCACAAATCTAAGGACAGCTGACGGGTATCTTTAGTCTGGCTTTGCTGGCAGGCAATTATTATTTAAAAATTCAGCGCTCTTAACTGGTCTGTCTACTGACAGACCTTTGTTAGCTTCTTGCAAATTCAAGATTATGTTTCCATTGCAGTCTGGCTGCTGAATTATTTGTCGCAAATAATTTTTCATTTAAAAATGCAGCCCACACACAAACATGAATAGTGAGGAAAATGCAACATCAAGCATGAGTGGCACTTCTCAGACACTGGGAATCCATATAACAACATCTCTCCGAAGAAGTCAGACAGCACACGCCTTTGAGAAACAAGTGTCCCGTGCTGCTAATAAGTAGGTGACTATACTGCAAAATTTCATGTGAATGGACACCAGTGTTTTCTCCCTCACACTGAGGGATGTGATAGGACGGTCAGCTCACAACAACTGCGCTTGGAATACCACACTGGAGGATGACACCCTGAAAGTTTAAAAGCCACAACAAGAAGCTTCAGCACTTTCCACAACCATGCCTTCCTTTGGACAACAAAATGCAACCAAAGCAGCTCCAAACTACTAGGAACTACATCAAGTTAATACTCAACTTGCTACCTAGTTGAGATGTCAAAGCTGAAGGGGAAAAAAAAAACCCCATACATCTCAAAAGCTCTTTCTGTTTACACAGAAATACAGTGTGAGCTACCATGGAAAAACATATTTGCACAGTGACTGTTGAGAGCTTACTCCTTTTCTAGCCATTCAGTATACAATCAAAAGGAAGCCTGAAGAGATTAGGATTATATGAAACTCAATACCTGCATTTTCTAAAAATCATGAGTAAAATCTGGGGAGATAAAGGGGATGGAGAAAGAACCAGGCCTACTGCTGACATTTCCAATGCATCTGCTTACAAAGGACTGTTTTTATTATATGGATTAGAAAAAGGGATTAGCCCTAATCAAAAATCAGCTACATCAAATCTTCCTGTATGTAAGAGAGCTCCAGCTCGGGGGGGGGAACAAACAAACATATCAGCACTGTCTTCTGCCACAATGCTTGCATACCTGGTCTGCATCTCCAGGCAGGCCAACAGATATCAAGCCGTTCCTCCCCATTCTTTGCCAAGCTGCACAACTCCCTGTTTACTGTTAGAAATCCTGTTTGATGAGCCCAACTACAGCTCTGTCTTCCTGAGATGCTAAAGTGACCTGGTTCTCCCATTATATCCCACATGCAGGTAACTGAAAACTGTTTCCAAGCTTTGGTTATTAGCTATCATCAGGCAGTCAGAACTTACATCCAGTCCCATTGCCGTTGTGCTGCTTTGCAGCAAGGGCTTAGTCACTGGTATTTTGCCACTTGTTGAGCCATTTCCAGCAGCCGGAGGCAAGGCATTCACTGTATGGTTGTGAAGCTGCGTGGTCCCTCCAGTGACGGCAATGACTGGCTGGGAGGCAGGAAGCACCCCAGAAGCCTGGAGCTGTACCACAGCGGGCTGCGGGAGCACCACCGATTGACCTAGAACACAAGAACAAACAGGAGTGCTCAGCATATGATATGAAATGGGTTTGTACATGACCAGTTTGTAGGGAAATACTGATATAGGATGTAGAAAGCCTTGCTTCCTCTCCTGTCTGTCCTGCATGATTTACCTCAAGTCCAATTCTTCAGCATTAATACATTCCACAGGATGGGGCTGGGGGGGGAAAGAAAGCTCACAGGTTTGCAGGGCTCTTAATCCATCCTGCAAGCCAAAACTACACATATTAAAGGGATCCACTAAATCAAGCTTGCTCCCAAAACCTGATGACTCTTCAAAGTTAACAGAAGTCAACACTTGTTAAAAATACTACTCATTTCAGTATTGCTAACAATTGATGCACTTTGAGCAACTTTTTCAAAGAACTTAGCCAGCTTACCTCAATCTTCCTTCTCCCTTTTGTCAATCCCTACTTTATTGCTGTATTCAGTGGAAAACTTACCACACAGAAGTGACTCATACTATACAAACCAATTCAGAAACAGCATAGAGAAAGAAAATAAATGAGACAGAACAATGCAAGTTACACTTTCAAAACATAAGCTAAAGCCTCAATTCACACTAAGACAAGACCATTTTTTTTTAAAAACGTCTTATGTAAGAAATTTTATGCATAAGGTGAACAGAGCTTAAAGAAAAGCAGGCAGAAAAAATGAGGTAATTCTGAGTTTGAAATGGAATTTAAAACAGTCACTTCCAAGAAATTTCAGTCCAACAACTACATTTAACTCAAGCAGGTGCTTGAGTAATACTTTGTTGTCTGAAAACACATGAACGTTTCTTTAATCCTTTGTAACAGAACAACCTTGCCAGCTTTCAGAAACAGCATGTTCCAGTTGAGCATTCCAACCAAAATGCACAATGATGTATTACAGCATTTACCCAACCTTCTGTAAGGTGAAAAATGAAGTCATTTACCTAACACCAAGATCTTTTAACATATGAGGTGTAGGATTAGAACTCCTTTTTTGCAGAGATAATCTTGAAGACATCATAACTTTGTACTACCCTACTCGAGAACCTCAAATGGAGGATTTGAGATTATTTCAACAATTTTTTTAATGTATAAAGTATGCAATGCTCCAAGATCATGCTTTCTTCTTTAAGCTTTTATGAAAGGGATTGTGAAAATATAATTCCTCGTGCTCCTTTAAAGATAACAGTATATTTCAAACTGGTAGCTCCAACTTCTCATGTGCAGGGGATTTTAATTAATAAAAAAGATCCTCCTGGGTTTTGTTTTGGAAGCAGCACTATAGGATTTTTAAACACACCATCAGTTAAAGTAAATACATGGCATAGAAATACTTTTCCCAAAAGTATTTCCTCTATAGTGCCTCACAGAAACTACTCTCCTGACTTTTCTTCGGGGAAAAGGAGAAGCTGATCTTCACAGTGTACTATACTTGTATCCAAAAAATCCATATCCACAACATTCTTTGTTCCAGATGGTATTTTATCAGATGGAACATCAGAAGGAATAAGAATTAGGTCACTCTGACTGTGCTGACCTGTGTTTTAAGCAGTGCAACAATCTTAGGCATGTTGTAACAAATGTCTGCATCTCCAGCTTTGGCTTAACTCCTGATGGAATAGCTATTAGCAATGAAGACAAATTTTTCACTATTGCAATAATTTCTAGATAAATGCCCTCAAGTATTTGTCTCCTTTTGCTTCCACGCCTCAGTGCCTGTAGAGTCAGCTGCAAGAGACTGCAGCCATCAGCTGGTGAAAACAAGCAACTGCAATGGACAATTTCAGCAATCCAAGTCATGTCCCTACTGCCTTAGCTGAAGAGTAAAATAGTGCTTGGGATTCATAAATGAAGGCTCAAGCTACTTCAAAAAATCTGTTACAGGGCAACAGGAGGAATGAAGAATTATCAGTGGACCGGAAGTCACTTGCATCTTGTTAACATCAGCTTGCAACTATTCTAACCTCTGACACAGCGCTCTCAACTCTTAGCAGATTTCACAACATCCTATTTAATGCTGTTTAGTGAGATAAAAAGCCCTACACTAATGTTCCCACCATCCTGTGGCAGAGTGTCATATGGGTAAAAAAAAGCTTTTACCACTCCTCCCAAGCTTTCAAGCTTCATTCAAGCCATCCTAACTGATTCTGCTGGATTTTCCCTTGGTTATAACGGAAGAGCACTGCAATCACCACTGCAAGCACCACTTGCCATCACAAGTAGAGCAAAGAGTCCCTAGAGATCCTTCCAAATCAGCAGTTTTACCTCCACAACTGCCAGTGCTCAGCACAGTCTCTTTTGCTGTACTGTCTTCCATTCTACACAATGCTCAGACGAGTGCCCTTTCTCATAGAACTATACATCTTCTCAGCAAAGCGCGTAGGACCCTTCTTTTTTTTCCTACCCCTCCCATTTCACCTGCCAAAGCTAACTTCATTCTAGCAACCATCCCAAACAGACATGGTGTTTACTCCCAAGACCTGTCTCAGTCAAGACAATTCACCTACCTTTAGGAGGTGCTGGCTGGATGTTAACAACTGGCTGATGCTTTGGCAGTGGCAGAAGCGTGGGAACAGTCTGAATAATGATGGTTTTAGCTGGAACACCAATGTTAGCCTGAGCCTCGGGTACAGCAGGCAAAAGGGGTTTGGGTTGTATCGAAGGCCTGGACGCTGTCTGACCCCACCTCTTCAGGGTCCTCACAGAATTATTTGCTAGGAAAGGAAAAAGAGTCAGAGTCGGATCAGAAGATATAAAATAAAAAATTCAAGCAGTAATAACATGGCTTTTAGTATGTTGTTGGGTTTTTTTTACCCATCTATAGTATTTGTTAAAAATAGACACATCCAATGACAAATTCAACTCAGAAATGACAGGATACACTAGCGTCTGTTAGTTAAACATCTGTATGCAAGACAACATGCATACTATCTGCAGAATCAAAGTAACTCAACCTTTCATACCAGACCGGGAAGTGATGCTGACAGTAGGCTTCTTCCCTCCATCTCCTTCGGGGGATGCAGGGCTTCTGCAACTCTTGCTGTAAAGAGATATGGGAGACATCTGGGAGCTACAGTTGAAGTCCACATCATCCTGCAGACAGAAAGTACATGAGATTAATGCTTCAGAAACACACAGAAGTGTCTACTAGCAGTTCAGAATATAACGGCCTTTCATGGCATCTGTGCTGCTGGCTTCAGCAAACAGGAGAAAGTTTTTTTTCTGCAGTTTTATTCTAGTCAATGCTAAGTACCACTGAAAACCAAAGAAGTACCTCTCCTTATCAGCAGAGTGAAGGGGGGCAAAGGCCAGCAACTGCTAGACTTTACAAGTTATTTAGTTTGTCAACCAGGCCAATACACACAACTGAGGAAACAGAACTGAACATGGTCTTTTTAGAATGGGTCACAGCAGGAGAGGAAGGGAAACATCACTGAAGGGAAGTTGGTTTTGCAAGGGCTGGAAAAAATAAACTGTTTCCTCTTATGCCATAAAGTTGGTCAGGCAAGTAAATCACTGGGCTTTTTGTCGCAGCTGGTTCTGAATGGCTGTTGCTATCTGTGTTACATGGAGGTTTCTGCATACAGGCACATTCTGCACTGGAGAGTCCACAGATGATGGAGAAGGGACTGAACAATTTGAAGTAGCTGGTGATAAGGGTTCTGTCTTCACGCTTGCATCTGCAAGAGGCAGATAAAGAAATGTTACTGTACAAGTGTTTAACAATAGGACATCAGTAAAGAACATGCTGCCTTATACCAGCTATTTAATTCCTGAAGGAAGGCACAGCAGAAAACATAGTGAGATTAAAGATACTAAACAGCTTGGCTTGTAGGGCAGTCCTTGCCAGCTGTACTCATCCTACACAGCATGACTCCTCATCACAGAGCTAAATGCTGCAGGGTATCAAATAGTTTCACATAAGTTACCATTATCATGAAGTTCTAACAGCTCACCCTTGCAGGGGGAGGGCAAGAATAGTCACACCTGCAAAATACAAAATGTAAATTACCTGTATAAGCATGGCCTGTAATATTCCAAAGATCCGAGTCCCAAGACATCAAATCCAAATCAAAATGAAAGTTACAGAGATCATTTTCCTGAAATGACAGTTCAGAAAAAGAAACAATACAAAGAGACAATATTGAAACCATTAGGCATCATGTTCACGTTCTTACAGCTCTGGAAGACAAAACAAAATTATCACTTCAGCTGCCTTAAGGCAGGAAGAGATAAAAACCCTTAAGGGGGCAATTCTCAACCGGAATACACAAGACAAGCCTTCTTTTAAAGCTTAGAGCTGTAGGAAAGGAGTATTCCAGTTTAAGACCAACACTAATTACTGTACTGTTAGCAGCAATTTGTAAAGTGAAAGTTCTAAGTCCAGTCACTAAACCACCTTAAATAAAACACAAGTTCTAGCAACTTGTTGGCATTCTCCCCTTCATCTTAATTGAAAGATTTACTTAATGCCCTCCCACCATCAGATCTCAAAGCACTTTAAAAACCAAAGCAGTATCCGTGTCAGTTTACCAGCAGGAAAAGAGACAGAAGGACTGATTTGCTCAAGATCTGATGAGCACTATGTATTAGGCCTCCTTATACTTGAATAAACCAACACCATCATCTTCTAAAGCCAGGGACACCGTTTTCCTTTTCCAACAGAAAAAAAGAGACTAAAATCACTTCATATATATTTATTGTACGACCTTTAAAACAGTGATCAGGCTTTTGCTCCATTTTTTCTATTGATGCAACTGAAAGTCTCAGTTCCCTACCCTAACGTAACATTTTTATGAGCACTTGTATGAAAAATATAAGTATTACGTACCCAACTTACACAAATACACAGCAAAGATTTTCTTGCTATAAACCATCCTGCAAACATACCTCTCCTTACATTCTCAACTTGCCTGCTAAAGGGAGGCTCAGAAAGTCTGCAGACTGCACAGAAATTAGTATTCGCAGGCTAGGATGAGGAAAAAGCTCCTCAGAGCGTATTTATAAGAAGAATGACCAAAAACCACAGCCACGCAGGTAACTAATGCTGACCTGCTGATGGACAATACCCCATCGTTGTACAATGCAGCAGTTCCCAAATATGCCCGGGACAGAAAAAGCAATATCTACGCTCAGACAGTGAAAAACAAGCCGATTAATGCATAAGGTTGCAAATAAAAGGTTTAAGAGAAAATAAAAAAATAGACAAGAAAACAAAAAGCCACCTTGTAGGCAAGGTGATAACGCACAGCACTGTGCACGCAGATGTAATGCATCCCTGCGTCTCCTTTCACGTCAGCCAGAAACGTACCCTCCCGTCAGCACTGCCTTGCCGCGGACGTTCACTTTCATTAGGCCAGTGACAACACAGCTTGTCCTGGACACGGCACCTCAAACTTTCACTTTAAACTCTCCCCTTTAACCTCGGCGTTTAAACCTCTACCTTTGATACTGGCAGTTTATTAACAGCTCGACTGTTAGTAACAGCTCGACAGCCCAACAGCTAGCGCAGAGGTGAGGGGCGGAAGGCCTGTAAGCCACCGGCGCTCCAGCCCAAGTGTCTCCTGCCAGACGGCCGCCATCACAGCCGCAGCGCTGCTCCCCGGGGGATGTCCCGCCGGCGCCTCCAGCCCCCGGGCCGGGCCGTGGGGGAGCCCGGCCTCCCGCCGCCCCCCTCCCCGCCCGGTACTCACGTCGGGCTCGTCTCTCGGGGCCCGCCGCGGCTCCGCGGCGCCCAGCAGCTCGCTCAGCTCCTCGCCCAGCACCGCCTCTGCGGGAGAGACAGCGGCCTCAGCACCGGCCCGGCCGCGGCAGGGAGCCCCCGCGCCGCCCGGCCCCCAGCCCCGACCCCCCCGCACTCACCCCAGTCGAGGCCTCCCCCCGGGGCCGGCAACAGCCCCTCCGGCTCCCACTCGGCCTCCGCCGCCGCCATCATCGCTTCCGCCTTCCTCCCGAAACCCACGTCTCCTTCCGGGCAGCGCCCCGCCCCGCCTACGGCGGCCGCCGGCGGACACGCGGCGGCTTCACGGCGAGCGCGTGGGCGTCCACGGCCGCTGCCCGCGCCGGGGCTTCGCTTCCAGACCCCAGGGTGTGAGACGGGGCCGCCCCGCCCGCGCCCAGACACAGAGAGGCGGCTCGTTAGACACAGGCGTTTATTCAGGCCCCGCTGACACAAGCCCGTCGCCAGAAGCACGAGTGGGAAGAGCCGCGGGGGAGCGTCCGAGGGGAGGCAGCTCCGTGAGGGGAGGGGAAGGGGCTGGCAGCAGGCGATGCAGGCGGCCCGCGGCCCATGGCCCCAGGCTGGTCTTCAGAGGTCTTCATACGTGGGTGGTGCAGGAAGGCAGCTCCACGCCCCGGGTGGGGGGTGTGTACACGCAGCGTGGGTGCGGTCTCCACCCGGCAGCATTGGTCCGGACTGTGGCCAGAGGCAGGAAGTCCCTCTAGGCCGCGGCAGCAGCTCCCGAGCTCCCGCTGGGCCTGCAGCGCTGGGGCGGGTGGTGGGTTTTGGCCGCGGCCAGGCTGGAAGCACAGGAGAGCCGGCGCTGGCGCTACCCCCTTCACGGCTGCACAGAAAGCAGCGGGTCCCCCTTCCCCTCCCAACGGGTGTCCCCACCTGGGAGCACCCCAGCCAGCAGGATAGGCACCCAGGTGAATTTTCCACGCGTGACTGCCTGCAGAAGCAGGGGGGAAGATTGCCCGCAGGCTGTGAGAGCCCAGGGTGCTGCGGGCGTCTCGCTGGCGCTCACCTTACAGGTTGGCGTCGTACGCTGCGTTGGTGAAGATGCCCGGCGATCCTAGGTCACTGGAAAACAGACACAAGGGTGTCACCTTGGGGGAGAGGGCAGCAGTGTGAAGGGCATGGGTTAGCGCAGCCCCATCAGCCCCAGAAGATGCTCCCACTGCGTTTAAAAGCAGCCTCACACAGGCAGATGTGGGTGACAGCGGGGTGACCACAGGGCTGTGATGGGCACAGAGCAGAGCCACCCTCCTGCAGAGCACGGCTCTCACCTGGTAGGGTTCAGGAGCTTCTTCTTCTCCTCTGATAACAGTGTCAAAATGTCCGCATGGTGACATAGTGCAGATAGATAGAAGAGAAATAACCAGATCTGTTTAGTGAGGGACTTGAGAAGCTGCAGCAGCAGTGTCTGAAGTGGAACCAAGTTTGACAAGCACAGGATGGAGCAGGGAGGGGGAACTGAAACAATTGCCGCCTTCCCCTTTGCAATTAAGGTGTTTTTCTGGCTCTGTCCTCCAAACCTGGCTGCTGACGCTTCCAGCTGGATAAACTGCCAAAGAGTTGCCGCCAGACCAAAGCAACTCACAGCAAATAAAACACATGGATTGAGGCAGTCATGCTTTTAAACTCTTCTGATCATCCCACCCTCCCCTGGGAGTCTGTAACACCCTGGTCTGAGTCTCGCTGGCCAAAGCGACAGCGGGCTGCGGGAGGCATTTCTGTACCTCTGTTGCTGAGCCGCTTGGCGAGGAGGGCAATGAGCGTCCCCGAGAGCACGATGCCAGCT
This sequence comes from Phaethon aethereus, assembly GCF_964289735.1. Taxonomy (NCBI): domain Eukaryota; kingdom Metazoa; phylum Chordata; class Aves; order Phaethontiformes; family Phaethontidae; genus Phaethon; species Phaethon aethereus. The sequence goes on from NC_138584.1 coordinate 8,774,266, forward strand.
ACCGCCAGAGCCGTGCCACTGCCGTAAGCCAGGACTTGCTTTAGGAAGGGGGCACTGTCCTCTGAAACAGATCCACAGACCCCCCAGGTTAGAAAGTGTCAGAAGGACTTCACAGCACCCAAGCTGGTGGGGTGCCTCCCGCCACATTCTAGATGTGCTGCAGGAAGCTGGACCTCTCCCAGTGCTAGAGGAGCAGTGGGTCCCACCATACCTGCACAGACGGGGGGGTGCCTGGTCCAATTCCCCGTGGCCGCACACCAGAGCACCTCTGCTCCCATCCGAACAAACCCCTCCTCGCAGGAAAAGAAGCATGTGGAGTTGTATGTGAAGTTCCCGTGCCGGTGAGAGCAGCTCAGCTGGCCTCTGCTGGGGGGGTCCAGCACCGGGCAGCTGATGGCTGGAGATAAAGCACAGCGGTAGCATCAATAGGATAGGACCAAGGGTGGTGGGATGGGGACATGTGGGCTGGGGAGTCAGAAGATGAGCTGCCATGGACTGGGGGTGCTAAGGGGAAAGGGGTGCTGGGGAAAGCAGTCTGCTACAACAGAGCACTTCCAGACATGCATGCGATCGTGAAACCTACCTTTGCAGTGTGGGGCGTCCCCAGTCCAGGTTCCTGTGGCCGTGCACTTGCGGCTCTCTGGCCCCATCAGCACAAACCCCGTCTGGCAGGAGAAGGCACATGTGGAGCCAAAGGCAAAGTCCCCGTGGAGGTGGGAGCAGGCAGCCTGGCCCATCGTGGGGGTGGCCAGTGCTGAGCATTTGATGGCTGCAAGAGTAAAGAGGCACACTTCAAAAAGGAGCCTGGGAGACTAAGTTTAGTGGCTGGGACCAAGAGGCAGGGAAACATCCTAGTGTCACCTCAAGGCTAATGACATCCTGAGCTCTAGCAGCAGCTCTACCTTCACAGTGTGGCGAGTCCCCAGTCCAGGTCCCCATGGCCATGCACTCAAGGGTCTCTGACCCCATCAGTGCAAACCCTGTCTGGCAGGAGAAGGCACATGTGGAGCCAAAGGCAAAGTCCCCATGGAGGTGGGAGCAGTTCAGCTTTCCTTGGTCTGGAGCGCTGAGCACTGGGCAGGCCACGGCTGCAGGGATAGAGATACAGTTCAAGCAGGACCCTGTGGACTATGAGGCTAAATTGTTGGGATGGGAGGACCAAGACACACAAGAACAACTCAGAGTCAACCCAAGGTCTGTGACACCTCGAGCTGCAACTCTACCTTTGCAGTGTGGGGTGTCCCCAGTCCAGGTCCCCATGGCTGTGCACTCGAGGCTCTCTGGCCCCATCAGTGCAAACCCCGTCTGGCAGGAGAAAGCACACATGGAGCCAAAGGTGAAGTCCCCATGGAGGTGGGAGCAGTTCAGCTCTCCCCGGTCTGGAGCACTGAGCACTGGGCAGGCCATGGCTGCAGGGTAAATATGCACAATTCAAGTAGGAGCCTGGGGACTATGGCTAAACTGTTAGAATGAGAGGACCAAGACAGCAGAGAACATTCCATTGTTACCCCAAAGCCTGTGACAACTTGAGCAGCAATTCTACCTTTGCAGTGTGGGGTGTCCCCAGTCCAGGTCCCCGTGGCCATGCACTCAAGGCTCTCTGGCCCCATCAGTGCAAACCCCGTCTGGCAGGAGAAAGCACACATGGAGCCAAAGGTGAAGTTCCGGTGGAGGTGGGAGCAGTTCAGCTCTCCCCGGTCTGGAGCGCTGAGCACTGGGCAGGTGATGGCTGCAGGGGAGAGGCACACTTCTAGTAGGAGCTTGGGGGTCTAAACTGCTGGGACCAAGAGGCAGGGAAACATCCTAGTGTCATCTCAAGGCCAATGACACCCTGAGATCTAGCAGCAGCTCTACCTGCACAGCGTGGCGAGTCCCCAGTCCAGGTCCCTATGGCCATGCACTCAAGGCTCTCTGACCCCATCAGTGCAAACCCCATTTGGCAGGAGAAGGAACACGTGGAGCCGAAAGCGAAGTCCTCATGGAGGTGGGAGCAGTTCAGCTCTCCCCGGTCTGGAGCGCTGAGCACTGGGCAGGCCACGGCTGCAGGGATAGAGATACAGTTCAAGCAGGACCCTGTGGACTATGAGGCTAAACTGTTGGGATGGGAGGACCAAGACACCCAGGAATATCTCAGGGTCAACCCAAGGTCTGTGACGCCTTGAGCTGCAACTCTACCTTTGCAGTGTGGGGTGTCCCCAGTCCAGGTCCCCATGGCCGTGCACTCAAGGCTCTCTGGCCCCATCAGTGCAAACCCCGTCTGGCAGGAGAAAGCACACATGGAGCCAAAGGTGAAGTCCCCATGGAGGTGGGAGCAGTTCAGCTCTCCCCGGTCTGGAGCGCTGAGCACTGGGCAGGTGATGGCTGCAGGGGAGAGGCACACTTCAAGTAGGAGATTGGGGTCTGGGGGACTAAACTGCTGGGATCAAGAGGCAGGGAAACATCCTAGTGTCACCCCAAGGCCAATGACACCCTGAGCTCTAGCAGCAGCTCTACCTGCACAGCGTGGGGCATCCCCTGTCCAGGTCCCCGTGGTCGTGCACTCAAGGCTCTCCGACCCCATCAGTGCAAACCCCATCTGGCAGGAGAAGGAACACGTGGAGCCGAAAGCAAAGTCCCCATGGAGGTGGGAGCAGTTCAGCTCTCCCTGGTCTGGAGTGCTGAGCACTGGGCAGGTGATGGCTGCAATGGGAGAGCAGGTCTCAGAGACAGGATAGATGAGGTTAAATCTAGGGATTAGAGCTGAATCCCTATCAAACAAAACCAAATCTATGGTGATATGTCTTTGATTTACTTTTCTCACCCAGACAAGTCTCACGTCTTTAAAAATAGTAGTAATGTAGTTGGTACAATGATTTTTCTGCCATATGAGTGATTTCCTGGGGGGGCAGTTGCTGCTCTGCCAGAGCCCTGTTTATCCCCGGCACTACCCCATGTTGCAGCCCCCGGGACGAAGGACCATGTCTCCTGCAGCCCTACTCCCCTCCCTCCTGGAGGGGAGCAGAGACCTGCCTCTGTCCTTGTCACAGCGGCAGGGGGAAGGACACCCAGATGGCTTTGGGGCTGTAGGGCGCCAGGATGGGATGGCTGCGATAGCTACAGGGGTTGTGTGCCAGCCTCCCCAGCTGTGCCTGGCATGCTTCGCTGCATGCCGGGGCAGCACCCAACGTTTGCTGGGGCGAGCGGCTCCGCTGCCTGCGGGACCACTGCAGCTTAGTGCTGGTGGGACATCAAACACTACCGGCACCCAGCCTGGATGAGACAGTCCCCAGTCCCTGCACCGTCTGCTTTCAGACTGACACCAAACACTTTCCTCGGCAGACTTTTCCTTTCATAGCCATCTTACAGGCAAGCCTGATTCCCCGCAGGATCCCTGCAGGTGCCTACCAGGGTCCCCAAAACCCAGTGCTGAGACACCCCTCAGCAGGCAGCCTGGGCTCTACCTTCACAGCACGGGGCGTCCCCAATTGCTCTCATCGGCTCAAACCGCTCCTGGTAGGAGAAGGCACACATGGTGTTGAAGGCGAACTCGCCTTGCGGATGGGAGCAATCGACCCAGCCCCTTTCGGGGGCAGCCAGCTGGGAGCACACGTGGGCTACAGGCAGACACAGGGCAGGGCGCATGAGGGACTGGCAGCCTCGTCCCTTGCAGTGCCCGCAGCACCATCAGCCTTGCCGCAGAAGGAGCTTCTGCTCGCTTTTGGAGTAAACCCAACTGGCAACGCTTGCTAACGCAGCTTCGTTAACAGCAAGGGCGACCGACTGACTCATCTGATTCTTTGCTAAAACAAAAAATCAATCATATGTACAGCCAGCAGGAAAAAACAATGAGGTATGCTTTGGGAAAGCAAGCCTTTGGAACTTGAAAAGCCTGGAGCAGGCAGGCTCAGCCCAGCTTGCTGGGGCAACTTCCACAAAACTGGGAGCCAGCTCCTGACCTGGCCACTGCTGGGGATGCCAGCCACAGGACAGTCACGTCACATCACATCTCCATGCCCGTTCCCCTTAACTGCAGAAAGCTTTGCTGGTCTCTGCTGCCTAAAGCAAGCCCTGGGTTGGACCACAGGTCCGCCCAGCACAGGCATCATCGGCAGCACTAACTTCAAGTCAGGCTTTTTTTTTTTAAATATATATACAGAGACCTTGCCCACCCCCAACCCCTCCTGCTGGGTCTCCTGATACAGAAGGTCTCCAGTTGTGTCCCGTGTCTGCTCCAGTCCTTGACTTATCCCATCCTTGTGCAAGGCTGCAGACACACCATGCAGCGGCACAGGGAAGGTGGAGCAGGGCTCTCACATCCCCCAGAAAAGACCAACACCCATCTAGAGTGCCTGGCTGCAAACCCTCGAGCCATCAAAGGGAAGACTTTCCCTACCCTGCAGTGTAACATACCGCAGCTTTCTCTCCTCTGTGGCTTCCTGCCCCACTCTGTCCCTCCCAGCTTATATCTAACCTCATCTCACGGGCCCTTACCCCCCCGCTCAAGGCAGCCCAGCCCTGCCAGGATACACCCTTCCCCGGCCACGGGACAGCAGCCCCCCTTTGCTCTTCTCTGAGGTCCCCCGAGATGCTGACCACCTTCCCAAGGTGGACCGGGGTGGGCTTGAGGAGATGCAGATGGTGCCACCGGAGTGACGGATGTGGCAAGACACTGCCCTGCCCCCACGCTCGGTGCACGCAGGGTGCTGGCACCTGGGTGGGATTCAGGGCAGCAGGCAAGAGCATCAGGACAGGCAGGGAGAGCAGGGGCCTTATCCGGAGCCGCAGCCGCGCTGCCCATCACAGCCTCATCGGGGAACTGCTCCCCACGTGCGGCACCAGGAGCTGCTTCCCTGAAGGGGAGCTCATTGCTTGCCTGAGCAGCATTGGCCATGCAGGGCTGGCCCCCCCGAAGCATCAATGCCGCATCCCCAAGACCCCCAGCCCCTGGCAGGCCCCACCTGTGCACGTGGGGGTGTCTGCTGACCACTGCTGGGATGCCAGGCACCGCAGCGTGCCCGCCCCTCGCCGCTGGAACCCCTCCCGGCAGGCGAACACGCAGGTGGAGTCGTAGCTGAAGTCTCCGTAGGGGTGGCTGCAGTTCATGTGTGCTCCCTCGGGCTCGAGCGCGGCGCACTGCACAACTGGGAGAGACGCGGCACCGCCAGCCCGTTAAGAGCATAACGAACTTGCCCGCTTTGCTGCTGGGGCTCAGGCGCTCCAGCAGGGATGGAGGGGTAGGGACGGGTGGCTCACCGTCCTCGCACTCAGGGCCGTGGAAGCCGGGGTAGCACTCGCAGCGGTAGCTCCCGATGGTCTCCACGCACTCACCACGCTGGCTGCACGGGAAGGGCTGGCAGGAGGCTGTGCACAGAGCGGGTGGTCATCAGGAGCCACTGGCCACCCCGGCAAGGTCCCCAGTCCCCCTGCTCACCCCGGTAGCACAGCGCCTTCTTCCTCCGGTTGCAGGGCTCGTCATTCCACTTGCCGGACTCCCGCTGCCGCTTGATGTAGATCTCCACGCAGTCCTGGTTGGAGCGGCGGTTGTTGGGCTCCCCGGCTGCCCAGTTCTCCGCCTCCTTCGTCAGCGCCTTCCTGGTGCCCACCCAGGTCCAGGTGCCACCCAGCTTGCGGATGCCGATCCAGTAGTAGCGCCCATGGAAGGGCAGGCTCTCATTGAGGTACTCGATCTCCTGCTTGTTCTGGATCGCCACCAGGTCGGTGAAGTAGGTCTGGCAGTAGTTCCTGGCCTGCTCCCACGTGTAGTCCCCTAGGTCACTGTAGTGGTACGTCCAGGCACCCACCTCCACCCACATCACCGCACCTGCGAGAGAGGATGAGGTCCGGGATCGACGCAGAAAGAACGAGAGCCAGGTTGGGGATGGGGTCCCTTGGGACATGAGCGTGGTCTAGGGTTGGCATCAGGGCCAAGAGATGCCAGTGACCAGCTGGGTGGGGGGACGGGACGAAGGGACAAGTGTGGGTGAGAATGGGCTCTAAAGGTACACGGAGAGTGGGGGGTATCAGGCATGGCAGAAGGAGCTGAGGTGGGACAGAGGGGGGTGGCACAGGGATGAGGAGGGTGGAGGAGACAGGGTGAAGGTTGAGACAGGAGGCAGCATGGGATGAGGTAGGCAGAGTGCAGGTGGCAGAAGAGCCCCAAGCGGCAATGCCAACCCAGCACAAGGGGTGAAAGCTCAGCCCCACAGTCCCACTCCCCTGCCCACAAAGGTTTCCCAAAGGAGAAAACCCCAACATCAAGATGGTTCCTTAAACATGGTTCCTTCCTTGAGCACAGAAGTGTACCAGTTCATTTTTCTTGCTTTACACTTCTACATGAGTCAGCTTGGGGCAAGGCAGAGCAACGAGCATGCTCTCACCCTCAAAAGCTTTTGGATCCTGAGCTGCTTATCTGGGCCAGAGATGGTCTGAAGAGTCTTGTAAAATTCCGTATTGCAAAACAACATCTTGCAAAAGTCAAGTTCACATCCTGTGCATGCCCACCAGGCAGGGCAAAGCCAGAGATTAACTGGAACCCACACCCCAAAGTGAAGGGTGCTTTGCTGAAGCCCTGCTCTTATTTACAGCATTTCGCACCACAACTTGATGCAATCTGAGGGTTTTAGCCACAAAAAAAGCTTCCTCCCTCCTCCCCAGAAGCAGGTATCTCCACAACTGCAGAAAGTGATACAGGGATCATATCTCCATTTGTGCAGAAAGTGAGATGGAGATCAAAGTTTGCTCCAAACAACCGGCATGGGGTACCCTGTGTCTCAGGAGAGCATATCACACTGTGGTCACACAGGCAAAGGTCCGGGCGTCACAGATTAGATGCAAATCTAGGGCTTCCCAAGTGTAATTAGGGCTCTAGTTTGGTCAATAATTATGCATTTTTCTAAGGAAAGTTCCAATAGTTTTTCTATTTTTCCTTGTGAAAGAGCAAACTGTTCACTTTGTTCAACAAAACTGAAGCTGAGGAAAACATGGCCTTCAACAACAGCCCTTCTCTTCACCCCTTGGGAGTTTGGGGCTGCAGGACAGAAGCTCAGGGCACCTCCTGGGACCCTGCTCATCCTCAGCTCCCACCACCCACCTCCTGGCCCTCACTACCTCCCCAGTATGGCTCAGGGGAGCCACCCTGCTACCCTCGCACACCCCATCCCCAAATCGAGAAGAGCCAAGGGAGCCCATCTGCTATGTGCCCATCCTCCACACGCTCTCCTGCCTTCTTCCTCCAGCACTACCAGTAACACCCTCTCTGTAAGACATCTCATCCCCACTCCTTCCCCTCAGCCTTATGTTACCTGGAGCTGAACCCCCAGGTGGGTGCTGTTCGCCTGCGTTTCGACCCCTCGGCTCCCCTGGCAGCCCCCAACGCCTCCCCACAGGGCAGTGCTTAGCACCCACCGCACTCGGGGTGCCTTTGCATTTTTGGTTTCCCCTCAGAGCTAAATCTCAGCCGCCTCCTGACACTTCTGCATTTGCCTCTGTTCCTTAGCTCAATCACAAAAGGTCCTTTGGAGAATAACCCAGCTCATGGAGGATCTCTAGGGACAGAGCGGGCACTGGCAGGTTTTGGTCCGTGAAATGCCAACAAGTGAAGGAAATATCCTACAGGCAGAAAAAACAGATTAGCTTCTACTCTGATTTCTTCTCCCGATGTCAGTCAGCAGCTTTAACTCTGCGTGGAGCTGCCCCAGCTGTGCTCCCAACCCCTGCACTTGTGGGTCCTGTGGCTGCATCGGTGCCCAGCTCTGCAGCATGGGCATGGGCGTAGGCAGGGCGTAGAGCTGCCGCCGCCTTTCTCCAGTTCACGGTGCCGTGCACCGGCTGCCAGGCTGCATTTGGGGAACTAGACACCCTGTGGGGACCCTGCGCGTGGCCTGGCCCTCCCTGGGGGAGCACGGTCCTGTGACAGGTCTGGCTGGAGGGAGCTGGCCTGGGCAGATCCAGCCCCCTCCCCACCCAGACGGATCCAGCCCTGGGGCTGGCAGCCATGGGGGGTGTGATTATGAGCCCCCAAAATAACATTGCTGCCCTCCTCCAGTTTCCTGGACCTGCAGGCGGCTCGGCAGCCGGGGCACGCCGGGCTTACCGAGCAGGCGGCGGGCGGCTTACCCCATGCGATGGCAGCGATGCCCAGGCAGCAGATGCCAGGAGAGCCCAGAGCCCGCGTCCTCCCAGCGCAGCGCAGTCCCGCAGCCGTGCCCTGCGTGCCAGGGAGGGAGGTGTGAGCGTGCACATCCCACGGGGGTCACCCACCCCGCCGTGCACCCACACTGCTGCCAGGCGGTCCTGGTAGCCACAAAGGCACGTTGTTTGTGCCGGCCCGCGTGCAGGCACATGTGGTGCCGCCGGCCAGGTACGGCTCTGCCACAGAAAGGGCCCCTCCAGCGAGCCTTTGGGGGGGCTGTGCCCACAGCATAGCTGGGCAGCGGGGGAGGCTGTGCCAGCAGTGGAGATCACTCCTGGGGAGCCCCTCGGCCCCTGTGCCCCCCACCCCTTCCACCCACCCAGGGCTGGCATCTGCCTCCGTGGCAGCAGCGTCCTGTGTGCCTGGCACGGCCTCGCTGCCCAGGGCAGGTCTCTCCGGGGCAGCCGGGGTCCGTCCCGCGGGTCCCTGGCAGCGGCACCAGTTCCTGGCAGTGCCTGCCTGCAGCCCTGCCCACCCCTAACGCCCTTTTCCAGGCAGACCCTGACTCATCCCCAAGGAAAGGAGCGGGACCTACCATGTCGGCGCCGCAGACGCACCTTGCCCAGCCGCCGGCAGTGCCAGGCACGTCTGGCTCTCGGCGGGCAGCGGTGCTCACACTTCCTCCGAGCGCCCAGCGCATCGTTCCCTGCCCCGGCCTCTTCCCCTCCCACCCCAGCCCCGCTGCCAGCCCGCATCCTGCCCCGCGCCCCCGCCTCCCGCGTCGCGGGGCTCTCCCATTCCAGAGACCCTGCTCCCAGCCCAGGGCCCGAGGGGAACAGTGGGGTCAGCCCTGGCCGTGGCCCTGGCAGGACTCAGCGTGGCACCTGCCCCATGGCGCAGGAGCTGGGTGTATCCCCACACTGCCACGGGGACATGACGGCCACAGGAGCCGACCCACAACAAGCCAGCCTTGCTCCAGCCCCCCAAGAGGTGGAGAAGGGCCCCCAGGAGGGGTCCAGCCCCAGCCCATGGTGCCCAGGGCACCGAGACCTCTCTGACCCACCGTGTCCATGTCGCAGTGCCCACGCCGGTGGTGGGAGGACGGAGGAGGGATGAGGTGTGATGAGCTCCCACGCGGGCTGATGGGGAGTGTGGCTCGCAGCCTTCTGGCTCCTGCGCCGGATGCTCTCCTCGCTCACAGGCTTTTTGCTCTGGCTGTGAATCTTCATATACCATTTATAAACAGTTGACTTACACAATGTATTTTCCTGTCTTCGCCTTTAAGTCTTTATGAGAAAGGTCCAAGAACAGGCCGGAGGAACTTCCCCTGAGTTGTTAATATCCTTTATGAACTTCCACCAATGCTTCAGGAACATGCCTCATTGTGGTCACCTCCCCCTGGATCAGTCCTGAATCATCGTAAATCTTTCCTTACCCTGTTATGCTTCTAAATAAAATTGCCTTGGCAGGGTTTTCTGCAGGAATTACTCTGCTCTCTTCCGGTGAGAGCCATGCAGGTCACATGCATTTTCCAGTTCCAGATAAATTGATGCTGCTCCAGTGGGACTCAGGCTAGACAAAAGACGGAACCCATCCCACAAAAGCCGTAACCCACTACAATGATTTTATACTGGGCCAATGTAAATGAAACTTAGTTCCTGTCTCTGGATATCTTCCTTGGAAAATGTTTTACTGCGATAGTCTATTTTTATGGAATTGCTGAGGATGAGCCTGTGTATCCAGTAATTCAGGAGCGCTCACTTTCTAGCAGCTGACATGCCGAGGGTACGCAATTACGGCAAGGGAAGAAGCAGCCGGGCGGGCGGAGAGGCTGAGGGGCGGCTGCTGGGGCACGAAAGCATCTCAGGGTCACCTGGGGTCAGGGTGGGAGCTGCCTCTCCCACCGGTGAGAGACCCACTGGGTGTCAGAGGGGTGCTCACGGGTGCACAGCTCCAGGGAGAAGCAGGCTGTGTCCCTGCCAGTTTCACTTCTGCTGAAACCCGACGCAGTAGGGCACAGCAATAGAAAAAAATATTCCTACCTTTATTTTTGTAACTACAAACAGTTTCTAGTATTCTTTTAAAAACAAACAAGGTGGCTGAGACACAGAGGCTGCCGCTGCAAAGGGCAGAACGTGGCCAAGTTTAAAGCTGTTTATGGGGCAGGTACCCCATCCCCATGGGCTCAGAGAGGGGGTCCTGCGTGGCAGGACGGGTACTGAGGGTTGCTTTGCATGTATTGCAAAAAGGTACACGTGGTGGGAGGGAGACGAGACCCAAATCAGCTCTGCAACAATGCTGGGAGCTGGCTAATCACCAGAAGCCCTTTCACACCTCGGGTGGTTTCCAAGGCTGGCTCCCTGGGAAGGGTTCAGGATGCTGCATGGCACGTGCTCCCCGCTGGGTTCCTGCTGCCCCGCTTCCCAAGGAAGGGCCGTCCCTGCCTCACAGGCTGAGCAGCACAGGGATTTCACAGCTGGAGGGACGGTGCATCCTGGCCCCCCAGCCAGCCCTCCGAGGGCTGTCTCTGCATGGGCTCAAGGGAGCAGGCACAAAGGCACTTTCCTGTGCCACCTCCTCACTGTCCTTCTGGGCTCTGCAGGGATCTGGAATGGAAAGGTGCCTCCTTTGCTGTGCCCTGATCCTGAGCCACAGACGGAGGCGATGCTCTCTCTCCGGTGAGAGCTTTGCTGTGGGCTGTATCTGTGGGGAAGGGTCACGGGTGCCCCACTCCCACCTGCAAGCCACTGCTGAGGGTGACGTGCAGCCAGCAAGGTTGGGCAACCCACCCAACAGGCTGCCACCGCAGGGCTTGCTGGGGGGAAGCGACTCGGCCGCTGCAGCCCTCAGTGCCCGCCCAGGCTGGTGCTCTGCTCCCTCTCAGCATGCTCGGCCGTGCTGTGGGCAGGGTGTGATGCGCGGAGCAGGGTGTGATGCCTGCACGAGTATCCCAACAGCGCTGGGAGCGCCCAGGTGTGGATGGGACCCACGGCGCCAGGGGCTGTATGTGCTGTGTGGGGAGGTGGGCACTGGCGGAGGTGGGCAGGTGCCCCAGGGCTTAACCACCACAGAGCTCCAGGGGCTGCGCCCCGCGTGTCCCCTGGGAGTGCCCAAGACCTGGTGGAGTGAGACCCTCCACACCGCAGCCCCTCCCTGCGCAGAGGCACACGTGTTGTTTTTGGCAGAGGCTCCCGCCCCATGGTGGCACAGCCTGTTCCCCTCCTTGTGCAATGTCCCCCAGCAAACCGCAGAGGAACCAACTCACCCTGACGCAGCCCGCCGGGCTCGGCTGCCACCGGCGATACAGCGGGCACCTTCCTGGCGAGCCCCCCTCGCCCCCACCGCCGCGGAGGGCTCAGCAGCCCACCGGCGTGGCACCCCTGCAGGAGTGTGGCGCGGTACCAGCAAGGACCCACACCCTGCTGGGGTGCAGCCCCACTGCTGCCACCCCCCCGCTCCACCCTGGGGACCGAGGCGGCTCTCTCTGAGGCTTAGGGGCACCTCCTCAGTTCGGGCAGGGGACGGCTCCCCCCCACCGGTCCCCAAGGGGCGTTTGACCCGAAGAGCGTCCCTGAGCTGCAGGGTGCCTTTGGGCAGGTCTCCCAGCGCGATGCCTGGCCTGCAGCCCAAGCAGCCAGACCCTCCTCTGACAGCCCCGAGGAAGGCAGCACCCGAGAAAATCTTCCTCACAATTTGAAAGTATTTGGCCACAGGATGACACGTTATCCGAGTGCCACCCTGGCTTGGAGGGGGTGAGATGGCTGCAAGGATTAGCTGGAACCAGAAGGATGGGGATGCTTCAAAGACAGCCCAGGGGCTGTGGCACCCCACAGCCCCCACCCACAAGACCTCGTGGCTCTGGGCAATCCCAGCTGTGGGATGCAGCGATAGTTTTGGGCAAACCACTCCTGCCCACCGCACCCGGTCTCTCTCAGAGGCATTTCTTCGAGCTCAGCTGCAGGAGACCTTTCTGCCTCGCGTCTTTCCCCTGCTGTGCCAGCGGTGGAGACCCTTTTCGCTGGGCACTGCTTCCAGCCAGGTACCCCTGCCCACGCTGCCTGCTGGCTGCCTGGTGCCTGGCAGCAGCAACATGTGTGTGGCACAGATAAGGGTTCGCCAAACAGGATGCCGGTGGCGCAGATAACACCGAAGTTATCTCACTGCTTGTGTGGTAGGCAGTAAACAAGCGGTTCTGTCCACCCGGGGAGGATCCCTTGCAGTGAGCGGGGCACAGGGGTGGGCGTGGGGTGCTGGGGTGCAGCTCCGTGGATGTGCCGCATCCATGGGCAGCCCCGCAGCCATGCCGGCAGCCCTCGCTCTAAGCAAGAGCAGAGCCACCCAGCCTGCAGAGCAGCTCCTGGGAACTGTGATTGCTCTGCCTGCACCCTGCCCAGCTCCCCATGGCCCCGTGCCTCCCTGGAAGGCCGGGACGGGCCACCGACCTGCCTGGCGCTCTCTCGATGGCACCCGCCTTCCCGGCACAAGAGTGATACCTAGAGCTGTCAGGCTGGCTTGGCGTGGGGGCAGCCCAGGCAGTAGAGGCGTTGGGAGCTGACGTAGCAGGCCACCGGCACCCTGGACATCACCACTGCTTTTGTCACATGTCCGCTTTAATGCAGAGATTTCTATCTTCTCCTGTCTCACAAAGCAAGCCCAGAGCCTGATTTCTGTTTGTCACCTCCATCACCCGCTGCGCGCCATTGCCTGCTCCCTCCCACCTGGCTCTTTGCAGCATAGCCTCTGTCCTCCCCTGCTCCCCCAGCAGGGCCACCGCAGCCCGCCCAGGGCCAGCGGATGAACATACTCAGCACCGAGAGCCATGTGTCCAGCCCCTGCAGAGCAAACAACATCCTCTCCTCCGGCCGGGAAATCCTGCGGCATCCCCTCCAGCAGGCACTGAGCCCAGCTGCGTCTTCCCGAGACAGAAGCATCCTTGAGGAGGTTCTTCACCTTTCAGCAGGCCAGGGCTCAGTTTTCCTCTGCTCTTTCTCAGCTCCCTGCTTCAGCACAGCCAGCAGTTTGATGCTTTCTCCCGTGGGATCTTGGTTATTTTTCTGCTCCAAGGAGCTGCTGTGTCCTGTGACTTGCCAGTCTATTTGAATTGCTGATTTATTTTCTGCAGGTAGGGCAGGCGCTGGCACAACGTGCATTTTAAGGTCGTCTTTACATCTCAAGCACTTTGCTTTTGTGGAGCTACAGACTGCCCTGTCCACGCTGCCCGCACTGTTGCAAACCACTGGGCTTTGCCCTGTGCAGCGTCCCCCGGGTGTGCGACCCCGGGGACGGGGTAGCCCCGTTTGAATTGCCGCTGCTGTGGCCATCCAGCTCTCCGTGTGTGGGGTTGGCAGTGCTTGCTGAAGTTGCCTCTTTCTAACAGTCCTGACCTTTGGGGCAAGCCCCTGCAAGAAAGAAACAAAAGCTAAAATAACGAGGGGAAGGATGTTCCTAACCATTTGTTGTCACCTTTGAAATTAATTCCTCCTATTCTGACCTCTTGCAGCTCTGCTTTAAGAGCAAGATGGTTCAAACACCAATTTAACAATGCTTCAGCCATGGGCAGAGGGGTACAGGCTCTTTCATAGCTGAGCAGCAAAAGCAAAAGGCCTTTTCTGATAGGAAATGGCAAGGCAACATAGGGAGTGCTTTCCTAGCTGCTTTTTATTTTTATTTACACTTGAAAAGAAAAGGACTGTTTTGCAGAGAGGCATTTCGGGTGGGCTCACCGGCCTGAGAGGAGGCAAGGCAGGACCTTCTCCCTCCACCCGTCCCTGCTGCTCTGCCGGGGACTCGGCTGGCCCAGCGCCATGCCGGGACCGTACCTGGCTCCTCAGGGGAGAACGGCATGCAAGGGGCAGCTCCCCGAGCTGCTCGGCTCCGGCCGCAGCCACCAACCCTCCTCTGCCGCTTCTGCCGCTGTCACACCATCGTCACGCGAAGGCTTCCCGGCGCCCAGAAAGAGCTAGAAACCTGCTTTTTCTCTATGGGCGCTGACGTCCTTCGGCAGAGGCATGTGGCTGGGAGCAGCATCCGTCCCGATGGGCACCGGCGTGGGCAGTGAGCGGAGCTGTGCCGGCTGCGGCGCCCGTCCCCTCGGCCGCGAGGGTGCCGCGAGGGTACTGCAGGGGTGCCGGGGGCCGCTGTGACAGGTCCGCTGGCCTGCGGGGCGTTGCTCTCCACGATGAGCCGGAGGAGCCCTGCCCCGGGGAAGTCCATGAT
>NC_138584.1:8788791-9075563 GCF_964289735.1 Phaethon aethereus
CCCAGGACCTGCTCAGCGAGGGTCCCCTGGGAAGTGGGCTCCATCCCCTCGCTCCTCAGGCACTGGCAGCTGCTTCACACCAGAGTCACAGCGAGGCTGCTCCCCATGGGCATGGCTGCCATCACCGCTGGGGCACGAGCCCCTCGGCTGTGGCCGGGTCCGGAGCTGGTGCCCGGGGGGGCGACACCTCCTGCCCGGGGGACACAGCTACAGGGCACCCCGGTCGGCAGTGCACACTGAGCCCGGGGGTTTTGGGGAGGAGCCGGCCGGCAGGTCACAGACCCCTCTGAGCATCCCTCCGGGACACATGCCCTCCGGGAGGGCACAGAGATCCCCCCGGGACGCGTTCTGCCGCGGGCTCTGCCACTGCAAGGAGGGGCAGGCGGCGAGACACCCGCAGCCGGCTGTCCCCGAGGCTGAGCGGTCCCCGCTTGGGGCAGCCGCCTCCCCGGGGGACAGAGAGCCCGCGGCCTTCCCGGGCAGCCTCCCCAGAAAGGGTCTTAGGTCTGATTCCTGACTGCAGCTTGTGCCCGTCGCCTCGGCACCGCCGCCAGCTCCGCCGGGACGAGGCCGGCTGTGCCGGCGGTAAACACCGCCCAGGCGGAAGCCAGGCCGGCGGCAGCGCCGCCGCTCCCCGCCCGGGCCCGCCCCGCCGCCTCCTGCCCGGCCGCGGCGGTCTCGGCATGGCGGCGGCGGGCGGCGGCGGCGGCAGGGCCTGCTTCGTGCTGGGCGCCTCGGGGGAGACGGGCCGGGCGCTGCTGCGGGAGCTGCTGGCTCGGCAGCTCTTCGCCAGGGTGACGCTGGTCGGGCGGCGCCGGCTGAGTCTGGGCGAGGAGACGGGGGCGGCCGTGGTGCGTGGGGCCGGCCGTGGTGCGTGGGGCCGGGGGTCCCGGGGGGCGGCCAGGGCGGGCGCGCTGACCCTCGGCCTCCCCGCAGGAACAGGTGGTGGTGGACTTTGAGCGGCTGAGCGAGCACGCCGCCGCCTTCCAGGGACACGACGTCGGCTTCTGCTGCCTGGGCACCACCAGGGCCAAGGCTGGCGCGGTGAGTGGGACCCCCGGGGGCGCAGGGGTCCTGCCCACCCTCTGCCCCGCCGCAGTCACCCTCCTCTTCCCTCTGCCTGCAGGCTGGCTTTGTCCGTGTGGACCGGGACTATGTCGCGCAGGCAGCAGAGCTGGCGCGGGCAGGGGGCTGCGAACACTTCGTCCTGCAGTCCTCCCAGGGGGCAAACCCGCACAGCCGCTTCCTCTACCTCCGCGTGAAGGTGAGGGGGCAGCTGGGGTGGGCTCCTCCCGGGACGCTGGGGAAGGAAGCAGGAGCTGAGGTGTCAAGAGATGCAAATGGCTCCGAGGGTCTTCCTGGTGCTGGGGGACAAGGGAGTGAGGGAAGGGGACTGGCAGGACAGCCGTGCGACTGGCTGCATCCAAAGCAGCCCAGCACCCGCATAGCAGCATCCACCTCCCTCTTCAAACCACCAGAAAGACCCGCAGGGGTCTCCAGCCCGACCCAGGCTCCCCAATCCCAAGATGGGATGGCTT
The DNA here is from genome assembly GCF_964289735.1 of Phaethon aethereus. Taxonomy (NCBI): domain Eukaryota; kingdom Metazoa; phylum Chordata; class Aves; order Phaethontiformes; family Phaethontidae; genus Phaethon; species Phaethon aethereus. The sequence goes on from NC_138584.1 coordinate 8,790,330, forward strand.
CACAGCTAGGTGGGAGGCGCAGGGCTGTGTCTAGCTGCAATGTGAACTATCCAGGGGTGGAGAGTCCAGAGGCACCCCAGGTGGGACCATACCCATGGCCAGAGTTTTTTTCCCCATACATTGTGTGCTGCAGCCCCCAGCATCTGCTGGACTCACTGCTGTCTGCCCAGTGTCTTGCGCCAGGATCCCCAGGCTGGACACTGTGTCCAGATGCTGTCTCAGGAGCGTCCAGTTGCAGTTAGCATGGTGGTTGCAAGGGTGCGCTGCTGACTCACGGTCAATGTGTCCACGGTGGACACTCGCCCCACGCTGCCCTTTCCTGGAGAGCTGCGCGCTGCCCAGGCAGTGCCTGGCCTGTACCAGCTCTCATTGGCACTGGTGTCATCCTGCCCACGGCTCAGTAACTCTCCTGCCAATTCGCGGGGCTGCAGGGAGGGTGCTTGCAAGTCGTCCTTGCCTCCTTTCATCCTGCCCGACTGCTCTGACAGGGAGAAGTGGAGAACCTGGTCCAGGCTGTTGGTTTTGATCGCTGTACCATTCTCCGGCCAGCGTGAGTAGCGGTAGAGGAGGGTGGAGGGTTGCCAGGGCAGTGGGCTGGGGGATGGAGAAAGAGAGAAAGGATGCATAAGGGGAGGGCTGGGGAGGGAAGGGGAGAAAGTCACCAGCTGCAAATGCGGCTCCTGGATGAGCACACTGCTTCCCAATGCTGCAGAGGGCAAGCACAGGCGTTTCCCATGGCCCGGCCCAATGCTAGTGTCACGTGCTGTGCAAGGAGAAGAGGCTTGGGTTGAAAGCAGAGGTTGGGGACATAGGTCAAAGCTTATCTCTGCACAGACCGTGACCTTATGCAGGGGGGAGACTCACCTGTATCCTTCAGCTCCTTCATGCTCTTGCTGCCTTGGAGAACTGGCATCCCAGTTTCGGCAGCACTGCGGGGAAAGGAGTTCAGTGTCCCAGGGCTCAGCTCAGCCACGTTCTGGGACTCTGGCAAAGCTCCACGGCCCCCATGTGGGTTTAGGAAGCTGGGCTGGGCCCCCGGCGCAGCTGGAGAACCCAGTCTCTAGCTTTTCCCCCGGGGGATGCCTTCAGCCTGACTCACCTTACCTCCTCGCTCTGCAGGGTGCTGCTGTGCAATCGTCAGGAGTCCCGCCCCGCAGAGTGGATGGCCCAGAAGTTTCTGGGTGTTGTGGCTCTGGTCTTCCCCACTGCTTACTCTGTGCCTGTGGAAACTGTGGCCAGGGCTATGGTGGCCAGTGTGCTGCAGCCAGGCGAGGGGAAGGTGGAGGTGCTGGAGAATGGGGCCATCCACAAGCTGGGAAAGGCAGTGCCACGGCAGGGCACGTAGAGCAAAGGGATAGTCAGGAAAGAGCTTGACTGACTCTGTTCAGATGCTCTTCTGGGCTGCGGATGCATGCATGCGTGGGAGAGGAGCGGGGTGCTTGCATGGCTAATGTGGAGATGGAGGTGCATTTCTTTGCATAGCAGCTGTTCCGTCAAGTGATCAAAAATGCAGGTGCTGGCTGGTGGGCGAGGAGGAACAATGTGCTCTGCTGCCTGGATCCGGCATGCGAATCCAGGTAAAAATGGTGTAATCCAGACAATTTCTTGAATTCAGGCCTTCAATAAAATCCTATGAACGGTCTGTCTGTGCCAGCTTTGTGTTGAAATTGTGTTTGTCTCCTGCACATTGCCAGCCCAACCGCATCTGTTCACGGATTGCGTCTTTTGGTGACACTTCAAGGAATGCACACGGGCAAGCAGCCGTGCCGTAGGCGGAGGCAGGAGAGCAGAGGCAGCACGCAGCTGCCTGCGCAGAGGCTGCGCCCCGCGGCGCACGCAGTGGCACCGGCGCTGCTTGGGCAGCGGAGCTCCTGGAAGCTGGGCAGCAGTTGATGTGCGCGGGGCGCTGGCTCTGCCTGCGGCAGGTCTCTGCAAAGACGCAGCACGTGCCTTGTCCTCACCCATCTGCTCTGAGTGCAGAGGGGCAGCTACAGGGATGCTGCTGCTCACATACAGGTCGTCACTTTAGTGCTTACAGTAGCATAAACGCCACGCAAATACTCGCATTGACTCGAAAACCCCCGTGACCGCTGGCTCCTCTGGGCTTTCCTTACGGACACAAGTGGACCAGAGCTCAGCCCTGTTCCCAAGGGTGCTCCGCCCGTGCAAGAGGTGAGGCCAGCCCCATGCACGTCTCGGGGTGGGCTTGCCCTTGCCCCACACTGCCTGGGTGCTGGAAGGGGAGCGGGTCCCTGCTGTGGGCACGGAGCAGGCGCAAGGAGCAAGGCTGTGTCCCAGCCGCGGCCCCGGCTGTTCTCGGGCCTTGCGCTCAGGGTCGAGGAACTTGGTGGCTCCGCATCTGGGATGCAGGACTTACGTGACTCCCAAATTCCCAGCTGGCCAGAGTCCCAGTGCTCTGGGTAACGCTGCTTTCCAGGGTTTTCTCCTTTCAACCTCACCCGTGGCTCCTGTGTCAGTGACTCGGATGCAGCAAGCGGAGGGAGCCGGGATCCCCCATCTTCCTTCTACACAAGCATTTGAACCATCAGGCTGGACCTCAGAAGCTTGGTGGAGGCAGTGGAATGGTGCAACCATCTAACCAACGCCGTGTGTTAGCTGAGTCACTCCTGAACCATGCACAGGGCTTAGTTCAAAGGTAACAAGTGAGGGGCTGCAGAGATGTAATTATGGATCAGACTGTCCTGGTGAGAGCAAAAGCAGTAACTTTAAAGTTTAATCTCAAAAGGGAAATGAGAAGTAAGCTGGCCTTAAAAAAGGTGATGTGCTGATACAGGGGAGTGGAAATGAACGCCTGAAGTGGCAAGACCTGAAAAGAGGTGAAAATTGCATATAGATGAGAGAGGGAAAAAAAGAATACAAGCTCTGAAAAGTTACAGGTGAAAGGCAGGCAACAGAAGATTTGAGGAAAACATCGTAAAGGCATAAAAGTTAATCAGGACTATGTGAGAAGCAGAAAGCTCTCCAGAGAGCCACGGGGACAGGACGTGATCAGGCTCTATGAGAAGGAAAGAGCCATCATGGAAAATCTTGGTGAGTTACTTGCATTGGCCTCTGCTGTGAAGGAGCTCACACTAGGTTCATTCCTTAGGGGACACACATTTGCATGACTGTCCCAAGGCACAGAGGAAAAAAAAAAAAATTTTTAACGCCATTTTTAGAATACATGGTTAAAAATCTGCCAGAAGGAGCGCTCAGATGAACTGCCAAATACTCGCCTGGGTGAGAATTACAGAGATCCCTCTACCAAAAAGCCAATGTTGTTAAATATGATGCTAATTTTTAAAAAGTTCCGGTGGGAACCAGGGAACTGCAAAGCAGCAAGGCTGCCTTCTATAAAAGGCAAGTTGTTAGAAAGGATAATAAAGTCTTGAAATAACAGAGCCCAGGATAAATCTGGTGTAATGGGAGATTCCACAGGGCTTTTGAGGGGGCAGTTGCAAGGCACAAACCTAGAGCACTCTTGGAGGAAGCCAGCCATTGTGTACACAAGACAATCTGGTCCTCGGAGTGCACTTGGATCTCCAAAAAGCTCCCCCAGAAGGGCTCTTAAAGAAATCAAGCTGTCGTGGGAAGAAAAGGAAGGTCTGGGTAGTTTCTTACTGGAAATATTTTCTTAGCACTCTAAAGCCTTGAAATGCACAAGCCAAACATTTCTCACTGGACAAAGGTCTGCAGAAAACACAAGCTAATTCTGTGTAACCCTTGTTTCTGCTCGGTGGTGTATGGTCTCTTTGTCAGTATTTCAGATAAGTCTCTGCTAAAATGCACAACTGCAATCCCAGTGCACAGTATAGCTTCCTTATGACTCTCTTACATGAAGCTTCATCGCTCATTTTGGACCTCAATTTCCCCAACTTGCCCTGTGCATTCATTAAACCTCCTCCCCGGGGCTGTGGAAGAGATTATAGAGCACCAGCCACCGAACTACAGCAGAGCCACGGGACCAGGGGATTTGCCCCCCAGGACTGAAGGAAATAAAGTAGGTAAACGCCTTTAGGGGACAGACCCGATTCCTCCAGGGGGTCTCATGGGGCAAAGCTCCAGGCTCCTCGGGGTTTGCCATGCCCCCGGCATGCCTGGAGAGGCCATCTGCTTTCCAGGGGCACGCGGCCACGGCTGGAAGGAGGGCACGTAAGGGGGCTCGGTGTCTGCTGGACAGCTTTCACACAAACCGCCTGATCCCACAGATCTGAGCTCCCCCAGGATTTCCGACGCTGACTTCGTTACTGAAGATTAACGAGAAAAAATAACTGTGTTCCCAACGGCTCGGCAGCCGAGCGCCAGGCTGCGGGGGTTTCCCACGTGGTCCCACGGCTCCGCTCGCCCTTCCCAGCCCGGCAGCTGTGAGAACCGCCAGCACCTCTCGCCCACCCCTCACTGCCACCGGCTCCCCTCCGCGCCGGGAGGTGCCCGGCAGGCTGGGAGAGCACCCTGCGAACAGCACCTCGACTTCAAAGGAGCACTTCGAGGCCGCCGCCGGGCTGGCGGGCACCGGCCAGGCGCTGGGTGCGCTGGTGCCACCCCTGCTGGCACACCGGCGGCCCCGGGGCGACTGGCACAGCCCGGCAGACCTGCCGCGCTTGCGGGGCTGCTGTCTCCTGGAAAGACGGGGGGGGGCTGCACCCCAGCTGCTGGCAGGTGGGGCGGCTGGGCTCTGGGCTATGCCCCAGCTGCAGCGAGGCAGCTCCATGCTAGTACCAGCCTCCCCCCGACTCCTCGGTGGAACGGGCAAAATGACAGCAGCCTCTGAAGGGGCGAAGTTCCTCTGTTCTCTGCGGCTGCCGTTGCTTCCTTCCCCCTCTCGGCGAGGCACAAGGGTGGCTGGTGGGCACGCCACTGCCGGGCAGCAGGGAGGGGCAGCCCCCAGTCCGGCCGGTCCGGCACCCCTGCCTGGGGACATCTGGGGGTCTAGTCAGCACAGAGCCAGGGAAAGGTCGTTTGAGCATCTCATCCTCTGAAATTTTAGGGTGTTTTTTTTTCCATTCAGTTTCCATGACAAACCAGTAAGAAGCTAAGCCAGGCTCTGCGGGGAGGCACGGTTTCTAGCAATCTTCTAGCTTTCAGTTCCCGCACGCTGGAACGCAGGCGTGGTTCGCTGCATCCCCCCCGAACAGCAGGAGACAGGGTTGCAATGCAGGCCCAAAGCCCATCCAGGAGCCAGAGCCAGGCACACCCCGACACCACTCGGGGGGGAAAAGGGGCCCAGGGCTGAGCTTAATGTAGGGCTGAGGGGGGCAGGTGGGGCTGCTTGGGGCAATTAAGGCCATTAGTGCCCTTGGAGCCTGGACAGCCAGGTTGGGGGAGAGGTCTCCTATTTCCATCTCCAAGCTATGGGTGTTAAACAAAGCACTTGGATGCACATTTTCAAAGTCACCCAGGCTGCTGAAGTTGGGGACAAGCATGTGGCAGACCTTCAGGGTGAATCCTGAGCCCACACCCCCAGCAGGATGCCCAGGGGATGCCCTGGCTGGGGTGGAGCGGGAGGTGGAGGCAGAGCGGAACCGCGCACCCCCTCTGCACCTGCGCCGGAGCGGGTGTCATTGCACAGGCACCGGTGTGGGGTGGCAAAGACCCATGTTGGTGTGAGTCCTGCTACACAGACTGCAGAAGAGTTGGCGCTGAGGCGCCCATAGCTGCCCTGCCTGTGTTCGAGGGCTTTCCCCTTGTGCTGGCTCCAGTCTGGCCGTGCAGACCGGGGCGATGAGCCGTGCCCCAGGTGACCCTGCAAAGGATGGGCTGTCACATCCTGGCTGGAAGCCAGGAGGGAAACGCCTGGGACGGCTGCCGTTACCCTCTCCACTCCAAGCACTGCCAAGCAGCGTTAGGAGTGACTCCACTGCAGCTGCTGGCTGCAGCTCCTGCCCCTGAGCGGCCCTGGCGAGCCACCGAGTCGGGGCTTCAGCTACAGGGCCCCTCAGAGCCCGGCTGGTACCAGTCTTTGCCACGATTTGCCTCTCAGCAGGCAGTGTCTCTCTGGGGTTGCACCTACATGGTGCCTCGGTGCCTGGCTGAGGCCGGGAAGAACTCATGCCACAGATGTCATGGCCCTAAGGAGTCACGGGCGCTGTGATTGCCAGTTTTAGTGCAGCAGTCAAAGAGATCTTACCTGAGCGAACAGAAACGCCGCAGCGCTGTGCAGCACCCAAGCTTTAGGCGAGCGAGGGGCTGTGTCCCGGTGAGGCAGCGACGGGGCAGAGCCATGCGGGGGGAGGCAGGGACCCGTCCCTGCTCAGGCGGCTCCGGGCTCTGGTCTGTGTTTTACTGCTCTGAAAGGGGAGGGAAAAAGGGTCCAAATTTTCCACTTAACAAAATTCTGTGTGGGAATCCTTGTCGGCCTTTTCGAAGTGTCACTGTCAGATAAAACTGGAACATTTGCTATGATTAAAAGATTTAATTTTTTTAAGCTTGCATTAAAACGAATTTGTTCTGGAACAAAAGTCACTGTTACCCACCAGCCAATAACCACTGTTGAAGCTGTGGATATTTTGATGTTAGCTACAGCCTTTAAATCAGCCTCTCCTAAGCCCTTTTATTTTTATGACAGTGACATTTTTCATTGAAAAAAACCTTCACTTGAATGAAGCATTTCTACCCGGCTCTTCTAAATATTGACCCGGAGCCTGATACATCATTAAGGGCAAACCCTGTGGGCTTCCTGAAGCCCCCCCCAACAGCAGCTTGGCCTTTCCAATTTGATTACCTGATCTCACCCCAGAAAAAACACATTTTTCCCCACCCCGGGGTGAGCTTAGAGAGGAGAAAACAAAATCCAGAAGCTGCTGGGGCCGGGGCCAGCTGCGGCGGGACGGACGGCATTGGTTACGGGGCTGGCGGGGGTCCAGCCCCCGGCGCTATATAGGAGGGAGCGGGGGGAGCTGGGCTGCAGAGCTGCCGCTGCCTGTTTAGCCATCGCTCACGCTCCTCTCGCAGCCGAGGAAAACTACAGCCTGCCAAGATGTGCAAAGGATTAGCAGCGCTGCCCCACACGTGCCTGGAGAGGTGAGAGCGGCCAGGCCGTGCGGGGATGCCGGGGGTGGAGAGGCTCTTCCTCCGGCACATCCCCGTCGCGGACATCTCTTGCGGGGACTGGGATCGCCCAGCTCTGGACTGGGAGGGAGGGGAGGCTTGCTGGCAGGGGCTGAACGGGGTGTGGCTGGGACCCTCGGCGCTGACCCAGACTCTCCCCCGTGGTTTGGGAACATCTCTGCTGGGCTGCCCGAAACCCACCCCTCAACCTCAGCCGCTCCCTGCGCGGGCACGGAGCAGGAGCACGTTGTCCTCAGACCTCAGTGTTTGCAAAACATGGGAAGCGGAGGAAAAAAGCAGGAAAGCGGTTGCCTTTCTGAGGTGAAAACAGCCCCGGCTCCCAGGTGCCTCAAAATCCCCTTTCGCTGCCAGCGCCTCCGTCGCATGTGGATTAGCCGGCCCCGGCCCCGCTCGAGGCTCAGCTCTGTGCAGGGTGCCCGCTCCTGGCACCCATCCTCACCTTCACCCCCCTCCACCCCTCAAAACCTGCCCGGGTGGTGGTGGAGCTTCCCAGGCTGCTCTCGCCCCTTGGGAACCCAGGCAGGCTCCAGCCCCCGCCATTCCGTGCCGATCGAAACCTGCCCCCTCCTCTGCTCCGGCGGAGCTGAGGGGGCTTTGGAGGGGGTCCCGTGAGACGCAGAGAGGCAAGGGGTGCTGGGGTCTCCCTGCGGCAGCAGGGCGCCCGATCCTTCGCCTAAGGAGGAAACTTGGTAAAAGACTTTACACGTGAATTACCCAGCGAGGGTTTCCCCGCCGCTGCGAATGCCGTAGTCCTGGTTTTCAGATGAGAGCGAGGATGGCGTTCGCTCTCCTGGGGGCAGCGCGGGAGAAGTCCCCCTTCATCAGCTAAAGCCGACGCTGCTTGCCCAGAAGCAAGGCAAACTCCCACCACAGGCACGGACGGGAGCGTGAGCCGGTGACAACGTGCCCTTCGGCCGTCCTCGCGGCCCCATGCTCACCTTGCCTGGTCTCCTGCAGCCTCCCGCGCCGCGGGCAGCGCTCACCCAGACGTGGGCGAGCCGCACATTTCTGCTCCGCTGTCGTCTTTGCTGTCGCTCTTTGGCCACTTTCTAATACTACGTTAGTTTTTCTTCCCTGCGGCCGTGCTGATGCTTTCACTGACCTCTGTTACACCTTCAAATCCTCACCCGTGACAGACCGCTTCGCTTCCAGCCCACCATTCTGTACACGGAGTGAGGACTGGGTGAGTCCTGTGTGCTAGGTCTGTATTGCCCTACGAGGAATTTCAACAGCCGCTCCCTTGCCAGTCCCACAAGACCCTCCTGCGGCTCCTCACAACCGGTCCCCAGGTGCCGGACCCGGCTAGTGCCGGACCCGCTGCTCAGCCCCGCTCCCCACGCGTGTGACGTGTGTACCAGCACGGTCCGAGCCTGCCTTCCCCTGGGACCATCCCCACCGAGGAAGACACACCGTGGCCCCTTACGCGTCGATGCGCTACCTTTCCCACGCTGTTCCCCACGCTGTCATCCAGGAGATGACCCTTCCCCCTGCAGCTGCCGGGGGTCTGGAGAGCCGGCAAACCCAAGGGGCTGGGACCGCCCGACTCTCCCCAAGGCACGTGCTCGCTGGCCTCTTCAGAGAGGGACGATAGGTTTGAAGGAATCTCTTCCCACTGCCAGAGCTGCCTTGACTCCTCTCCAATAGACCATATTTGTCCATGTGTCCACCACAGCGGTCTGGTACAGCTGCTGCTGACATGCCCGGACAGCATCCCACTTGCAGCTTTACGGCTCCTTGAATCCCCCCTGGAGCCTTTCTCCCCTCGGGGGCATTCCCTCCGGCACCTCCCTGCCCTCGGGCACAGCAGCAGCTTTAGCTTTCAGCTATAGCTTTAACTTCTTTGAGATCCTTTTTTTTTAAAGCTGGGGTTTCTCCTGGCCCTCCCCAGCAGCCTTCTTGCTCTTGATGTGTTTGACAGAGCCCATATTTTCTTCTAATGCTTCTTGGAACCTGTTTCTCAGACTTTTTCTTGGCTTGCTCTCATATGTTCTCACACTTAACCTTGTACAGTTTATGGTCCTCTTGCTTTTTCTCACTCGGACATAGCTGGGGGGGTTTCAAAGGGTGCCTTTTTGTTTATAACTGCCTTTTTTACCCTGCTGTTTAGCCTTTGAAGAAGCCTTGCTTGAAATCTTGCAATACATCTGCTGGAGCGCACCAGGATGATGTCTTCAAATAGTCCTCCCCTCCCACCAGTCTGCAAGCGCTCAGCCCTCTGGCTCTCCTTTCTCGCTCTCTTTCAACAAGCTTCCCCATCTCTGCAGTCTCCCCATATTTCATGAGGGCCCCACAGCCGAGGACTTGCTTGGGGTGGGGAGGTCCTTGCTGCTGCCCCCACACTGGGACCTGCCGGGCTCCAGCAGGGTGGGCAGCTGCTGATGGTCCATCAACAGCCCCATGGGATGGAGTGGGGCTGGAGCCATCCAGAGACCCCACTGGGAGCAGCAGGCAGTGGGGCTGCCATATAGGTCTGACATCGAGCCCAGAGACCAAGCTGGGGAGAAGCCCACCTACAGCACAGCCGAAGGGAAGGTGGCCCCAGGGCTGAGCCTAAATGGAGCCCCAGCCCTGGGCAGGGTGCAGGGCTCAGCCGGGGCTGCTCGGGGCCATTAAGGCCCATTAGTGCCCTTTGAGCCGGGCAGATGTTGGCCGTAAGTCACTGTCAGAGGGTGGGAACGGGAGGGCCAGTTTGGAGAACCATGTCTGAGCGTTATCCAGGACAGTGCGTGCTGCTGCGTGAAGCTGCCATCGATTGCATCAAAACCGTGCACGTGTGTTGGCCCCGCCTGCGCCAGGCTAGTGGGGTCCCCAGGTCCTGCCCAGGCAGCAACAGCCACGGTCCCACCTTCCCACCTCCTTGGGCCGTTGCGCGTTAGATTTGGCTCTCGGTGCCCCTGCTCCCAGCACAGCCCGTGTTTCCCCCCTGCCCGTTTGGGACCCCCTGGCATCCCACCGTCCTCGGTTCAGAGGTGGCCCAGCCCCTTCCCCTTGCTCTGCACCCCTGCTCCTGCCAGATGAAACCCCCAGGGTGGGGCGCACGGTCCGATCGCCCGGAGGGGACCCTCCCTGGCACGCAGCACGCGGCGCTGGCAGCCGGTCAGCCACAGCAGCATCCCCAGCTCTGCCCTCCCGAGCGTGGGGCGGTGGCGGGGAGAGGGACCCGCAGGCGGCTGGCGTTCCGGCTCAGCCCCCCTCTGGGAGGCTCCCCGAGCCCGCCTGTCCCCTTCCCTGCGCGGAGCGGTGCCCACAGGCACGGACGTCCGGGAAAGCAGAGCCGGGGGGGAGGCTGTCGTGCCCCATCAGCTTTCCTGGGGCAGCCCCTGCACCCACCCGTTGCTAATGGGGCTGCAGCTCCTGCTGCCTTCGCCCGCAGCTGTGCCATCCATTGGGTCGGGGCTGTGCCATGGGGGTCCCGGCACGGCAGCGCCAGCCCGCAGGGTGCAAGGGGCACCTGAGGCTTGCAGGAGAGCCGGCCCCAGGCTCTGGGCATCAGGAGGCAGCTCTGGCTCAGAGCGTTTATTCTCATTTTATTTATTTGTTAGAGGGAGTGGGACGAACTGCGTATGGCAGCATCCCCATCCCAGAGGCACCTCGGTGCAGGGAGCGTGGGGACCTCATCACCCTTCACCTAAGGTCCTGGTCTTTCTGGGCAAGATTCAAGTTTTCTCGGAAGCACGAGCAACAGAAGCTGTCCCTGTAGCTGCTGACATTTTCCAGGACGACAGTTGCGTCTCTGGGTCTGCTCTGCCCGGTGCTGTACACCCGCCGCGGGCTGTCCGCGCAGACCCAGGCTGGGCTGCTCGCTCCGGCCGGCTCCGCTGCCCGCTCCTCGCGCCGACCGGCGCTGGCCTGGCCGGCCCCTGCCTGCTCCCCTGCGCGGGGGGCTGCCTGCGCGGGGGGCTGCCTGCGAGGGGGGCTTCTGCAGCAGAAGTGGGGGGCAGCCGGCGGGGGAGCAGACCCCGCACCGCGGCTCAAAAAGTCATGCGTCGGGGCTGGCGGGTAGAAAAACCAAAGCGCAGAGGCAGTTTTACAGGGAGGGGAAAAAAATGGAAGGAATGGAAATGAAATAGCAGACATAGCACAGGAGCGATCGTCCACAGAGGACTTGTGAAAGTAAACAGCGGAGAGAAGCGCAATGAGCCCTGAAGCCGGGGAGCTGCAGCCCCGGCAGCCGTGCGAAGGCACCGAGCCCAGCCGGCCCGTGGGGAAGCAGCGTGTCCCCTCGCTCTCATCCACCCCCTGTGCCAGGGAGCCTGGAAGTCACCAAATGTTGCTGTGCCAGAGAAGAGTCCTGCCCTGCGAAGACGGGGTTGGGGTCCATTTTCACCCCTTTGTTTTCAGTCTTACGCAGCACACCTGAGGTTTCTGTGCAAAAGCTCAGCTTGCTCTTGCTACCAACGCTGAGCTGCAGCCGAGGGGAGCCTCCTCGGTGGCTTTGGATGCTCACAACCACGTTGCAAGTCGTATTGCACAAAAGGGCACATTCTGGGAGACAGCTGGACCTGCTGTCAAGCCCCAGGACCCCTCTTGCCTATGTATCCTCCAAATGGATGAAGGATGAAAGATGGAGGATGAAACTCCTTTGCTAGTCGGACTACTTCACCTCCTCAAATCTCTTCTTTCCCCTCTGCCCAGGGAAAGCAGCACCTAGGAGTTACCCGTTTTCAGGACCATTCCCGCTGCAGACGTAAGGCTTATGTATTACTTAGGAGTGAGCCGAAAAGCCACGAGCACTAGCAGGAAGTGTGGCGGGTCGCTGGCAGCATGCATCGCTGGTGGTCCCCAAGAGAGCAACAGAAAAATAATATAATCCCAATAAAAGTGCCTAGAAAGAAGGAAGCCCCCAGCCATGAGTACCTGGCAGGGTCAGGGGTGGGCACAGAGCACACCAAGGAGCGTTTCACCCTGATTTTGGCAAGTATAGAGGTGTGTGCTAACCGACGCGTTAGCAATAGCATCCCCCGGGACCCAGAGGATTTTGGCCGCGTGCTGCTCGGGTGCTCGGCAGCAGAGCGCTGAGCTCGGGGGCTGCGACCTCGAAAAGCTGATGTTGAGGAGGGTTTCCTGCTCCCGCTGGCTGCAGACCAGGACCCGGGGTGGGCACCGTGCTCCAGAGGCCGTGGGTGGCGTGGGGCTGGCGGCTGCAACGCGGGACGGGGCTCGGCGTGGGGCAGGCGCAGCCTCCTCTCCGGGGGCAGCTCCTTCACCTCCTCGCCAGCCTGTCCTCGGGGCACACCGCTATAGAAAGCGAGTGAGTGCTGCACACACATCCCGAATTCATCCCCAGAGCAGCCCGCCGGCTCCACTGATGCAATTATCCCGGCCACAGACGGGGACAAAGCAAAGATGGAGATCAAGAGCTGCCGCTAATGCCGAGTGCCCGGCTTGAGACGCCCCCGCCAGGCGCCTCTACAGCATCGGGCTCCGTCCGCCCGTGCGCGTACCCGGCCACCCGGCTCCGTCCCTCACCCGCAGCCCTGCCGGGGCCCGTGCAGGCGCGGGGCAGGGACCGTCCCCGCGGCCCCGTCCCTCCGCCTGACCCGTCTCTGCTCATCCTGTCCCGCAGGGCCAAGGAGATCAAGACCAAGCTGGGCACACTGCTCCAGAAGCCCGACTCGGCCATTGACTTCGTCATCCCCTACCCGGAGAAGCCGGAGAAGCCGCCCAAGGCCCAGAAGTGAGTACCGTGCCGGGGCGGGCTGCACCGGCCCCCGTGCCCGGCCGGAGGGGCGGACGTGAGCCTTTGGGGATGCCAGGGAAGCCCCTGCGGCATGGTCGGGGGTGGGCACAGCGGGCTGTACGCGGCCGGCGGCTCGTGGCACCCTCCTCGTGACCCGCCGGCTGGGTGCGGGCTCCGAGCGTTACGTCAGGGCAGCATGAGACACGTCAGGCAATGCAGCTTTATGGAAACCAGATTTCTCACGGAAACTCAATTTACTTTTGATGAGATTTCACGTTCATTCGATAAAGGTTGCGCGAGAGGCAGACGGCGCTTGGACTTCTCTGAGTCACCCGCCTCAGCCCAGAGGTGCCAGCCTTGCACAGCCTCTGGGGTGACGTGCCCCGAGCTGGGTGCACGGCCCCACGGCACGACGCCTGGCTCTGGGCAGCCCCGCCATGATGGCACCTTCTCACCTTACTGCCTTTGTCCCGAGCCTCCGCTCTCCGGCACCGTGCTGGTTTAATGACGAAGCAAAGCCGAGGAGGAGCTAGAGAGGGGAGTGCTGCGGGATTAACAGTTCAAAGGAGGCAAAATAAACCTCTAAAAAAAAATGTTAGCTTAAATTTAAACACAGGATGGCTTCCTGGATGGAGGGTGATGGCCTCACCTCCAGCCCAGCCTCGGGCAGCTGAGCTATGTGCCTGAGCCGCTGCCCTGGCCGCTCTTCTGCCTCCCCCCGGCCCTGCTGCCATGGGATGTGTGCGAGTGGCCTGGAGACCCCTGCCCTGGAGCTGCAGCCAGGCACACGGCGCCGGGGACCCCGCTCCGACAGCGCTCGGGCTGTCCAACTTGCTGCAGGCAGGAGAGGCTGACTGGCCCAGCCAGCCTTGCTGACGGCACAGGGAACCAGGGCTCATCTCGAAGCGCTCGAGTGGCCATGTCACGACGCAAACCAGGAGAGCTGCATGCCCGCTCCTCACAACGCCAGGTTTCTATCTCCACTTTAAAATCACAACTTTCTGTTTTACACCAGCCCCTCTCCCTACGCTCCCCTTCGGCCCAGGCAATGTTACTCTAAACCAGTAACCCTCCGCCACGGGATTGCTAAAAAACTAAAACAAACCAAGACAAACCCAAAAACCAACCCCAGTCTGCAGACGAACGCCCCACTCACCCTGACGAGAGCCCGCAGAGAGCCGCGGTCCCGTTGCCGGCTGCGGTACGCGGGGACGCTTGCCAGCGCGGCGCCTGCCCGCTGCAGCCCGGCTCCGCGAGAGCCGCCCGGGCCAGGCAGAGCCCCGAGGGACGGCGCGTTTCGCACTCAGTTGCTGCCATGCCCTGGGTGCCTCTGTGAAGGAGGCGTATTTGTCCCCATTAGCCATCCCTGCTGAAAGCCGGGGCACATCTTCACTCCCTGCTGGGCAGAGGAGTTGTTTTCTCCTGCTCCGCACCATTGCGCAGCCCCGGTATCGCTCACCCATCAGCACCTCGCTCGCAGTTAATAGCATCCTCGGGACATTTGGCTAATGGAAAAGAGAATTTAGTAGTTTCCAGGAAATGTGGATTGTGCTGGGTCTCCGCCGCGATGCTCCCCCTCACCGGGTGTGGGGAGATGCCTGGAAGGAGCGTGCTGGCAGGGAGGGCTTTTGATCCGTGAGAGCAAGGGCAAATGCAATTCAGGGTCCAGAAGGCAAGTGATCAGAGCCCCCATTGTGGTCTGTACTGCTGGGCGCTGGTGGTTTGATGACAAGTGAGGGCTGGGTACCCAACCTGAGTAAGCCTTGCCTTTCTGCCGTTCTCCTCTCCCCCGGGGCCACCGGGGTAGGAGCACCTGCACTATCCCCAGACCCAGCGCTGGAGCACCACGGCCCCCAGGATCGGCAGGTTGTCCTGCCCGCTGCTCCCTCCCCATCCCCAGGGATGCTCTGCTCACCCAGAGGGTTTCAGCCCCGACATATGCCCCTGCGGCAGCAAAACGAGCCTGAGCTGCAGCCCTGCCCACAGAGAGAGGGGATGGTCCGCAGCGAGCCCAGCGCTCAGCGGCGTGCAGGGCTTCCTTTCCCCTCCCGCACCAGCCATCGGCCGTGGTGGGCAGCGGGGCAGGCAGGAGCCCTGTGCCCCCGGGCAGCCCGGTCAAACTCCTCGGGGCTTAAAAAAAAACCCCAAACCACAGACAAAAACCCCTTTTTAGTCACATTAAAAGCGTTGCATTAGAAAGGGGGGGGGGGGGCGGAAAAAAAAAAGGAAAAACCACACACATGAAAAACACGGAAGGTTTTTGCTGGGGAGGGAAGGAGGCGAGGCTGGCGTCCTGCCCCGCCGCGGGGCGTGGGAATGGGGCAGGCAGGCTGTGGGAGTGCTGGGGCACTGACCCCAGCCCCGGCAGCACAGGGCTGGAAGGTTCCGGCTCCTCCATCCCCCGCCTCCGCGGCGTGGAGCATCCTTCCCCACCCTGGTGGGAAAACGTAGGGCCGCTTCCCAGCCGCCTGCAGAGCCCCCGCTCTGCCGACCCGTGCACGGGCGCTGGGCAGGGAGGGGACTCGCTTGGCAGTTCAGCCACGGCTCCACTCAAACACGGGGAAATGCGCCCACCCAGCCCCCTCCTCGCCTGCCCTGGCGCTCGGCTCTCCCTGCGGGCACTCGTGCTGCGATGTGGCGGCATCTCCATTGCTCAACCATCACCCCCGTTCTGCAACAGTCTCCACAGCTCATTACTCCCGTTTTTAAAGAGATTATTTAATAACCTGGAGCCCAGACGTGGGGACGGGCATGGACTACCTGGGCTTTCTTTATCCCTTCAGGCCATCACCGGAGGAGGCTCTGCAGTGGCGCGATTCCCTGGAGAAGCTCCTGCAAAACCCCTGTAAGTTCATATCCCCCCACAGTCGTGTACCCCTGCCCCATCCCCACACCGCTGCTCAGCGAGGGCTCAGCCCCCCAGGACGCCCGGCACCCAGCGAGGGCTCGTCCCCCCCCGCAGACGGGCTGGCCAGCTTCCGCAGCTTCCTGCGCTCTGAGTTCAGCGAGGAGAACGCCGAGTTTTGGGTGGCCTGTGAGGACTACAAGAAAACCAAGTCCCCTGTGAAGATGGCAGAGAAGGCCAAGAAGATCTACGAGGAGTTCATCCAGACCGAGGCACCCAAAGAGGTCAGTGGCCGCCGGGCGGGAGATGGTGCCGGCAGGGTTGGGGCTGCTGCCCCGGCAGCCTCCACCCCAAAGGATGGTGATGGCTGTAAGGCATCCCATGCCATGGCTGAGGGGCTTAGGGGGCTGTGCCCTTGGCAAGGGGCAGCCCCATCCCCACGGGCTGCAGTCCCACTCTTTGCAGCCCCGGTGCCCCTGCTCACAGACACAGCGGCTCCCCACAGCCTCTGCTGGGCTGCCTCCTGCCACGGGCACCTGCGGCACACGCTGTCCCCCTCTGCCCACAGAGAGCTTTCAGTAATCGTAAGGGATGACAATTTATAGTAATCCTCCCCCCGGATTTACCTTTGCTGCAGGATAGACCTGATCCTTCATTACAGATTTGCCACCAGTAATTCCCCCAGAGAAGCGAACCTGCTTCATTCCCTCCGATAACTTCTGCGTGGCTGTTGGTGGGACAGGGCAGGCAAGGGGAGATGCCATCACCCACCCCTCACAAAGGCAGGGTCCCCATCCCTCTTACACTCCCATCGCAGGTGAACATCGACCACTTCACCAAGGCTGTGACCATGAAGAACCTGGTGGAGCCCTCGCCAAACAGCTTTGATCTGGCCCAGAAGAGGATCTTTGCCCTGATGGAGAAAGACTCCCTGCCCAGATTTGTGCGGTCGGAGTTTTATCAGGAGTTAATCAAGTAGCAATGCGGCAGGGCTGTGCGAGGCGCTCCCCACGGGCCGTCCCACTGCTTCTGTCTAAACACCTGCCCCTTCTCCTGCAGCCGCTTTGCTTTCTCAATACCACCCTAGAAGAGCACCCAGGGGCATTGCTAAACATCCCCCCTGTGCTTTGGACCATCAGAAGTCCTGATGTTTCTTCCCTTGCAGTCTCTTTCCTCTCCCACAAAAGACCAATTAGCAGAGACCCCTGGTGATCCCCCCTGGGATAGGGACCAGAGGGCGGCGGAGCAGCCCCAGCCTCGCAGCGACCGGCAGCCACCCGGGCAGCCGGCGCGTCCCTGGCGCTCTGGGGCTCGGCTTTAGCCAGAGGCTCTGAGGCGCCCGCTCTGCCTTCCTAGGACGTGACAGCATTTCTCCCGGTTTTGCCCCTATCGCTGGTTTGGCCCAGGCTCGCTCCCTCCTCCCGGCTTCCCGGGGTGGTGCTGAGGCTGCACAGGGTACCCTGCGGGTGGCCAAGCCCAGCACGCCTGCAGCCCCGGGCTGCCGCGTGGGGCATGTCCACCGCCGGATCGGCATCAGCTTGTCTTCAGAAAGCAGCCGCTCAGCAGGCACGGTGGCGGCTGTACGGCAGGGATAGTGGTGACGGCCACGCGGCAGCGCCGCGCGCCGCAGGGCGCGCAAGGCTGGCCCGAGGCGTGGGCAGAGCGAGCCTGCAGCACGGCTTCCCCAGTGACTCTGCTTGCAGTCAGCTGCGAGACGGCCTGTTTGCTTCACACTAAAGACAGTAAAGGGGGTAAAACAAGATCTGTTTGTTCAAAACACCGGGACTGTTTAGCAACCCAGACCTCCCGCTCGCTCCAAGCACTTGCATGACGTACCGCGCTCACAGCCTGCAGCCCGTGCCCCGTCCCCGGTGCCTGCGCGCAGCCCTCAGCAGTGCTGGTGGGGTGCTCGGGTTGCAGCTTCGGGGGTGTTGCTGCAGCAGTTTCTTGCTCCAGTTGCTTCTCTCTGCAGTAGGCATGCCAAAGAGATACTTCTGCACAAACCCAATTGAGGGGCATCGATGAGAGGAAGGAGGAAAATCCTGCTGGGGGAAGAAAAAGCTGCTAATTGCAATTGTTTGGATCCAATTAAAAAAAAAAAATCTAAAACCTAAACCCATCATTGGAAATACGAAAAATAAACCCCATCTTCTTGAACAGAGGGCAAACTCTGCTGAGTTTGTGTAGCCTGCATCTCTCTCTCCTGTCTCCTCCCGTCTGCCCAGGACACGTGTTTCCATAAGGCTGTCTCTTTAAAATACCAGCACTTTTCAAATGATTCAAACCAGCCCACTGCTCACTAGCAGAAGAAATCACACCTGAGGATGGGGCAAGGGCATACGTGAAAGGCGGCTGGGGTCTCATTTCAGCCTCGAGGCGAATGCGACGACCCGCCGCTCCGTTTCATCCCTGTGATGGTTTCCTGGCGCAGCACCGGCAGGGCCGTGGCTTACGACGAGCACGCTGCGGGGATCGACCTGCCCGGCCGGCAACCCGACCGACGGGGGCAAAGTAAGAAGCGACCGCGCTCCCCGCAGGCACCTCGGAGCAGGCGCCCTGCCTCGGGCTGCTCAGCCTCAACCGCAAGTCACGCGGCTCCGTGCAAAATGCAGTAACATAAACAGCAGGTTTGCCAGCCTCTTAAAGACTTTCCACACCTGATCGCCAGCCCCAAATACGTACACGTTGTCACTATGGTGATGAAGAAAAATGCATCCTGAGCTGCAGGAAAGGGGGCTGCGTTCCGCAGGCAGGGATGGGGAGGCAGGGGAAGGATGGAGGCCATCGCAGACGTGACTGGTTTTTTCCTCTGGAGCAAACGGCCTGGGAAAGTCGGTGCTGGAGTGGCAGGGGGTGATGCTCGCGGGGCATTCCCCGGAGCGAGCACGGGGGGCAGCTCGGGCAGCCCCAAAAGGCCGCAAGGGACCCCACGAGCAGCAGGAGCGTTCCATCAAAGGCCACAGGATCCCCCCGGCTGCGCCCGCTGCCCCAGGAGAGGCAGGAGCAGGGCTGGGCAGGGGAGCGGGGCTTGGCCAGCCCTCCTGCGGCAGGGTGCTCCCACCGCCTCTGCCCGCGCGCTCCCCGCACCTTCCGCACGTCCACACGAACTGGTGTCAATACAAGCGGGTTCCACATGTTCAAGCTCCCTGTTTACAGCGTGACTCATAGAAATGCAGAACCAAACAGGCTTCCCTGCAGAAAGACCTAGACTTTCATTTTTACTTAATCCTTTGGCAGCTATTTCCAGATACCCTCACGTGTTTTGCAGTTAAATGCCAACGCCGAGGCCGTAGAGGTCGGGATGCTGCTGGAGGCTGGCTTGCTACGCGCCATCAAACCTGCGATGTCACTCGCTGCAACAGCGACGTGTGGGGCAGGGAGAAGGTGTCTGGGTATGTAAGTGCCGAAAAGAGAGGCGGAGGCAGGATTCAGGAGAGATGAAACAGCTCTATTGGAAATCCCTCCCCAGCTCGATTTCTGCTAAAATGCTGGAAGCCTACTTTAGAGGGTGATTGAACAGGTGCCAGTGAGCCACTGGGTGGCCATAAAACAGGTCCCCCTAAGTGTTCTGGAGCTCTTGGGAAGTTGTGTTTGTGTAGAAGGGTCGTTTGGTTAATTACTCGGGCAAGTTCACCCCACAAAGGCGGCAATGCCTGTACCCACCCCATGGCTGAGCTTTCCACAGGCCCAGAGATATTTACTGTCGGGCTGATACCAACCGTCATATTTCTGGTAGGAAAATACTTCATTTATTTTGTTGCTCTTGCTTTTCATAAAATTTGGCATGCGTATGTATGAGCACTATACACACAACATCTGTATCCCTATAGTCATATGTAAGTATACACACACATACAGACATACTCCTAATGTGGGCATCTGGATCCCCAGTGAGTCAGAGAGGCAAAAAGCAGAGTTTATGGATATCATGGTTGGGGGCCGTCACAGAGATGAGCATGTGTGGGTGTAGCGTGGTCCCAGACACCCTTGAGGGAAACCTTGGCCATCCACCTGACTGACCGCGAAGGTGCACCTTCCAAAACATCCTCCGAAATCACCCTGTGCCCGTGGCCGCTGGGTGCCCGCAGCCCCGGCGTGCCCTAGCACCCGAGCCGGTGCAGGAGGCAGGTCTCGTGCTCTCGGAGGGACCCTGACCCCTGCCGTGGGGCAACGCAACCCCACGCTGCAGCCGGGGTCCCCGGGCACCAGGTGCTGCCTCCGTGCCTCCCCGGTGCCTGCTCCCCACCACGGGGACGTGTGGAAGGGGGCTCCTTGAAGCTGCATCCCTCAGATTAACGCCAGGGGCTCGTTTGCCGTGTGTGTTCTGGTTACTTCAGCAACCCGGACCCTTGCGCCTCACCGGCCGTGGTGCGCATCACCCAGCTCTCCCCCGGCACGCCGAGGCTGGCCTCTGCCGGTGCCGCCTGGTCCGAGCCCTGGGAACTGCCAAAGCCTGCGAGGCAGCGGCCGGAGCCGCCCGCTGCCCACGGGGGGCTGACGGTGTCCCAGGGCTCGCCCAGGCTCCCCCAGTGCTTGGTCACTCGCTGGAGGGTGCCGAGCGCTGTGGCCGAGGGCTGGAGCAAGGTCGGGGTGTGGAATCGGCTCCTCACACCCACGAGCAGCAGGTTTTCAGTCTGGCGTTCTCCGTGTGATTTCCACTAGAGATCTTCACGCAGAGAAGATGCGGGGCGCTGGTGTGCACTGAGGAACTGGTCGTGTTAACCCACATTCTTGTACCACTCAGTAATCCACACATAAACATGTATTTCTGCTACTATCTCGATGGCCTATTCATTTTGACTCTACACTGAAGGTGCAGCGTTTCCTTGCCCTCTCCAGGGCACTCCCAAAACTTGTGCCCAAAAAGCCCTGGCAAGACCAAAGGCCTGTGAGAGCTTCTGCTGCAGCAGATGTGGTGGTTTCTCAGGAAGCTGAAAAGGGAATAAAGGTATCACCCCAGGAGGCTGCTCCAGAGGAAACTCCACACAGCAGCGTGGCACAGGCACCCCCAGCCCTGCCGCCCGGGGGCTGCCTTGGGCTTCGGCTGGCGGAGTCGGCTCGCTCTCCGGTCGCAGCCGCGGTGCCTGCAGGGGCAGAGCAAGAGCCAGCCCTGCTCAGCCCCAGCCACGCCGCCTCAGGCGGCAGCTCTGCGCCTGCAGGCTTTGGGCCCAGGGACAGGTTGAGCTCTGAGCTAACACATTTGCAGCGAGGAGGTGCTCCTTTACATTCTCCCCTCCAAGGCTGCCAAGGGGGCCTGATGCTCACCCCAGCCCCGGCAATGATGGGTGGTCCCTGTGCTGAGCTCGCTGCCAGGCACAGCACGGACCCCAAAAAGCACAGCAGCCCCCAGGCTCATGGTGCCAAGGGTATCTGAAGGATATAACGGCTATTCCATCCTTCCATAATTTGAAACAACATCTGAGTGAAGCCATTTGTAAAATGGCTTTTTAGCATAAAATTGACTTGTTAGAGTAACCTTGGCCAATGAACTGCAACTCCATGCATTTTCTTTGGTTCACACAATGGCATTTTAGAAGGGACTAATGAAACATTTTTATTTAGAATGTAGTCCTTATTATTTAAATATCAATACAGTTTTTGCAATAGTTATCAAGAGTTCCCAGTACCAGGGAAAAATAAAACAGCCACATGCTTGGCTATGTTCAGAGCTTTAGCAAGCCTCTCCATCTCTTAGCTGAACATGCAGGGGTGGTATGTGTCGGTACAATCTAATAAATACAAAATAAAGCAAACATCAAAAGAGATGTTTCTCTGTGGGCCTGGACGTGCCTACCAGAGAACCATGGCCTCCTCCGGCCATGTCAAAAACCCCAGTGTGAGAACGTTTGTCTGGACTGGGGTGCAGAGCAAGGAATACACAGTTGTCAGAGCAGCAATATCCAACTAAAGAGAGACCAAGGGCTGGGGGAGACTGTCACCGAGAGCCACTGGACTGCTCAGAGCAGGCAGTCCCAGCTGCTGGCTGGCGATATCCACTGCTGCAGCCCAAGACAGCAAGCCCTGTATCTATTCCTTGTGACTCCGACTGCAGGTCAGTGTCAGTCCCAAAGCCCCCAGTGAAGGCCATGTCCAAACACAGTCATTAAAAAGTAATCTGCCTTCTGGCAAAGCCCTGGAGCAGTAATGAGACTGACACATTCCTCACACCATCTTCAGGAAAAAAGTGAGTCATGCTGCTACTGAATTATAAACTCACATAAATATAATTAAAAAAAACCAAACAAACCCATGACATTTTGCAAGTACTCCCAGGCAGGGTCTTTCCTTCCCAGCCGTTGTGGTAGTGGTCCTATTCAATCACAAACTGCTCCATACAAGCCAGGGCAGGCAAACCTGAATTTAGATGGCACTCCCAGAGTTAGTAACATATGCCTGCCAGTCTGGGAGAGAAGGAACATGTTTCTGTTCTGCTCAGCTAGGGTATTTAACCTGGAAGCATGAACAATGCAATAATATATGAAATAATGAACCTCTCCCAAAATAATAGCTCTGTACAGCCCTAGGAAAGATCCTTGTCCAGCATAAACTGGGTGCTACAGAGGGAGAAGCAGCCAGAGGAGAGAGCTTCCCTGTGATTGTGGCTGTGGTGATCTAGAGAGGCTATTTGAAAAGTTTTGGTCTCCCTTCAAGAAAGAGTAGGAGCTTTTCCTATGCCTGGTTACTGTAATGCAGCACAACCTGAGCTCTGAGCAAATACTACTGAAAGCCTAGACCTTTGGGAGCTATATGAACAGCTAAGGACCAGAGCAAGTCCTTTTCATCTAAGCTTTTGCCGATTAGAAAGGGCAGATCACAGTCCCCAACGCCTCCCTCGGCCTCCTCTTTCCCCTGCTCCGTGCTCGGTGTCACACTGCAGCACTGCAAGTCTGGCCCCTTGGTGGGTAGTGCTGGCTCTGAGCATGTGCCCCCACCACCCTCCTGGGCTTGCAGGGCTCGCCAGAAACACAGCGGACACGCAGTGATGGCACCCAGCTTTCATGTCAGACACAGACTCCAGGGCTCCTACGCCGACGGAGTCAAAGGAGGGTTTGCTACACAAACTGAGCCTGGCTTGGGTTACAAATGCTGGCTGTTGCATGACATGGGATACAACTGGGACATTAGACAGCTATTGGAGACAGCTCTGTTGCTTCATGCCAATGAATGCTTTTGCTGCCGTATATTCTTGCGAGAGCCCAGCCTGCTCTTGCCTTGCTGCAGGTTCAGGCGCACGGAGAGATGATGTTAGAGTTGCAGTCTAGGGCGTGAGTGTGGCTTCTTTTGCAGTTTTCAGGCACGCAGCCAGCACCAGGTGGGCTGACCAAGTCCAGGTAGTAGGGGGACTTGAGGAAACGGCGGTAAGAATCCTTTTCCATAAGGGTAAATATTTTTCTCTGAGCCTCATCAAAGCAGGACAATGTAGGCTCCAGCATATTGTGGCTTGTCTTCTCCCGTGTGCATGAATCCAGGTTCACCTGTGGGCCAAAGGGACAGCGTAAGAAGAATCTGTCCCAGAATTGGCTAGCATAGGTAAAGGAAAATCCAAGCATCTCTTCACCAAGACAGTTTAAGCTGTCCTTGATGGGCAGTGGTCTGAAAAGGCCATTGGACACCAATGGCCATTCTGCCTTGGCAGAATCTGTCCAGTTGGATACCAATGTGTCTCTGCTGCCAGATGAACTGCCAGGGGAGACCGGCACATATCCCTCTGGGATGCAGCCAGCCAGGAAACTCAAGCAACTGCACAGGAGCAGCTGGAACACCAGGAATCATAGGCCTCTCGGGCTTCTCCTGTTTGAGTGTGCACATGGGACGGCCGCGTGGTTGTAACTAAACCCACTTTCTCTCTATCCAAGTTTGATATGAAAGCAATAAAAATGACACCATTTGCTTGCTAACTTAACAGAGAAGCAGCACCCTTCAATTCTTCTGAAACTACCAGATCTCTACTTCCCTGTGCTGCTGGCCTAGTTCAGGATTTAGGGTGATACCTTTGCTCAAGAAATGTTCTGTGCACATACCTCTTTTGTTGCCTGCACTGAGATGAATTCATCATAGATCTTTCTGGCCTTGGGGCTGAGCTTGGCTGGTGACTTGGTTTTCTTGTAGTCCTCACAACTGACCCAGAACTCGATGTTTTCTTCACTGTACTCAGATTTGAGAAAAGCACGGAAAGCAGCCAGTCCTCCTACAGATTGTTTAGAGGAAAACCAGATCAGGTAAGAGTGTTTGTTCCTGGATAGTCATACCCATGAACCCTTGCAGACAACAATTCTGCGTTCTCCTTCCTAGAGCTGAATGAGCAGCTCCCCTGGGGATGGCGGCCTGCCTTCATGGCAGTCGCTCATGCATGCTGAGGGAGGCTGGAATTCAGGCAGGCCCCATGGGGATGTCACACGTGGGTCCTCAGCTGCCAGCTCCCCCACTGTGACCTTCAGTGGCTCAGCTAGGAGAACACAAGCAACTCGTGTGTTCCCAGGAGGCCCCGAGGAGACAGCCAACACACGCCACAGAGTCTCAGGCCATGGGAACAGAGTGAAAGAAACCTCAAGGACATCAGTGTAGCCTGAAACCAACGGGAAGACAAAGTCTCCTGTGGGCTCGGCTGCAAACAGTTTCTCCAGCTTTTGGTTCTTGTTTAACCCACTGTTAAGTGGGTGCTGCAGTCTTGCCCTCCCCTTGCACAGGGCTAAACCAGCTGCCTTCACAAAAGGGACAGCTCAGCAGTAGGTCGAAGCCCCACTCATGATAAATTGGGATTGCCCCTTGGATCTGACAAAAAGCACCCTTCACCACCCCTCCCAAAGGCCTGTGCGGCCAAAGGAGCTATTGTGTGCTGCTAAGAGATAGAAGATAATGTCCCATGGCCCCACCAGGAACTGCTCAGCACACACACTTTGCAGGCAGCACCCTCAACATCTCCAGCAGAAGGGCCCTCTTTACTTACTGTCATGATGGATCAAGTTTTCCAGAGAATCTGCCCACTTTCTGACTTCCTCTTGGCTAACCCTAAAAGGAGACAAAGGGAAAAACATAAGAAAGATTTAGGGTGAGTACAGAGAGGCCAAATTTGTTTTTTTGCTCAGCACCATTGGAGAAATCTCTTTTCCTGATTCTTGTCAGAGTATACATGAGAGGCCAAGAAGCAAATGTCTGCTTGCTTTACAGAAACCCCTAGAGATCCCAGATCTCATCTACAAAAATTCCGGTTTGCAATCCCTGTCACTAGCCATGGGCTGAAAAGGAATTTTCCTGGAAAAATTGTTAGGGACTTTGTGTTTATTTTGTGACTAGCTGCATTTCTTGATGGGGCATGGACCTGGGATCACTCTTACAGGTCATATCAGTGAACTCCAAAGGGCTGATTTCTTTAACCTGTCAGGGGAACAGTAGCTATACGGAACCACGAGAGAGGAATGTGGGAACTAGAAACACCTGGGGAACATGGGAACACATCCTGCATTCATTCTCCCTACCATACCAGAACATCCTAGGGCTCATCTATTCCAGAAGCATACCTTGGCCTTCGGAGTCCTCCTTGGAAAGGACACCATCTACTTGCACCTCAGTGAGAGCAGTGATAACCTGACAGGCTGCTCGCTCTGCTTTCTGTGTCAATACCTCTGTGCAGCTGTGTGGACCATTGCACAAACTCATCTCAAAGAAACAGTGATGCTGATTCTGTAATGTATCAAGTCACATTGGGTCCTGTGATGGCATTATTCCCCTGCACAGGAGACTGCACAAGTCTTTCCACATGTGCACATGCATATTGAATCACAGAAGTGCTGGCAGAAAGGGACCTCTAGTTCAACCTTCTTCATGGAAAGGGACTATCAATACCTGAGGACTATTGCCATGCTAGATTCAAACACGCAGGTGTTCAGGAGGTACTGGGAAGCAGCAGCAGAAACGCTAATGAAGTTCAGCTCACTGAAGGAGTAAACAACATGTTGCAGATAGCCTAGGCTTAACTACATGGCGGCATCTGCTCTTACCTCTGGCTTGAAGATATTTTCTCCTTCTTGCCCTGGGAAGAGCTGTAGTCACAAGAGTCTGACTTCTGCAGCAAGAAGCCCAGACGATGCTTCATGTCTTTGGCACTGAAAGAAACAATTCAAGAATGGGATGAAGATAATGTGTTACAACTCCCTCAGCAGCCTCACTCGCAATAAGTTCCTTCAGCATTATTCAGTGACATGAATGCAGGTCACTGCTAGTGACTCCAGTGCTGACTTTCCACTCCTCGTATAATGCACATTTCTGTTGCTAGACAAATACAACAAAGTCAATGAAGACATTTTTCACGTTCAACAGCACCATTTTTTTGCTGAGAAGGTCATCAGCCTGGAGGCAGGGCTGGCAAAGGAGGAGAGGCTGCTGTTTCCCTACTGTTTGTTTACAGTTAAAATATTGTGACAGAAAGGCATCACCGTGCTGTAAATGTGTCACTTCTCCCTAAACGGATGTGCCGAGCTACCAGGGTCCAGTTCTTACACACTTACTAATCCCTTCCTGCAGCCCGTGCCATCTCCCGACCTCATCACCCGGCTGGAGGAACAGCAGGGCCGTGCCAGGCCACCCCACCAAGCAGCTCCCCGCGGCACAGAGGGAAGGGAGGAACCGAAGGGCTGGGGACAGGACCGCGGGGTGAGATCAGGGGATGAGCCAGGAGCTTCACCACAACCAGCCCACGCTGACTGCAAGCTACTCTCTTGCTCCATGGCGAGCTCCTACAAGGATGCATGCTTAATTTTGTTCTGCTTTCCAGCATGCTCAGGACAACCATTGCCTGACAGCAGCCTCTAGGTGTGCAGCTGGTATTGGCCTCAGCACCCGTCTGGACTTCCTTCCAGTTTAAGAATGCGGGGATGGGTAAATCAGTCCTGCTTGCTCAGGGATGTAAGGCCTGGTCTGCTGCAGGGTGCAATGATAGTATCAGCAGGAAATTCTTCTCCTGCTCCTCAGATCAGAGCCTGGAAAAGAGCAAGAGGTTGCGCTGCAGGGCTGAGCTCCAGCAGCTGCTCAGCCTCCAGCACGGCCCCTTGCTCCAGCCACAGCACCCTGTCAGGAGTCCCGGCCATATGTTATCTCACTGCTTGCTTGTGCTCATCGGTGTTTCCTTAACAACTCCCACACTGGGGTGAGGGCGAAGGAAACTCATAGCTTCTTCAGAGCAGGGTGCGTGTGGCCAAGGCCAACACGCAGGCCCTGCCCAGGCAGATGCAGTGGCCAGGCTCGGGCTGCCTCACGCTGCCACCCTGCCTGCCCCCAGAAGACAGAGACCGCTCCGGCCTGTAGCAGGAAGAAACAGGACACTGCTGCTTGCAGCGAGTCCCGCAGCTTTCTGGGACAGAGGGATTTTTTTGGGAATCCTGGACAGAGGTGGTTAAAAGATGGGGACTTTTTTTTCTTGCATTTTTTCAAATCTTCTTCCACCACTCCCAGTCAATTGCTCCTGCAAATTCAGGGGAAGGGTGTCAATATTTTTTCCTCGCATTTTCAGCACTTGTTTTCAAATCGAGCACAAGCAGACAGCTTTTTCTCCCAGCTAGGAGCAGGCTGAGTCTCAGTTTGTACTTTCCCAGCCCTCTCCCATTGCATGGCCACTGGGTAGCAGCCTCAGGAGTGCTCCTGGGGGCATGAGCATCCGGAAAGGTAGCGCTGCGCCGTCAGAGATCCGTGCCAGTTTGCATGGGCTGGATGAGCAGGGAGTTTTGTGGGGCGGATGCCATTCTGGGGATGTAGGCCACCCTGCTGGGGGTCTCCAGGCCCCACAGCACCTGAAAGGGAGTAAGACCCCTCGGGAGGGCTCGTGGCCACCTTGCAGGCATAGAGACCCCCTTACGCTGGGCTGCGGGCCAGGCCAAGCTGGCAAGGGCATGCTTGGGGGTGCACGGGCTCCACGCAGCCAGCACTGGGATGCCTGGCCAGTACCGCACGCCGGGATGCAGGCAGATCCGGCACCCACGGCAGGGGTACAGCTCAGCCCATCCTGGTTGACACCACACAACGGGAGTATGGCCAGCCCCACACCGGCCCCATAGCGCTGTGCGCCAGGGGCACAATCTGACCTGGTGCCACACCATTCGTACACACCCGGGGGATACAGGCTGACCCCACACCAGCTGGTGCCGCCTCCAGATCCGTGGGGCCCTGGGCTGGCCCACATCCCCATCTTGCCCGCTGAGAGCCAGGTCTCAGGTCCTACCAGGCTGGGTTTCTGCATTTGGGATGCGTTGTGAGGAATGACCCTCAATTTTTTTGATATCCTGTCTGCCTGGCTTCCTCCTCAAAAAAATTAAGAAAAGAAAATTCAGTAAAGAAAGAGGACTCGCAGGAGAAAAGCAGTGCAAAGCTTGCGGCAGAAGCAGATGACAGGAATATCAAAATACAGCAATGCTAAAAGCTGCTTGTTTTGCTGATGGGAAGGATGGGTTTCCCACAGCTCTGTACAAAACCTTTATGCAATTCTGCTTCTGACTAACAGGAAAAAAAAAAAAGCCTGTAAGCAAATCATTTGTATCTAATCTTACAAAAAAAATCAGCGCTGAATCTGCCACTTCTGCTTCAGACACAAAGTGCAACACATCAGCGTATCTCCAGACTAACAAGACCATTACCAGATGCTCAGAAACAAGCATTACCTTTTTAAGCAGGTGGCTGGCAGTGCAGCGAGTCCCTTGCACATCTTGCTCCCAAGGTTTGTTCTGTATTCCAGGAAAACCACCAACACAGGAGGCGGAAGAGGCTGCGTGTGGGTCCTTCGCTGCCTGCAGAATTCAGCCTCGTCTCTGAGCCAGCTGCGCTGCCTTGGCTCTGTTTTATAGCCTAGCCCAGACAGCCCAGCAGCACTCGGTGACCCAGTCAGCAGTCAGCACAGCGGCAGCACCCGTCCCCTTTTTGTCCACCCAAGAGGAAGAGAGTGACGTATAAGCCAAGACAAAGGAGTGAGTGGGATTGAAAACCTTACCAGAAATGAAGCTTGGTGTCTGGCTGCAGAGGTGAATTCTTTTAAAAGGGCGGAAAAAGCTTCAGGGGCTTTCCTCTGTTGCAAAAGGTGCAACGGTGCAGATAAAAGCTGGAGATTTTCAGAGTGGCACAGACAGTAAAAAAGGTCAGAGAATCAGTTCTGGAAAGTGAGATGAGCTTTGCTGGTTCCTCTGTTCATTTTCCCCTTCTATTTAAAACAACCTAGGGAAAACAAGGGACAAGAATTTTAAACACAAAAGGTTCCCGTAGTCCCAACAAATGCAGAAACCAGAGCTCTAAGGAAAGAAGAAAGCAAATTCACCAGGCACCTACCCAGGCAGATGAGACTGTCCTGTTTTATTCATATTTGGGGACGTCTCATGTACATGTGTAGGAAAAAGAAAGACAGGAGGCTGACAAGACGGCTGCCTTAGATATATGGGTATCACTGCAATACCTTACTTCCCCATTTGCATAAGCCCCTAATCAAAAGCCAGACCCTGGGACTCGGGAGTCCCTGAGTCCCCAAGGGAAGATGACTAATTAAAACAATAGGCATAACTGTGCCTGCCCAGAGAGGACTTTGCGGCAGCGTTGAGGCTACTCTGTGCTAAAGGATGAACCCGTGAAACACCAGGCTGCGGGGATGCTTGGTGGTGACTGCACCGCCCAGCTTTGCCACAGTCCCAAGGGAGAGCAGAGTGACTCCAGCTACACCACTTGTCCTCAGCCCTTGGAGGGTGCAGAAGGCAGTTACCCCTCTGAAGAGAGAGAATTGGCTCATATTTATTGAGTCACAGCTCAGCACAGGCTGTACCATCATTATAAAAGAGGGGAAAGCTTTGGGCAGACAGACGTGCATATGGTCTGATGCACTTCAAGTCTTGCTCCCGCTGTGAAATAAAGAAGCTCCAGTTCAGCAGCAGGCTGTCTGCCCACGCTACCCACTGCTGCGCTCCCTCTCCCCAGAAACCTTTGAATACTTTGCCCACAACCTGCAGAAGTTGCAGGGTGAGCTTTTCCCATCTGTCTCTAGAGTCTACAGCCAGCAGCATGGAAGACCCAAATCCCAGACTACTTTATCTCCCTTGAAATACTGCATCCTTTCAGATCATTAACCGTGCTGAAAGGAAATGCTCTAACTAACTTTAAAATGCTTTTGTACGAATGTGACTATCCTGTTGCCAAACCTGAGGCAACATGCCTGCAAGTCCTGCACTGTTTGGACTAAAAATCAGCTCCCTTGCAGGGCAGTGTAACACTTTAACTGCGTGAATCCCCTTGTGTTTTCAGCATTGGTGAGTTGACAGCACTTGGGTGGATCTGTGGGAAGTGACTGAGCACTGGCAGAGTTGGTGCCAAAGCTCTCCAATGTCTTCTGTTTGGGGAGGAGAGAAGCCACAGGGCAGAATATGGCCAACAGGAAAAAACGTAACTAATTAATTAGTTACATTTTAATCTCAAGCTTGTGCATTGTTACTGCTGTTCGTGTGCAACTGCAGCACATTCATTCAAGCAATTCAGGAGCTCAGCTGGCCCACACGGTCAAGGTGGCTGCAAGCTCTAACCCTGACCCTAACTCTGGAAGGCAGAGCCTGACCTCCTGCTCAGGAAGCTCCAAAAGGCTGCTTACTACAGCAGGGAACCTCTGTGCAGAACACAGAAATTCTGCAGTTTCTCTGCAAATTGGCGTGTAACCAGATTTAGGAATGTCACATATCTCTGTGGATTGTAAGCACGTTCGCTGCGTGGCTCTAACGACACTTGAATGCTGGTGTTGTCAACATCAAGTCACCTTCCGCATTCGCCAAATTCCGTGTGAGCGGGCTGTAACAAGAAATTGCTAACGCTGCCGTCACAACAGCCAGCCCAAAGGGCTTTGCAGTTTGCAATCCTCCCTGGACTGGGTATGCAGACTCCTAGAACTGCTGCAGCTGAAATCTCCCTTTTTCCAGGTCATTAACACAGACTGGTTCAGTCTGGCCCCCGTGCGAGGAGCTTGGGTTTGCGTACTGCTTCTCCTCTAAGCTGTGTTTCCCAGCTGTTGCAGTTTAATATCCGGTTAGCTGTTCCAGCTGGTCCCCAATCAAAAGTACCCTCTTCCATCTTTTACTCTTCATAGTCAGGCCTCTTCTCCCAGGGCACAGACTGTGCTATGCTCAACACCAAAACCTCCTCCTCCCTGCCAGATAGAGAAGCGGCAGCTCATGCCACTTTTTATGCCTGCCACGTCGCCTCTGGCTCACTTAACCTGCGGCGTGGAGAAATCAACAGTGAGGATGGGCTGGGGGGTGCAAGCCGGGGCGGGGGGGGCTCCCTGTCCAGTACACCTCTTGGCCGTGCGGTGCTTTGGAGGCACCCGGGGCTGGCAGGAGACAGCACGATAGCAAACGTCTGCGGTTCCCACTGTGGCATCCCATCTTCCCCACCCACTCATCCCTGCTGCATCCCCCATCCTGCCTCCCCAAGCAGCTAGAGACACGGCTATGAAACGGAGCTTTCCCTCCCACCATCACTGCTATGAAAAAACGTCACACGTGTGCTCACCCCCGTCCACAAGCGCATGTGGGATGTGTCCCTCGGCTCAGCTGCAGCCAAGCGGCAGGCCGTGGGAGGAGACAGGGAGCACGGGGAACACTGCTTCGGTGGTCATTGCCCAGAGCCAAGCTACTACAGGCTGTTGCCCTTCCGACAGCGCGGGGCTCTCCCGCCTCAGCCCCTTCCCATCTCAGAGCAGCGTGCTGTGGGAGGCACAAGCACGCAAGGGAGACGGCTGCTCTGTGTCACTGGAAACAGAGAAGGGCATGTCATGGGAGCTGTGAGGACGTGCTGCTGGGCCAGAGCCTCTCCTGTCACTGCAGCCTTCCCCAGTCCGCCTTGCTAACAGAGGCTAACAGTGGCCCACTCTTCCTCCTCTTCACATCTCACAAAGCCAGCTGGGCACCTTGGGATTGGGCTAGCAAATCGCCTGGTGCACAGGGGGACACTGGGCAGAGCACTGCCCATCTTTCTCATGGGCATCCTCATCCAAATACATGTCTGGCCCCTGATCTGCTCTGCAGACAGCACTGGTGAGGAACTGGAGCAGCTCCCACACCCCTGAGAAGCACTCACCAGGGTGGCACTGGTGCCCAAGGCCCCAGGCTGCAGAAGCCCTGGGCAAGCAGCTGCCTTGGTGACAGTTCTGCCTGCGTGAGCGGCCCCGGCGCCGAGCCCTGCTGTGTGGAGAGAGCCTGGAGCTGTGCTGAACTCCCTGATTTTCTTCTCCCTCACCCCAGCCCCAAGCACTCTGCACAAAATCCCTTCCAGTGCAACCTCCCACCATTGATTTCTTCTCCACTACACCCGTTAGTGGGTAAGATTTCCTTCCAGTAATGAGGGCTGCATCTTCTCCACATACATGTGTGCTTTGATTGAACTGCAGCTAATGAGTCGGGAGCAGAGCGCCCTGGAAGGACCATTTGGACCTGGGTTTGGATGAATCAGCTCAGCACGTGCCTGCGCCTGACACCGCATGCAGCCATGTTTCCTGTCCCAGGGCACTGGCTGTGGCCTGGCCTCTCTAAAACACACATGGAGAGGCCACACTTGTCCCCACAGGGTCTCCTGCCAGCACTGGGATTCCCAGAAACGCTGTCCCACAGCCCAGCCTGAGGAAATCATTCTTTCCCATGTCTCTGCAACATACCGCCTGACTTCACGCGTGACCACAGCCATGGCCCTCGCAACCAGCCCCCAGAGGCAGAGGAGAGAGCATCTCTTCCCAAATTAGCCCTGGCGGGGGGGATGACTCACCCTTCTGCCACATGGTTAACTCACTGCTCACACGGAAACCTTCTCAAGTGGAAGTACCTCCAGGCTGACCCAGTCACTTTTCTACTTCTCTTGGATGAGGCAAAGATGAACTTCTAAAGGCAAAGCAGCTTTGGTTTGTTGTCGTAGTTTCTTGCTGAGCCTGCTCCTTTCTGAAGTGATGCTCTGTAAATGTTAGCACATTCATCCAGCAGGTTCCTTAGCCCCAACTTCATACAATTCATACAACCAAACACACAACTCATACAATTTTCCCATGTTCTCAGGTGTTTTCTACTTATATGTGCACCTACAACATCAGTAGTTTTTTGTCATTTCTAAGTGCTTGGAAGTTCCTAATAATCTGGGGGGGTTGGTTGGGTTTTTCTTTGCTTCAACCCTCAGTTTTTGGGCTGCCTGCTTCTCCTGTTACTACCCAGAAGAAAATATTTCACCTTGTATCAAAGGAAGCCCACATGGACTTTTTTTTTCCTCATGGTTTGGGTTTGCTAATGAAGTAAGTGGTGGGTTTTTGTCTGGCTGTTATTATTCGTTGTGGGCATCAGACAGTAGAAAAAGCTATAATTTGAGTAACTTGCTGTCCAATTTCCCAAATCTCTGTCTCATCATCCATCTTGATTAACAGCTCCTCAAACATTTCCTCTTAATCACTAAGAAAGTTTTGAATAACACTGGGCCACAAACCAAGCCAACATATGCCTGTTCACTGATGCTTTCCTAACACAAAAAACACTTTCAAATGTCTCATTTAGCCACTTTTTGTCCATTTAATATGGATTTTATGACATTTTAAGCCAAATATTGATAGCAAGTCATATTGATTTATAAATGTATTTCACCATCACAACTCCCTCATAAAAGCACTATTAAGCTCATTAGAAAAGGTCTATTTTTCCATTAAATCACGTCAGCTCATATCAATTATATCACCACCTCTTCAAATGAGCCTGCTATCATCCATACTAATAGTGCTCCTGCACTCATCAAAAGGTTAATAGCTCTGCGACTATATAGCTTACCAGCTCTTAAAGCATGGCTTTCTCCAGCCTCCCTTTAGTCTAAAATGTACAAAAAAATGACCACTCTTGTCCTGAGAGCTCTTTAGCCTATTCCTCTAAGAATCTTAGTGCAAGCCCGTTGCACTTGGTTGACATAAAACCACATAGATCATCCCCAGGGCTGCGTAGCCCCCAGGCAGGGGCACACTCACTGGTCTTTTGCAAGGGACACCAAGCAGACGCTTTGTCCCAGGTCTGCCTGCAGGTCCTCTGGAAGTCTCCCAGTGCCAGACCCCAACACTGCCACTGCATTTTCTGTCCTTGAAACGTGCCTGGGGGTGCAACACAGCTGGTTTTGTCCTGTCTGTGTGCTGCCAGCCCTGCCTCAGCCCACACACCCTGCCTGAAGCACAGCACCCAGGAGCTGGGTGCTGCTCCTGCTGAGCAAAGGTGGCTCAAGTGAGACACACACCGCAGACTGCTCACAGTGAACAATTTCACCCTCGTCAGCATCCAGGTCTAAGTATTTTCACTCCATATTTTGGCTTGATATATAATGTAACAGGAATTTAGCTGCTGTTGATTTAAAGACAGAATTCTGTGTTCCTTCACGTTCTCCTTCGCAAGCTGTTTGGACTTAACTATTTGAAGCTTACTGGGAAATCCCCTCCTGAGACAGGAGCTGTGATGGGCGATGGTGGGATAGCTCAGATTGACTCCTGTGGGCCCATCACCGTGTTAGATAACAGCCAGTGGTTTGTGCACACCTCTCCTGGGGACCCCTCACTCGTGGGGCCTATTGTTTCACCCAAATGTGCCCTAAAGTACAGGGGAGGAGGCGGCATAAAGGGACACAGGAAGAGGGTTGATGCGTCAGAAATTAAGACGCGTTTATGTACCGTGTACAACAAAACCACTCCTCATGCCTTCTGCACCTTAGCAACCCAGTGATTTCTATTCTAAAGCTTTAAAAAGCCCAACTTTTTAATGTGGTTGAGCTACCTTCTGCCTCTCTAGACAGTTACTAGAGGATGTGAAATTACAGGCTGCCAGGCTAAATCTTTCATTGCTGCAGATCTAGTGAGATCTACTGTCTTAAACTTAGATGGACATTTTCTTCCTTCCTTCCCTCTTATCTTTT
The DNA here is from genome assembly GCF_964289735.1 of Phaethon aethereus. Classification (NCBI taxonomy): domain Eukaryota; kingdom Metazoa; phylum Chordata; class Aves; order Phaethontiformes; family Phaethontidae; genus Phaethon; species Phaethon aethereus. The sequence continues at coordinate 8,824,847 of NC_138584.1, forward strand.
GGCAGCTGAGCAGGATTAGAGCTGCCATACCACAAGGGGCCACGCCAGGGAACAAAGGCTACAACTTTATTCAGAAGTGCAACTCCCAGGGGATGTTTTGTCAGTGGGGTCACGGCTCAGCATCCAAAGCACTTACTGCTTACTGCTCTGGTCACAGTTTCGTTGTTTAATTCTCTAGGCCTCCTTACAAAAGGTAGCTTAAAAGCAGCAAGCATCTGTCAATGCCTGTCTCAAGGGTATGCCAGTTCTTTAAAAGGTGATGTCTGACAAGTCTGCAGATAGGGTTGCAGAGCATCATGATTGCAGAATAAAGAAACACAAAAGCAAGGACAAGCACCTGCAGCAAACGGCATCCATTCAAAAGCACTTTGTGATGCCAGCCAGCCTGCTGCATACAGTGGCTGAGCTGACTTAGGGTAGAAGTAAATGCTCTTGGCGTGGCCCCAGCCTGAAGGGAAATTCTAAAAGGTGCCAGGTATTCAGTGGATCAGTCAGCCCTGATATGCTTCTAATTTAGAAATCACAAAAAGGAAGCAGTAAAATGAAACTGCACAGAAAGCGACTGATCCTAGCCTGAAGTTCCTTGATCTGTGTCTTAGAGGTGAATTGGACAGAATGAAACTGCCAGTGCAAACATCCAGCATAGGAAAAATGTGGAATTGCTACATTGGGAAAAAGTCACTGGCTGCAGAGGCTGATTGCATAGAAATGCATGCAGTATGTAACAGACATGCAAAGACTACTGGAAAACAGTTACTGCTTCGTGAGCTCTGTTTTGCCAAGACCTCTTGCTATTTAAAATTTACTTTGCAGCAGTCCTGAAAATCCAAACAGACCTGAGGTTCACTGTGCTGCAGGGGAAAAACAGCAGAGAAAGAGCTGAAGGAGCAGAGAAAGACATGAGCAAAATCCATAGCACATGGTGTATGGCTGTGCCCTGCAGCTGATGCTCACAGCATCATGCTGAGAGTGACAACATTTAATGCTTCATCATTTAGATATTTCTGCTTCCCACCCCCCCCCCAAAAAAATGCTCCATGTTGTTGTATGTCATCCTTCTGAATTTCTCAGCAGGATGCCCATGGCGGAGATCTTACTGTCTCTTCTGAAACCATGTTTGCCTGTCTTTCTGGTACACTGGATGCAGGCTGGATGCTAAAGACTACAATTACTGGCTCAGCAGGTGAGGCTCCTGCAAGCTGCTACCCCAAGGCACACTTGTACTTTGGTGTTTCAGCTAGAAATAAGCTTCAGCACAGCAGGAAAAAATATGGGCTTCTACACCTGTTTTGAATTAAGCCTCCAGTATCCATAACTGGCTCATCTAACAGGATCAGTTGGATCACACGGGAATCTGACCAAGACCTATTGCAGCAATTCTTAAACTGTCATCCACAGAGGACTTGTGGTCCCAAGGGTATAATGCAAGAATCAAAGGAGATGCTGCCTTGGATAATCTCAGAGATGGAGCCACAAAGGCACATTATGGGCACATTATGGACCTGGACTTTCTCAGATTAAGTATGTTCACATCCAGGGTACTGTTTCTGATCACTGGAGAGACAAGCTAGCTCTAAAGACAACCTTGGCTCTGAAAGGAGTTTACTGCTCAGCATTATCATGGTATAAGTTGACTGCCACCAGGTACAAAGTGCTTCATATTCCATAAGTACGGAGTGTTTATCTTATTTGTGCATCGTAGGAAATTGCAAGCCTCTGGTGAGGGTAGTACTGACAAATTGTGTTTCCCTATTTTGTGAAACAATGCTGCAGTCCCAGTCAGCCCAGCTAAACTTCACCCACAAAACCCTCACATGAGATTGCCACTCAGCCTAATCTCATGGGCTTGTCCCACCTGGAAAGGATTGCTAGGAACAGATCCTGGTTTGTTACAGAGAGCACTAGATGCCTACAAAAACATGCCCAATAACCTGTCAGCCAGCAAATCCTCCCTGGGCATTGCTTGTCCTCTCCCTCTGTCACTGAGATAGCCTCATGCCACTCTGCATTCCCCTCCGCTCCGTGAGACATGTCCTACCTCTTTGCCACTGGCTGACACCAGCTGTATTCCTCCCTTGCCCCACGAGCACTAGTGTCTTGGGGTGCCTGTGGAGGGAAGGCCAGCCTGAGGAATAAGGAATGGGAGAGGCTGAGGTCATGAGAGCTGGAAAGTAGGAGAGCAGGAGGGGAAGAAGTGGTCAGTGATGTACAGAGCGGGCAGGAAGCTATGTGAGGAGAGGCCCCAGAGATGAGCCGTGGGAAGGAGGAGGACACATCCCATGGCATCTGCACAAGGCAATCCTTGGGAAGACAGTCCAGCAGCCAAGGTTCTCCAGGGAGACTCAGCTGTCTCTGGAGGGAGCACGTGCATGCACTGAGTGGCCTTGCTGCCCTGCAAGGGAGGTCACTGAAACAAGTGCCCCGGTGCCTTGGGGCAGTGTGGTGGGATCTTCAGGGGAGCTGTGCCAGACACAGGCCTCCAGCATGGCCCTTCTGCTCGGCAGCACCCCTAACTGTCTTTAATGTTATCTTGTGCTCAAGATTTATAATGGAGAATCACTTATGTTCTGAGTAAGAGCAGCTAAAAATAGTCCTAATATAAGAACGATGAGAGAGGCATTTACAAAGTGCAGCAAGAAAGCCCAGAAGCCCTTCACAGTCATTATACGCTCCCACAGCTTTCAGATGTGCTTTTGACAGCAAATGCTCTTGCTGTTTGTTAGGCAAAGAAGGATATTGCCTAAGACAGTGGCAGATGCCTGGAAGGCTTCGTATTGGAGTGATTTATTTTTGCCCGCTCTCCCTTCAGTGAGATACCTCACTGCTATCCATCTTGTAACCTTGCTTCCTTCAACCAAAATATGTGGGGCTTAGCTGCCAGCAGGTGTGCACAGAGCATCTGGTAAGGCATTACATCAAACTTTGTGCTGGGAGAGAACAGACTGGTCATCTGCCGTTTTCTAAGTCAGCATAAAACTTCAGTGAGGGATTTCTTCCTTGTCAGAGACAGATGCTGCCAAAAACATGTATGGCTTTTTCAGGCTCACCCTCAGTTAGGGTGTCACAATTTCTGCCCTGTGTGGAGGGTCTGTCCCCTCTGATGTGGGCTAGTACATCTGCAGGTCAAGCTTTGAATGAACACTGTGGATTTGTAAAATTTTGAAGTACGTGTTGATGAAAGAAAAGCAGAAGCCTCAAGAGGGGAAACAGCCAAGGGCTCAGGCTACCATGATACCTGGATCCCTGGTGCTCACACCAGGTGTGAGGATGGTGTGACAGGTACTCCTGGTTGCACAGTGGCCCAGCTTCAGAAGGATGGGGAGGACACATAGAAAGAAACCTACTTGCACCATACCAGACCTAGGCACCTCTCCCAAGCTGCAAGAGCTCCGAGTTTAAGCCTTATCTTAAGAAGAAAGGCAATTTCCCCCTTAGAGTTCAGCCCTTCGAATCAACGGGCCAAGGTGACACCCTGCCCTGGTGCTGTCTCTCACCTGCCTCACACACATGCTGGCACCAACCGCGCTCCGCTCAGCACGCAGCGCTGCACAGACCCTGAGCAATCCCTGCCCCACTGGGAGGCTAAGGCAAAGGAAGTGGCTAATTTAAACTCCAAATCGTTCTGGAGGCTTTTGGGGGTGCTCACCTCTCCTATTCTAACAGACAGGGGCTCCAGGGAAGCTACCTTGCAGTCTGAGCTGTATTTAGTGTGACAGGCAGCTGACACAAAACACGCTTAAAGGCAGTTTGGGAAAGATAAGTTAGGCCCAGAGGCCTGGCTCACCCCTCCCCATAGCCACAATAAAGCGTTTGATGTGTCCCTTCTCTGCACTTGATCACGTTCCTGCTGCCTCTGTGATTCATATTATGCAACTGATTGACTTTGCAAGATATGAGAACAAAGTGTCTCCTTGCCCTGCTCCCTGATGTGCATTAAGTGTGCTAGATTGGAAGGCTGAAGCAGAAATCAAAACAAGCTCTCAAGTCTGGTTTCTCTGCTAGTCACTGGTGCTCATATCCTTGTTATGCTGAGGGACCCTGTGCTACAGTAATCTAAAGGCACCATCCTGGGCATGCTTCCATCGACCTGCAGAGCTGTTCTGTTGCAGCTGCCCAGTGAGGACTGTGACACTTTCTGTATCAAACAAAAATTTTGTTCCAACAGGATTTTTCTCTTCGAGGGTTAATGAGCAACTCTTGAAGCAGTCTCTGATCAATGAGATGTGAAGTAAGCCAGAAGGCAGAGAGGCCAGCTGTCTTGCCAGCTGCATCCCAATCACAAAAAGTAAAAAAAGTCATGGAGAAAAGAGTGGAACCAAGAGCATTACCTGCTCAAGCAGTGCCATAACCCCTGAAAGCATGGCTCAGGGTATTTCTCATGAAAGCTCAGACTGCTCATCTCAAGAACGCACTGCCCTAGGGCCAGCCTGTTCCAGTTTAGCATCTTCAGCCTGCTGCCACATCCCCAGGGCTGGTTTATCAAAAGGACTTCACACCAGGATGCTCATACTAGGAGGGAACAGGGACTGTTGACAAATGACACCCACATCATGTACTTTGATAGCTGAGGGACATCAACGTGATAGTGCTGAGCTTAACAGAGTTACCTCACTGCATGAAATCTGGTGTTGACAGGACAGGTTTTGCTCATGTTTTTCTCCATTTTCCTGCATCCAGCTGTGGATTGCCTTTACTTATGGCTCCTGGATAATAGAGGCTGAATCCCGCTGTGCTGTTTTACTGCTTTTTAACTTCTCTAATATATGCACACTTGGTCCAAACCCCATCAGTCCAGTAGGGGAGGCAGGTTGGACTCTGTCAGCAGTAGAGACCAAAGTGGGCTCAAACTTTAAAGAAATTAGCTCTGAAATCCTGCTTGTCTGCGTGAGTCACACAAGGTAACATGCAGCAGAGGCTGGAAGGGGAATAGGGACAGCTCTAAAAGCGGATGGATTTTTATTATTTTTTGTCTTCAATTTCCCTTCAATTTTGTCTTTCAACTTCCCAATATGTTGTCTGGAGTTGTTCATGAGAGAGCAGGGGGAAGATATGCTACCCCCAGCCTGAGATCAATACAGCCTTACAGCAAATCCTTCAGTCTAACAGCATCTGCTTGCTATCACAACAAAACAGTAACAGATCCTGAACCTCAAGCTGACCCACAGTACATGCTCAGGTGTTATTATATAGGGACATGGAAGTTTTTCTCAAGAAAGACTCCATCCAATTTTTATCCAGCGCTATTCTGTGTTCTGCAGCTGCTACTGTATTTTCAGGAAACCCGTTTCCGTACTGGTGCAGAAACGTGACTATCTCAACCAACCTTCACCGATGAACTAACTGGCCCAATTGCCCAGCGTTTACAATTCAGTGAAGAAAATACTTTGTTTAGCTGCAAGTACATCACATCAGACCTCCAAGTGGCTTAGGTGGAGACACCCTCCCCCTTCCTAATTAGTCCAGAATCTCCAAATATTCAGCCATGGAAGAGCAGTGCTGAATCTAGCACATGCAGGGCTCAGAAGCAGCGTAAATACCGACTTGGTAGTGAGGAAAAGCATGGAGAATTGTAATGTGAGCAATCCTGCACAGAGAATGAAGGGAGGGAGAGCAGAGTGTGCTATCCACACAGGCAGTCTGCTGAAGGTCAGAGCAGGATGAATAGATGAGATACAGAAGCTTTCAATCAACCACACGGCTAAGCAGATAAAGTTTTTCCCAGGAGGTAAAAGGCCACCAGCCTGGGACCACTCTGCGCTGAGGAGGAGGACTAGGACTATGCAGCCAAAAGCACAGGGCAGTAGGCAGCTGTGAACATGTGGCAGCCAGGGAGAAAAACAGAGGCAGCTGGGATGCAGCAGCAGAATGAAAGGTTTGCAAGACCAACAAGAAAGATGACAGAGTGCAGGGAGGAGCAACAGAGACCAAAGAACAAAAGACCTAGAAGTACAGACAGAAGAACAGCAAAGGCTGGGGCAGCCTGGTGTTGCTGGAGGAATGGAAGGGTGGCTGAGGGCAGGGCAGGGCAAGACATAGGAAGTGCAGAAAGCCAGGTATGCCAGCTCGAAGCTGTACACAGTGCCCTTCTTGCTACCAACAACATGGGCTACGCTTTTCAGACTTGAGAATTATCTGCTTTCTCCTAGTCTGGATATGTTTGTTTTCCTGGTGGCCTGTCAGGAAAAGCAATGGTATGTGAATTGCTGCAACCTCAGTGCCATTTTCTGGGCAGGATGTGGGGTCTTCTGCTGATGACTTGTCTGTGCTGTGACCATACCAGAACACAGGTCTTTTTGTCATGCTGTAAAAACATTCTTCAGTTTTACAACAAGGAATGGCATCCTAGGAACCTGGTTCTGGGAGCAGTGCTCTACATTATCAGCACAGGTCATTCTTTTAATCCTCATTCTGTTGTCTTTCCCCCATTGTTTACACACTTCACTTCAGACTTCACTTCAGCCTTAATATTTCTGTTATAAATCTTTTGCACATGTTTATGTGGGATAATCAGTATGTTCTGCCTCATTCACTAAGAGGCTGGAGGATGGGTAATTGCTCTTCAAGAAGGCTATAGACCAACTGGAGAGAGTCCAGATCACAGACCTATAAGGCAAGATACAAGAATGAGAGTTTGTTCAATCTAGAAGTGAGCCTACCAAAGGGACGCAGGGTAGTGGTACATGAAGTACCTTAATGTCACATCCATAAAAGGCTGCAGTTACAGAGAGGAAGATGATAAACTGCTCAGTGTGTCCATGCTGGTTAAGGACAAGAAATGTTTGTCCTGAATTACAGCAAGTAAGGATTGGATTAGACAGCAGACAAGATTTTGCCAGCTGTAAAATCAAGAAATACTAGACTGGATCACTGGGGAAGGGCTTATAACACCACTTAGAAAAACTCCTACTACAAATGTAGTTTATTTGCCTTGGACCTTGGTGAGGCTCTAGATGGCCTTTCTGCATTCCCCTCAGCAAGGGCTTATTGAGGAGGTGATAAAACAGGAGACTAAAGTTCAGCCTTTTCATATCCACGTGTAAGGTTTTTGGTTAAATGTTGGGTGCACAGTGCGTCCTGCTCCTAGCAATCCCACCTGGCTTTCTCAGAGACAAACATGGAACTGCTGTTGAATAGTAGGATCCCACCAGTTCTGTACAACCTGTCTTCAACACGGGAAGTGCAGCTGCCCTTCGCAATCCAGACCTTCCTGCTCTCACCAAGCTTTGCTACCCTTTGACCACTGCAGTAAGCCAACCTAGGCTGCATCATCAAACTTACTTGCCTTTTTTTTTTTTTTTTTTTTTTTTTTTTTTGGAGCCAAATCAATTTCCACCTATTCTGCAACCCTGGGGAAAAGGAAGTTGATTTTCTGTCTGGAGAAAGCAGCTTACAGTGATCAGTCCCAAGGGAAAAGATGATATCAGTGTTTCTGAGTTTCCAGTTAATTGTGTTTACTGAAGAATACGTAACATTAGAGTGCCTTGAGCCTTGACCAAGTTTGTAAAAGTAAATAAAGACAATTCCAGTCTGATGTTAGAAAACTAACCCTTGGATTATTTCTGAGCTCACTCCTTCCAGCAGCTAGAACAAACCCTGATGCGTATGATGGGAAATAAGGCGTGTTGGACTCTTACCTTGTTATTTCAACAAATAAACATGTTTGCTGTAGCTAGAAGGCATTTGTCCTCCAGAAGACAGGCCACAAGACAGACTCCTTCCTCCTAGAGCTTGCCTGGTGACCCCTCTGCAGCTCATCAGACCTCCAGTCATCTTCTCAGGAAAACCCACTGCAAAACATGCTGTGTTAGGAAGCAGCAGGAATGGATGCTCCATAAAGTGGGACAAGCCAGGACCTGAGGATGACCACAGTATAGGCTGTGCCCACACTGAGGGGCACCGTCCCACAGCACCTGAGCAAGGCAGGCTGCACAGGGACCAACTAATGGTCCAGCCATGGCCCGGGGATGGATCAGGGCAGGGGACGTTTAGGGAGCCCTATCAGGAGCAGCAGGACATGGGGTTGGAGATAGACCTACCTACAACACAGCTCAGGAGAGTTCTGGGGCCCAAGGTCTGAGTTTAAATAGAGCTCCTGGTCCATGAGCTGAGGGTGAGGCTGGTCAGGGCAACTAAGGCCTATTTGGGGCCTCAGGGCTCTGACACCATGTCTGCACTTGGAGCCTGCTCCCCAGATGGGCAGAGCCATCTTTGACCTCCCCAGAAAGAGCTGCACAGCTGCTCATCCCAGAGAGGAAGGCAACCACCGGTCTCTGATCCTTTCCAGCCTCATCCCTCTTTGGCCTCGCTTTCTGCCTGGCCACGTGCTGTCAGCCGGGGTCCTGCTGACTCCTCCTGTGCTTTACAAACACATCTTGCACATTGCTCACAGCAATCCTAACACAGCCATTTCTGCCCACTAGAGTCCCATTAGCCAGCAACTCTCTCCTCAGTCTCTAATGATGCAAACCACAAAGCCATTTGTCATGCTACATCTTCTTTCCCAGTGAGTAAAAGTCGATTAGTGTTTTCAACTTTGATCTGAAATGGCCCTCGCTCCCTCTTGCTTCTTTGTGCTACCAGGAAACCACCTACAATAATGGCTTGTTTGGATGTCTAGTGCTCTGTTGCAGGGAGGTTCAAGCTCTCTAAACTTTCCTCTCTGTGTATCAAACACCTTTAAGCAGGAAACACGCTTTGTTGCCAGAAATTCCATGATTAATTAGGTTTTGAACCTGTCATATAGCCATTTTTTAAATTTTATTCTTTATGCTTAAGAAAATAACAATGATTTTTGCTACCAGACCTTATTTCTTAACTTAAACACCTAAATTTTCAGCAATCTTTCTAATTTTCTTAACCCTGTCTCAGTAGAGGAATAAACTCTTGAAAAACAAATGCTCCAAAAGGTCTGTGGGATGAGGCCTGGTGACTTACACAGTCCAGGCACGTGCAGCGACCACAGGTGGTCCTGTGGACATCAGTGAGTTCTGGTGGCCTGCTGTCCCCCAGGTCCCTGGCCAGCAGCGGGTGCTGTGACGCAGCAGTGGCCCAGGTTCCCTGTGAGGTGACTGGCTGCAGCCATGCCCAGAGCCAGGTTTGCGAGGAGCTTGAAACAAGGGGCTGTGGCACTCAGAAGCAAATCGGCTCCAAACTCAAGCTGCTGAGAGATGAGGCGAATGTCTTTTGCATTTATCAGTGTTAAAATGTAATAAGGCATTAAAACTTAACTAGCGCGTAATAATTGTATTAGAGCTGCAAGGGTTTTAAAGTTAACATACAGTAGCGCTTCTAAAATTAAAAATTCAAAATGAGTGCTTTCTATCCTATCGATATTTTAATTTGAAGGTATAGCCATTACTCAGAGTAAATTCAAATGAAATAAGCTTTTTCATTAAATTATTTAATTGCTTGGACATTTTCAATTAAAGAATATGCAATTCACTTATTAAATAAAATTACATGTGCTTAGGTTTATTCTTACTCAGCAATGAATCTACACATTTTCTTAATTTTCATGTATCAGTCATATGTATTTTTGAACCAGAGTCTGACAGAAAAGGCTCGAAAAGGACATGCTTTTAATGTGTAGACCATGGGTCTCCTCCAGTGGCAGCTGTCAGTCATCTGCTGAAAACGGCTTCTATTTCTCAGCAAGACTCTCAGAGAGTGGCCAGCCTTTCTTCTGCCAGTATGATACAACACACGGTTTTGTTTTGCCTCCACATTTTGCTCCTAAAAGAAAAAAATCCCATCTTTCCTTAAAGCTTCCAGAACCAGCTCCTGGGCAAAGATGCCCAGCCTGCAGCCAGGTGGGACACCTCTCTGGTCTGACAGTGGGGGAAGAGGTGGTCCACATCACACCTCTGCTTCAACCACCGTAAGAAGTGACTGGCACAGGACGTTTGTCGTACCACCCCCTCGTGAGTAACAGATTCACAGCAGATGAGTGGCATCCCTGAGAGCTCCGGTGAGCATGCTCTCCAGCACCCACCTCTCCTGACTGCACGGGGCTTGCCTTGGGAAGCAACACAGGAGGCACAAATAAAAGCTTGAGTCAGTTTTGGGGAGAAGAGCTGCTGTTTAGATGCGACTGAACACGTGCACAGTAAAGTGTTTGTAAGGGTTTTGCTCACCTCTGATTCAGCTTATGAAGCAGCCAGCAAAAGTCACCCAGCCTGGCTTCAGGCCCAGCTCACACAATTAGAAAATTATTAGCTGAACTTAATAGGAAAATCAACATTAAGCAGATCAGAGCTGGTGCAGTTGTTAAAGACAATGTAGTGTTTTTCCCTGGCAGAAGCCCAGGCTAATGGAGGGCTTCCAGCATCCAGAGCAGCCTCCAAATGAAGGCTTTAATTGGCCTCTGAAGCCACTCATATAATTACAAACACTTGTAATGAACCATGAAAAATACAAGAGCCCAAGACTGTAACATGGAGAGATGAAATTATCTCATCTGCCTCAGAAAATAAATCAAAGCTCCTTTCCCTTCTTCCTTACATTGAACCTTCTTCCCAGCTCCTATCTGGCCTGCAGACTCCACTCGGGTGTTAGGTTCCAAGGCAGCGCTAAGACCAAGGGGAAATCTAGCTTCTAACACAAGACAAAACTTCTGCCTGGCTGGGGACACCTCTCCAGCCTCTCACCCTTGGTGCAGGTTGGACATTGGGTGGACCCTAGAATGGGCTTCGACTGCCCACTGCTGGTGTGCACAGCATCGCTCTGCCAGCAGCAAAACATCTGCTTTGGCAAACTCTTTGTATATTGATTCTGCTTCACCTTTAGCTAAACGACCCTCCATGATTTCTGTTCAAACAGCTGCTCCCTGAAACACGTGTCTCTGCCAATTACTCAGACACAGTAGCAGCAGCTGTAGGACCTGGTCCAGGCAGAGCCATGTACATTCCTCCCTAATACCAGGGACCTGCAGCCCCCGGAATATGTGTCCTAGAGCAAAGTGGTGGGGAGTCCAAGGTACAACTCCCTCAGCTGCTATGCTGGACTGAGCCAAAGATCAATGCTGTTTGTGCTGTTCATTGCTCTACAGTTTTCTGGTTCACTGAGGACAATTTGCTGGCTTGTTTGTGTTGGGGGAGTACTTTGAGTCCTTTGCTGAGCTCAGAATCACAGAGTAACTGAGGCTGGAAGGGAGTCAAGACCCATCTGGTCCAACACTCACACAAAACAAGGACAGCTTTGACGTCTTGTATCCTTTCTATGGATCAGGTGGCATCTGGTCACACCAAAAGAAAATCTCAACCAGGTATGTTAGGGATGACCTAGAAGTAGTTTAACTTTGATCAAGAAGGCTTCCTCCCTGCACATACCAACAAAACACCTGTACCAGCACCACACCCATCCTTGTCCAATTAGTCATGCCATCACCCTGGCTAATTAGCCTACTCAGAGCTTTGCAAGGCTGAATAAGAATATTGCTTATTCTTTCAGCATCAGTTCAGATGACACTAGACCACTCCACCTTACGCTTTTTCACAATGTTGAGCACTAAGGCCAGCGACAGGAGCTGTGCGCATCTGTCACCCACACCTCTATTCCCAAAGCTCACAGCTGCTAATGCAAGGAGAGAAAAACTTCAGGAAAAAAATTCCAGTGTCTCCTAAGGAAGAGGAAGGCATGGCACAGGGGCTACCACAGCTGCCAGAGGGACAGCAAAGAGGCACTAGTCAGCTGGGTGCCTGTTGTGGGGTACACAGACACTACTGAGCGTGACTTTTGTTCACGTTGTTTTTCAACCACACACTTGTCATTTGAAGGCTCTACACACACCTGGGCCTTCTCTCCTCAAACCAGCGTCCCTCCATCTTGGGAGTTCTGGTACGTGTTTCTTGTGTGTCCACATATGCCCAATAGAGTGTCCATACAAAGCCACTGAGTCACTCCTACGGGGGATGAGAGAGAAAAAATTGCCACCCTCTTCCAGAAACTAACTTTGGCTGGACTACTTACTCAGCCTCCTGTTATCACTGTGGCATTCAGCTGCAATTAAATGCTGAGGGCTGAACACTGGTCACTGGACAACCATTTTTTTCATGTGACTAACAGTGTTTGCCAGCAACTTCTGTCCAAGAGTTTGAGTCCTGCGTGGGCCAGACTGTGTCAAGAAATGCCATAAGGCAGTCTCACATCTAGCACTCATGATCTTAGGATGCACCAGCTGGTCTGCTGAAGCAGGTGGTATTCAAGCAAAGGGGAAGCATCCTCTCCCACCCAGGAAGAGGGTGATTAACAAACTACAGCTTCCGCGGCACAGTCTGGGCACAGCCAGCCCCAAAGCCATGAGTTTTTCCTTCCTTGTACTGGGTTTTTTATCATTTTACAGCTAAAGTGCTAAAATTTGATCAAATTGCACTTAGCTAGAGCAAGACCTGACATGACCTTAACTGCCCTCAAGTGATGACAAGCAGAAAGTGCAGATAAAGAAGTCACCTGAAAAGAAGCACGTTTTGCAGGAGCCTGAGACTTCAGAAAGGGTCACCTGTGCGCAAAAGGTTTTTGCTCCCGTGTCATAGGCTCAAGCCTGGGGTTTTACTTTGAAGTGTCTGCTCTAGCTCTGCCCCAAGGGCTCGCTGGGGTTCCCTGTTTTCCGCTCTACTCAGATAACCATCACAGTCACTCGGCTAAACGAATACAGCGTGGCAAGCACAGAGGCAGAGCAATGACAAATGATTCTTCAGCAGCCAGAAAAGGGCCTCAGCTCACAGTCCACCTGTTTTTTGCAACTGAGATTATGCAGGCTCCTGCACACACTCAGTTACTAGATAATGACCCCAGGTGCAAAAATCAAGAGAGCAGTTGTGTCTTCTGCCACGTCTGCACAGCCCTGCCATGAAAGTAGCATGAACAAAAATAAACAGGGTGCATGCCCTCAACACAAACAGGGATTTCTTATTGATGGGGCTGTCATTGGACGAGGATGACCAGGAAACCAATGCATGATCGCCCAGCTCTAGATCCGTCAGAAGTGACAACATACAGGCTGAGCAGATGATAAGAGCATCCTAGTCATTCTCAGCAGGACAGAAGGGTTTCTCTGATACAGATGATCTTTAAACTGAGGGGTGATGGTCTGAGTTTGCAGAGTCAAGGGGGCCAACTCTTTTGCCCCCCAGGCGGCTGACAAGGAAGTTCACATAGTGGCATGCGTCTGGGGTGAGTGGGTGTGAACCAGATGATAGCAAAACTGAAGGTTCCCCAGAGGCCTGGCTCACATATGAGCTCCCCATAGCTCACAAGGTAGATCATCAGGGAACATGGGCTGTAAGCTCAAACCTGAAGCCAGGGCAAGTCAACACAGGGGCCGTACACGCATGGAGGCCACTCGGCTGCTGTGGGAGACGCAGCAGAGGTTTGCTAGGGGCGTATCATGGACACACGGGGTCTGTCCTCCTTGGCCCGAGGGTGGCCTGGCTGTATTCAACCCTCGCTAGCTAGTCTTTCTGCTGGCTGCAGGTCTGGCCCTGCTCAGACAGCAAGCTCTAAACCTTGGGGAAAACCTAAACAGGACAGGATGTGACTAAATCACCTCCAGAAAAGAAGTAAGAGTGATAAGGAGGTAAGTAGTAGGATGAGCAGCACCAGGAAGCCCAGTTTGCCTGCCTCTAGTCACAGCTAGCCCCACCAGAGTAACTGTTTACACGCAGCAACAATCGACCACCCACCTGCTGCAGGAAGCCCAGTGGCCAGCACACTATTTTTGTAACTCTGAGGCGATCCATGGCCTCGCCACGCCGGGAGGTGGCATCTCCCCAGCCCGCGCCCCGCCGGGGCCCGCTGCTCTCTCTGCCCACGTAAGGAAGACGAAGGCGGCGGCAGCCGAGGGGCTGAGCAGTGCCGCGTGCGGAAGCACTCGGCTGCAGCAGGAGCCGCCCCGACAGCTGCCGCCGGGCGCACGGCCTCCCTGGGCGCTTCCTCAGGCCCGGGGCCGGCCCTGCCCAGAGGGATGCCGGGAGATGTAGTCCCGCGGCCCTCACGTGGGGCAGAGCTGTGCGGGCCGCCATGTCGTGGCCGCAGCGTGCGGGGAGGTTGGGTCCTCGCTGGTGGCTTCTCCTTGCCCGGCAGAGCTTTCACCGCCGTTCCCGTCAGCCAACACGACACCGCAGCCCAAGCTACTCTGTGTGATGTGCTCCTAAATGACACCTGGCGGCCCACTGCTGTGGTGGGGGCTAAGGCTCTGCCCCTCAGTGGGCCCCAGTGGGGAGCCGAGACCATCCCTGTGCCTCAGCCCGTGCCGCGCACGGAAACGAGCCTGGCGAGCCCAGGCATTGTGTTTCCTGGGGAAAAAAACAGCTACCTCTTTTCACCAGAGAACCTCCTAGGCAACATACTTGCAAAATATCTGACTTTTTCACTGATATTTTTGTGTAGTCCTTAAAAATGTATTGCTCTCTATATTGCTACTCCAGACAGAACCAAACCAAATCAAGCCCCTCTCAGCTGGGCCGCATCAGACAAACCCCAGCGTTTGGCAGACAGGCGTGTGGAAGGAAGGAAGGTGCCAGCAGCAGAGGGATGTGCACAGTGCTCGCACACGGCTCTCTCGGATTTGACTGGAAAACACCTGTGATGTTGATCTCCAAGCAGGGCCATTCGTGTTGCCTTTTTTGAAGGAAAGGAGAAAGGACATGTTGGAATTTTTCCCATAGAGGGAGCACTGGGACAGCCATGGCCATTGCAGTGCTGACCCCATCACCTGAGGTGCCATATGTTGGCCTTGGAAAACCTGGAAGCCCATACAGCTATTCTCACCTTTCATCCTTTGGGGAGGATACATCAACACTGTCAGGATTGGGGCATAATTTGGTCATCAGCAAGTAAAGATTTAAACTTGGAAACCATTCCGGGGCAAAAAAAAGTCTTCCCCTTGGTGACAGTCTCGAAAGTTAGGATTTGAAAGGCGCTTGTGAATCAAGCGAAGTTGTCTGCAGACCTTCCCTAAGAATTACAAAAAATGACTTGTGGTCACTGTGAATTGGAATGGAAATTATTTCATACATGCCACAAAGACACGTTTCAAACAAACAATTTCTATCCTCAGTCAATCTAGGCTGATTGGCAACAGATGAAATGAAATATTTGTATTAGATTTGGTGACCACAGTAATATCAAAATTATTATAAGTTTTATGTTTATCAAGTTGACAGTGTAACCTAATAAATGGATCACCTGTTTCTACTCAACAGCTTGCTTGCTGGTGTGCATACTGAAAGTGTAAATATCACATTTCCTCTGTTTTGAGGAAGTATTTTTGGCAAGCTTTGCAAAACCTATTTTTGTGATTCCAGTTATTCTAGCTGTGACAGAGAAAGCCAGATGAGAAAGACAGGAGCAGCAGATTGGACCTGATGAGAATCAGGTTTAGATGCTGGTGTGAAAATGAGAGGTCACCAAGGTCAACGTTTGCAAAAGTTGAGGACTGTGTCAAATCAAAACCATAATAACGAAGCACATCATGATTCAGGCTAAAAGCCAGAAAAATTTGAGAAATGGTTAGTGCCCAAATGGCAAGGTTTTTTGTCATGAACATGACAGCAAAGGTGACAAAGAAGAATCCATAAAATCCATACTGCTACCTAGAGTCCAGAATGAAGAGTGGGTTCAATTTTTTCATATGTTGCTGGTCACATCTGCTGCATTCCCAAAAGTCTCAGATCTTAGCCAGATCACAGAGTCTCCAACACAGCAAATTCATCAGATAAGGTATCTTCCGTAACTGAAATTAAACATACACATAAGTACTTTACTAGAGCAGAGCTTTATCTCTACGATGCCTGAAGCTTTTCTGAAAACTTGATAAGATTCACCTCCCTCTGCATATTACTGTGGTAGGTAACCACAGTAATATGTGGTTCTTGAGGGTGCTTGCAAATCTGAAGAAGAAAATTGGATAGCAGTTTTAGGAAAGCTGGCGTCACCCTTATGCTTGATAGGAAGACTTTTGTTGGAAAGTCTGGTATTAGCTAAGAAGAGGAGGACTATGACTGGCTGGTGAATACTGACAATGAGTGTCCCTGCCTTCACGCCAGCCTTCTCATAAGAAAAGTTTTATAACAGATTGGGAGGAGGAAAAGGAAACTTCTACTGCAGTAGTAATTTCTGAAAAAGGTTCTACTAAAACTGAAAGTTTTTTCATCATCTAGAAAAGAAAACTGCCCCAACTTGCATTTTAGAATACAGCTTTTCTGGATCCTCAAAACCTAGTTGAACCTTCCTGGAAAAATTCTCAGTCATTCTGAAGATTTCATACTCATTCAAATTTGACCTGGAATTCTTATTAAGTTATATCTATTAGTGGTGAACTTCTTTAGGTGATTACTGAGGAGAAAAGTCAAAGTAACTGATAGCTTTAAAATCTTAAGATGCTGTCTTCTTTTGACAGGCTTTGAAGATAATTTATTTATATATTCATACACGTATATATTTAGTGAGGACTGAGAGAGACTAATTTTTCAAATTTTTGGTACTGATTTTTTTACTGCTCTGGTGAGCAATCCACCATACTACTTTATAAACCCTAGGACTATTTACATCAGCTAAATCAGGACATCAGAACAATGCACTATCAGGAAGAAGTAGCAATGAATAAAACATAACAACATATAAGCTGAAGAAATCTTAGCTGTGCTTTAAATAGGCAGAATTAGGTATATCTGTATCAGTGCCATATTATACTGAGGGAGCACATGATGCAACACTGCAGCCATCAAGGGCAGCTTTACAGTAGAACCTAAGCCCTTAGGTCCTGCCTCATTTAATCCTAAATGCCTAGGTGTGACCTTCAAAACCTGTTTTGGGTGCTCTGCCAGCCCTGGGGTAGCACTCTTCTCTGCAGAGCTGCCTTCTTAATACAAAATACTCCTTACAGCTTCCCTAGTTCTGCATTATGGACGTTTGACAATCCCTGTCCCAGTAGTTCAACCTGTGCTGCAGCATCCCCAAGATATTCCGGAATCATCTGACTGGAAAAGCAGAGTGAGCCTGACATCCAACACGAGGGCTCTGCTTAAACCACACGGTATCAGTGATAGCGGTGAGTTCTGATGTAAAGCACGCTTTATTCCCTTGTCTGCTGTAGGGGATTTAATCTTACGGCTAATATTCAGTGGACCAGGAGTCCCAGCCCTCTTGCATGACTAAGCGATAGTCTCTCCATTCTGTTCTCCCACACCTTTCACAGAAAGACCAGAAAACGCTCAGTCCAATAGTTGCTGTTGCTTGCTCTGCAAGCATGGATTGATGAAATATTTCTCTTGGAAAAAAAGCAGGTTGTCACGTGAGGAATTCCTGTGGGGTTCTGTAAGATGGAAATAAATCCAGTAGTGCGTAAACCCACTAGGATATTTTGGACAGGATTTAGGATATGTTCCTGCCTTCAACATTTCCTGTGAATACCACGCTAACAAAACCACATTTTAAGATGCACGTGAGTGTCCTAGGTGAGCACTTCCGGAAGCCGATCATTAAAACGCAATTTTCTAATGAGAACTGATGTCATTGCTACAGACTTGCGGAGAGCTAGTTGTAAACACTGAGTGGTTCAACTGAGAAACCAGCTTCCTGTAGATTAATTGTGACCGTGATGTATGTAATATGTAAATAGAACTAATCAGAGATGCTGGCCATATAACCATGGGGCAGGCAGGAAATGAATACAGCTGAGAGCTTTGCAGACTTACTTTCTTATTTTGACCTTTCAAAAGACTAAATAAATGAATTTAGTTTAGCACAGATGTAAACATTTTCCACAGCAGAAGTTCTGCAGAAACTACAAGATTCCCAAGCCTGCCACAAGCTTGAGTTTTCATCATGGATGCCTTACAAAATTCTTTTGAGAGCTCTTAACTTACAGAACCTACAGGCCTGAATGCAAAACATGTTCCAGTTGTCAGTGATCCATATCTGAAGCAATGCAATTTTGTTTCCTTCCTTTTAAACAGCAGCAACAAAAGGGGGTTTTAAAATGTGAACTGTGTGTAGGTGTTACAATGCTTCTCTTTCCCCTAACTGGAGTATCCCACATGCCAAGTTCCTCCACTAGGATGAGGCTTTTAAGCACATCACTAAAGAAATTCACTGAATTAGCAGTGACTGTGAGCTCCTCTGCTTGAGATTTACAACAAAACTATTTTCCTTTTGGTATTGCTTCATGAAACAAAAATGTTTTTTTCTCTGAAGATATAACCCCCCCCCCCCATAAATTGGATCATATCATTATTAAACTGTAGGTCTAATTATGGTTTCCATTAAGGAATAAACAACATAAATATTGAGGAGTGATAAATTAAGTAGTTACTGAAGAGCAGCAGAATTATTTATTAAAGCCAAATTAATTCAAAACATGTAGTTTTAATTTTCAACTCTTCAAATCCCTTTACAGGAAAAAGAAAGAGAAATACAGAAATACATCTTTTCAGCCTATGCCCTTCAGTGAAGTTTATTTCCATGCTTATTCTTCACAGGACACTAAAGAGACTGTGTTGCTTTTTTTTAGTTCCCACAAAGATGAATACCGCTTCCCTAGAGCAGAAACTAAACCAAACATAACCACACAAAAGCCATACTGGTAACACTGGATTTGAATAAGAACAATGGCAGAGCTCGGTTGTGGAGAAGCCTAGGCAGGCAAGGGAGGAGGCAAAGTTTACACCTAGCTGACAAGTAACAAAAATAGCTTTAAGAAAGATGTGGAGGGATTACTGACAAAGGAGAACTTCACACTGTGCTCTAGTTCTTTGTGCTGAGCTGAACCACACAAGCAGGGCTTCGCTTTTACTCAGCTGAATAGAAAGCTTGAATCTTTCAGTGCTTACCTTTAAAAAAGACATACGGCATATTCAGTGTATAATACATCATTATTGCTAATGGTATCAGTCAATGTTTCTTTCACAGGGGGCAGCTATTGGTTCTATACAAGTCAAGCATGACTTTACCATCAGCTGTGATAGGACCTTATCAAACACTAACACAAGCCAGTGCGGACAATTTTCAGCTGAGGAACAGGCACAAAGAGATCAGGACGTCACCTCGAGGAACTTCCTGTGCTTTATGAGCTATTCAGTTTGGCTTTGTTGTCACATAAAAATTGATTTGAAAATACATATTCTATTCATCTAACTTTGAAAGCTCTTGAAAAAGGTATTTATTCTTTTCTACAAGTAATACAACATTAAATCAATAGTGTGCTCACTTTGCAGAGATGATCGTGATTTGAGGGCTTAAAACTCCCTAGTCTCCTTCCCAGAAGATCTGTGAATACATTTCAGTGGTTAGAGAAATGGTTGGGAATCAGGACGTTTGGTTTTCATCCCAAATTTCTTTAGAGCTTTGTAGGTCTCTAGTCATGTCATCAACATAATATTCTGGGTCTGCTTTTTCTGGCTTAAAATAACATACTCATTTTTCTATATCATCATTTTGCAGTATACAATATGGCCCAGAAGCATTTACAGGGTCATTAATATCGTTGCTATAACTACTGTAGCCTGCAGTGCAAACCAGAAATACTTACTAGCATCAGCACCATCGTTGACAAAACACAGACTGACTTTGATGCAATTCTGGCTACTTCAGGGCCTGAATTTAATATTAGCTTTCTATTAATGGTGAAAAAAACAGAAGGGAAAAAAAAAATTTTTTTTGGTTTGTAATTATTCCTTTCCTCCCCACCCCCCAAAATTTCTGAACGAATTCTCAGGAGATGCACAGTATGTTGCTGCATTCGGGACTGCTACTGTTGTCACAGTGTAGTACAGTAGTATTTCAGGCATCTAAGACATAACACCTGTTGCCTTAGAGTCATTTAAGAGTGGCTTGGACAAACCATTCAGGTGTTTGCTGGGAGAGCCCATCCTTGGTGGGTGTTGAAAGAGATGACGATGGGTCATTTCCATCTATAACATACATAGTATAGTGGCAAGACCACCATAATTCACTTCTGAGTGACATTTCATGCTACAAGTCTTTCTTAAATCAGCTTATGTGAACTATTGAAGCTACAATAAACAACATTTTTCAGGAGCTGAAATCAGCAGGTAATAAAATTATAGCAGATGGACACAGACAGTATTCTATACATATATTATAGGTTAAAAAAAAAACCTCACCTGACTACCGCTGTTGTAGAAAAGTGAAATAAAATCATGCATTCTATATTTATTTACTTATTGGTAAAAGGTGGAATATATTATTAAAGACAGCTGTGGTTAAAGCCAGTTTAAAATAAGCAGGATATGATATATAAGCCCACTCTGAAACTAAAAATGCAGTTTAAAACCATAACGCTGCTTCTTAAAGGTCCTTGGGTCAGAAAAGGCAGTTTTGCACTGAATATTTCCCAGTCAGTCTGATTTTAAAATTTGTAACACACACGTAATACACATTTCTTTCATTTTTTCTCTTGAAAAGAAAAATCACAAGAGGTAACATCTTTTTTGTTATGTTTCAGGAACTGGGAGTCCCAGCAGAGGAGTTGTTTTTAGTTCTTTTGAATATCAGTACCTCCCATCCTCCTCAGCTCTGCAAGGCACAAGGAAAAGGCCATGGTGGGACTCTCACCAGAACTTACTTGTGTCGCAGTAATTGCGCAGAACTGGACAAAATTGTGGGAAGGTGATGAGGTCATGTCTTCTTCCCAAGGCTCGGTGTCTTACCTGAATAATCAAAATGAGGCATTGGCATTAAAAAAAGGAAGACTATTTAATTCTTAATCAATCAACTACTGCATAATTTTAGTCTTTTCCAGCCTCTCATTCAGCTAACACTGAAGAGGTTGCTTTGGTAGAAGACATCTATGACAACTCCAACACAAATTGTACTTAAGAACAAGAAGCTTAATTGACATCAAAGTTGTATGTGAAAAGCTAATTTGTGCTGATCAGCTAAAAAATTAACACATTTTTATGTTATGCAAAGTGAAGTGAGAAATTTTTGATTATTTACTGTCAAAATAAAAAAAAAAAAGCCACAAATTTTTGTGCTGAACTAAAGACTTTTTATCCTGGCTTGGAGACTGCAAATGAAAGTAAACCACAGATACAAAAGATAAAGGAGGAGCTTTAAGTGGAGAAACTTGAAATTAGAAGTGGGTGCTCATAATTTCTGAAAAATGGTGCAAAAATTAAAATTTCTGCTTACAAAATATCTGATCAACCACAGCTTCATCTGGCTCTTGCAGGACACTTTGGGAAACCCTGACTTTCAAGTTAGCATAGTGTAGATAGAACTGATTTCGTGTCCAGCTTATGACACCTGAGGCTGTAGAAGGCAGTTTAAGGTCAGGTAGAAGTTCTTCTAAGAGCTTAAAACAATCTTGTATGTTATTTTAGGAAAAATTATTCTCATTAAGGTTCATTTTAGAGCACCTGTTTGCTGTTGAACTATACACTTCTCACAGGTGTTTGGGGGAAAATGATGACGTCATCCTAAGTCTAGTAAAATACCAAGTTCCACAAGCACAAGCCCAGGAGTTGCTCTCTGCTGATAGCTGTGTTTGGATGATCAACAGCCATTTTGCGAAGTTGCAATCTCACTTCCCTAAATGACGACTGTAAAACCAGAACTCTACTTAAAGTCTCGTGCAGTGGCAGTGAAGGTGGAGATCCTCCTTCTACCCACTGCCTGCTCTGGAAAGTGCTCAACAACTAACTGGGGACCACCCAGCCCAATACAGCATGTGAGAGCCCTCCCTGAGCGCGTCAGTTACTCCAGATGCAACTGCTGTAAGGAAGTAAAAGAAATATTTTCTGAAACTGGGAAGCTTTTTTAGAGGAAGATGGAGAACCCACTTCTTTTATTCCCCCAACTAAACATTTCTGCTTCAAAGGATAAATCCTATTACAAAGTCATGAAATCAACAATTAAAGAAGAGCCACATAAAGCAAGCAAATCTGGGTAAGTTTTAAGGTCATGCTGACACTCTGAACGTTCTGTTTATATAGAGGATTCTTCTAAGATAGGCTGTGGTATGAATTCAGGGCACAGATAATTTTATTTTTGACTGATAAATGAGAACTCATGAACTGCAATCCTAGGAATTGTATACATAAAACGGTAATTCTTTGCCGAAATATTTTTTAAGAACAAGAAAAAAAGCAAATAATAAACTAAGAAAAGAGGAAAGGGAGGTTTCAAGTAGTTCTGAGAAATGCTTCTTTAAAGCCTGAATATGATCTGGGAAAGTTTCTTTTTAAAAATTTCAAATGACAGGAAGCAATACTTCCTTTTTCTTTGCGAAACATTAAAAGTAGAAGATGCTGAGCCAACTGTTTATGTTCTCTAATGTGAAATTTCACTCCTTTGTCTTTAAAATAAATGAAAAAGGTACTGAAAATGAAAAGATTTCCATTTCTCTTTGCCAGTGCTTCATGTGTAAATTTGTGCTAAGTTATAAAGAAAATCATAGAATCACAGAATACCAGGTTGGAAGGGACTTCAAGGATCATCTGGTCCAACCTTTCTGGACAAAAGCACAGTCTAGACAAGATGGCCCAGCACCCTGTCCAGCCAAACCTTGAATGTCTCCAGTGTTGGGGAATGCACCACTTCTCTGGGGAGATTATTCCAATGGATGATTGTTCTCATTATGAAAAATTTTCCTCTTTTGTCCCATTGGAATCTTCCCAGGAGTAAAAAACATTAATGTGAATAATATATATGTAATAATATATAACATCAACATTAATATAAGTGAACATAGGGGGATCTGTGATACAGAAGCAGAAATACTAGTCGAAGGAAATGTTTGAAGGGGAAAAAACCCAACTTTCAACAAGGTTGCCTGAAAAGCTACCCTAATTCTGTTGTAGAGCTAAGCAGAAGAGAAATAGGCTGAGCCTTCTCCTGCAGAAATCTGAATTCCATGAGGGTGATCATCTTGGTAAACCTGGAAACTTGGCAAAAGCAGCAAGGTAAGCATTATAAAAACAACAAGTTGATGGGGATTCCTTTCAGCAAGTGCCTGTGAGACTCAGAACGTTTCCTGTATTTGTGTATGCATTCAGACTTGGCAGAGAGTAATGCTTTCAAGATTTATTTCATTTAGAAGTTAGCAATCTAACCCAAGCATACAAACACTAGAGAGTTATCTGGTATGCATCAAGGTAACTCACCACTAGTGTTTTCACACCACTAAGTGTAGACTGGTCCCCACCCACTTGCAGATACATTTAAACCGTTACTCATGCCAACAGCATTTTTATTAGTCCACTGACTATATTGAGCAACCATCAACTCAAATGTAGCTGACAAATTGCTGCCTGCAGGAAAATCATACAGCTCCTTGGAAAGCAGGTTTTCCAGAGAATTCTGTGATGTACAAAGGCAAGATGCATGTCAAATACTGAACATGTAGTTCCTCAGTAATTGCAGTAATTGTTTGAACACTTGTCTCCAAAACTCAGACATTGATGTTTAAATGCTGTTGTAATGTTCTCCCTGTTATACTATTTCTCATAAAGATGCAGGGTGAAATCTTGGCTTTGTTGACTTCAGTAAGAGTTTAGTTCCTGAATTCAGTAGGTTACCAAGATCTTACTGATGTATTAAGAATTGCATTTGCAAGACTTGACTGAAAAGAAGGAATGTGTAAAGTACTGCAACTCCATGGCCTAAAAAATTTGCTGCCCCTTTCTTTCCATCACAGATAAGTTCAGAACACTTCAGTGCTTCCCATGCTCTTTTGTCTTGATAAACCTTGTTTAAGCAGTTACTATTTTTTGGTCCAGGATGCCCACTTTGACCAGAACTGCTTTGACAAGCCCTTACTAATTGTGAACACATGGTAAAAATTGCATAAAGGCCCAAACTCTGTTTCTAGAACCCATGAAAAAGTGGCCAACAAGTGGGTATCTAAACACTCGCACCTATGCATCTGAATAATGAGGCAATGTTTGTTGCTCACATGTCCAAGTATCATGCCCATCCAAATGATAGGGTGTACTCATGATCTCAAAGATTTTCCATTACATGCTCGTGGAGGGTTTCATCACTGACTTTTTTTCTCTTTCTTGTTTTGCTGCTGGCAGAAGCCTTAATTCAGTGGTTTTACAGTTCACTCAGAAATATAAGACATTGCAATGATGAACAAAGGCAAAACAGTGCTTAGAACACCATTTTTCCGTGTCTTGGATCCAGACATGTAAAACCATGCTAAAATTGCATCTAAAAAGAGAAAGCTCAGCCTCCATGCCACCTGTGTGCAGACAGTATTGAGTGGCTGATTATCCCTGGGTATTTCATACAAAGTACACAGCCATCAATGCATTCTTATCATCCGTGAAAAGGCACTTTCAGAGGCAGATGCAAGAGAAATAAATAATCCTCTGAAGAATTTCCCCCTTTTAACAGACTATTACTTCCTCGTTCAGCTAACTGCCTTTTACCATGTTACTCTCAGACAGGTGCCTGACTAACAGGGATTCTGCTGCTCTTACTGTACAGAAGAGAAACTGGTAGATTTTTGCTGATCTGTCTCTATATATAGTTTATATACAGAGAGACGTACACTATTTTTGGTGAAAATGAAAAAAAAATTAAAAATTGCCCTTTTTCAAATAATGAGATAATAATTTGAGATTTATTATTTCATAGAATCATAGAATGGTTTGGGTTGGAAGGGACATTTAAAGGTCATCTAGTCCAACCCCCCTGCAATGGACAGGGACATCTAACCCCGGGCAAGTTGCTTATTGATACTTTCAGTCTACTGTGCTTTGCCCTTGAATGAAAATGGTTCTACATAAAGCACCTGATAAAAATTGACTTCACCTTCAGGCTAGAACTTAAGTCGGAGTCCTAGTGTGATACAGCTCATCTCCAGGTTTACTCCAGTTCTGGTCTACAAAAATCAAAAGTACTGTCCAGGTGTGCTTTCAGGGTTAATCTATACAGCATCAGAAAAGGGTTTCCCAAAAATTGTATTTGAGTGAATGAAGTAGGATGTTCTTTTTTCCTTTCTGCATTTTTCTCTAAGGCACAATATTTGAAATCAAGCTAAAATATGTGCATCTTGACATATTTGATGAAGAATATGTGGAGTTTTATAAATGGAGCACATTTGAAACATGTTTGTGGTAAACAAACCAGGCTACATGTGCTATTGCCCTATAAAATTATCGCCTAAACCATATTGCTACAACTTTGTCTTCAAGCTATAGAATTTCCTGTATTTCATTAAAAATAGACTGTGGTAACACAGCCTCAGACTGAGTGCATTCAAAACCACATCTCTGCAAGAGTATTTTTTCAGTTTAAATAGGTGACTGACCTGGTTCCCTTAGGAGTTTTACCATACTGCATGATCTCAATGCCCTTAAAGATTAGTAGCACAACACAAACACTGAAAAGAAAAAATCTCTGCTCCAGTGTTAAATGGGGGAAGAAAGTACAACTCTACAGGAAAACTGTCAGAAAAAATGTAAACCAAGTGTTTCTGAAGTACCTAAGGCAATGAGCTCCTTTAGTAATGTTATCTAATCAAAGGCTTTGTGAAACAGTCCTGAGCAATAATGGTAACAGGTAACGTATGTTACAACAGCTTCCTAAGTACATGATATGCGCAATTCTTCAAAACCTCTTTCTGTTTCTTAAACAGTGTGTCTCCTGAACAAGCAGTAAAATGGGGAGAATCTTTTGACAAACTGCTTTCTGAGAAAGGTTAGTAGTTTTTTCCTCTCTGTGCAGAATGTTAGGATGAAAAATTAATGGAAAATTACAAAGTCTGGCTGTGCACTTCAGTAGACCTGGCAATTACCTAAACTAGGTATGATGGGTCATTTATAGCAGCATGTATTTCTGCTCTCCTCATGTGCTCAGGCTATAACATGCACTGAAAATAGTTGAAAATAACTCTTAAGTTTTGTATTTTATTGAAAAAAGTAATGTAACAGACAGCAAAGAGTTCCTTCAATAAACAGTAGAGTTTCATTTAAATATTGCTGAAATATTCCTGACTGCAAGACCAAATCTTAAAAACAAAAACATGTTCTAGGTATTTAGGAAAAGACTTTGTCACTTTCCCAGTGATAGGAACAAAATTGGGCATCATTTGAAACGGCCTGTTGCATACATAATTATCAAATGCACGTATGTCCCTTGTTCCATTTTGGAGGGACACGTACAGATCCATCTACAGTGCTGGACACTATGTGCTTTTCGGATCTGTTCCTTGAACAGTTGAAATCGATAACATTGCATTGCTTCCACTGAATAAGCATATTTGTGAAAAAAAAAATCTTATAATAAAAAGTATAACAACAATAAGATAAAGCAAAGTGTAAAGATGCTAAAAGCCATTAATTTTAAATTGTTACTGGAGAACAGTCTATAAGAAAATATTCAAGTAGTGTTTCAGTCAACCTAAATTGATAATCAGATGGAACAAGTCCATCACTTCCACATACATCCACGTGTTTTGATTGCTTCCATTTCTAAGTTCACGAGATCTTGGTAGTGGATTTTTACAGATGCTGAGAATTCTGTAATGCACTCGGGATCATAATGAAAGAACTGCACTTATTTTAAAACCTTGATGTATTTTAAAATAATTATCTATAATGTGATGTAATTCAAAGGGAGCAGAGCCTGTTTTGTTACCTTGCACAGACTATGTGAAAAGAGTAACTGTCCGATAAGGGCATTTTTTTTAATGCAATTCAACATTCCCTTTTGTAGCTGGATTGGATGCCTTTACGAAGTTTTTGAAAACTGAGTTCAGTGAGGAGAACATCGAGTTCTGGATAGCTTGCGAGGATTACAAGAAAAGCAAAACTGCACATGAACTTTTGCCAAAAGCGAAGACCATTTATGAAACATTCATACAGAAAGATGCTCCAAAAGAGGTACAGGGAAAACATTCTTCGTTGTAGACAGTGTTTGACAACTGCATCTGATGAAATGTGTTTTTAAGAAGTGCTTACCCAGAAGCAGGGACAACAGTTAATCATGTAGTCACTGACGTAAGAAGGCTGTATCTTAAATGTCAAAGCTCTGCAAGGAAATCTGGAAGCAACTGCGTATTCTCCCTGTCCTCCATACTCCTTTCAATACCACCTCCGTGTTACTCTTCTAAGTGCAGAGAATGAGTTTAAATATTATATTACAGGAATCAGGGATTCCTAGTGGTCTGTAAAGCCAGGAGAGATATATATACATATACAGGGTATATTTAAGAAAAAATAGTGATGTTAAATGTTAAAGCTGTAATGAGACATGTTATCTAGCATTCGCGAAAAAGTATTATCTGTCTTTATTTAAAGCTACCTCCAGAAAAACAGACTTATTCTCCCTTTCTCTTAAACCAGTAATTATCTATTAAGTATCTATTACATAACTGAGATTCTGAAGCTTTAAATTAAGCAAGCCAAAAGACTAGAAAAAACTATTAAATTAAACATATCCTTTAAAATATTAAGTATGTTTTAAGCATAATTCATGAAGGACTTTTCTTGATTGACCCCTCCCGCTTTCCACCCCCATCTCTAATTGCCTATTTTTGGTATGCTACTGTCAGCACAAACACAAAAGTACGAGGATATATAAAAAGCCTTAGTGTTGGTGAGGACTGACATTACTACAGTAATGCAAAAAGTTTTCATATTTACAATTTCTTCACATTACTGAAGCGTGTTATAAAGGACTCTTAAATGAGCAAAAGGAGTATTGCCTGCTCTAGGAAAGAGATGAACAGGTTGGGAGACGAAGAACTCTCACTGAAGTCACAATCAGCCTCTTCAGTAGGCCTTTTGGACTTAAAATTTCCTGTAATTCTATCAAGTTTGAGCAGATCAAATATGTCACTTGCTAATGCTCCTTTTCCCCTGCATGCTTTCTTTTTAATTTGTCAGAAAAGCAAAAGTTAAACACTAACTGCTACTTCCCTGTAACAAGGGTGAAAAAGGTGCCGTTCTCATTTTAAGAGAAGGATTGCAAAATGTTGCAATTTCCACCTGTAATTCCTGTAGATTATATTTAAGATTTTATGCTTTTTGTAGGAAATGTCCACTTTCAAAGACTTACCTCCCTTTTTATTTCTTTCCCTGCTGCATGTCTTTGGGGTGGACCTTACATGAAAGGTCCCCCTGAGTTGTTTGAAATAGAACCTGTCATTGCTAACTGATCAGTCTATGAGCAGTCATAGAGTGCTGATACTGTCAACACTTAGGAGATTGCCATAAGCGAAAAGATGAGCAGGAGGAAAGTTAGGGAGGGGACGGTGTGGAAGTTGGACTTTGACTAACAGTAACGTAATGATACCTTTATGTGTCATAACTTTTCATTTGGTGCATGTAGTGTGGGTGCTGTTCTTCACCTTAAGCGGTTGGTTTTGGTGAGACTTCCTTCCTTGGGTTCAGCTGGGCATCTTGTTTCACACCACACAGCTCTGGAATTTGCATCTTCTCTCTGACTAACTTCTTGTCCAGCAAAGCTTTTACACAAAAATTTCCGACCATACAGTTCGATAGGTTTGTAAAATCTTAGGTTTGAGGAGTTGATGATTTTAGCATCATTAATAGCTCTTCGGTTCTTTGATCTAAACTGTTTGTTTTAACTAGCTTTTATGGAAATGACAGGTGGATCTCAGTGAGGAAAAAAAAGCATACTATAGAAATAACTTTTTGAGTGAATCAACAATTTCTCTTATATAGTCTATCTTATTTTTAAAAATTGCATGCTTAAATCAGTGCCTGACACT
Organism: Phaethon aethereus; assembly: GCF_964289735.1. NCBI lineage: Eukaryota > Metazoa > Chordata > Aves > Phaethontiformes > Phaethontidae > Phaethon > Phaethon aethereus. Next base: position 8,853,552 of record NC_138584.1, read on the forward strand.
TCAGTAAAATTCTCATACTAATGAAATCTTCCCAAGATGAATGCAATGGTACATGGAATAAATGATCATTTTGATATGCTTTTTCCTATCTAAAGCCTCCAGAAACCTATGAAATATTTTAGTTGTTAGAGTTTTCTCACCTTCCTACTATCAAAACTCTAGACAGAAACCAAAAGTTTTAAATACTCGCTAACATGTTGTAATGAGACAAAGTCCTACATGAATCCTGAATAAGAATGGAGTTCTGTATTAGTCTGGTGTTGCAAAGCCTGACAGCTGCAACTATACCAAGATCACTATTAGAAAGTTACTATTAGTCAAATGTCAAACTTCATCTTCTATTTTACCAGTTTTCCATTGTGCCAATGACACATCTGTGAAGACTTTCTGACAGCCATTACTGAACATGAACGTACTAACTAATTCAGTGGTATTAATAACCAGTTGTATCAGAGATCGAAGGAAAGACTTTCAGGAAAGTACACTATCAGTGCTATGGATAATGACACAGGAAATGCATGAATGTACGTTAAAGAAATACACTTTTCCTCCTTCTCCAGGTGAATTTGGACTTTCAAACCAAAGAAGTTACAAGTCAGAGTATTGAACAGCCCATCATCACCACCTTTGATGCTGCACAAAACACAGTCTACAGGCTGATGGAGCAAGACAGCTACCCACGCTTCCTAAGATCTGATCCTTACTTAAATTTAGTTAAGGGGAGAAATCCCAGTCGTCCTACCCTTAGGAGACGATCGCGGTCATTTACTGTCAATGATTTCCAGGGTGTACGACCAGACTTTACCGTTTGGTAATGGAAACTCAACCCTCATAAATTCTAACTACTGCAGCAACTTGTATGTGCTTTAAAATCCAAATCCTTAGCATGTGTGAATGAGTGGAAAGCAAAGTTATATGCACTTACACCAGGTCAGAGTTCTGTAGCCAGTGATTGATCTCATTTACTATAGAGAAGTAGGCAACATATTGGCAACACATACCATGTAAAAGTTTTCATACCTTTTTTTTTTAAACTCAAGCAAGAGCTGTAGTCATATTTGGAGGAAAAAGTCTGAGTTTCCTGAGTAAAAATATTGTGTAAAATACCATTTGATAGTATCCATCATGTATCCTGGGCCTGTACTATTTAGCACAGACTTTCATCACAGGTAGAGTCTATATACCTGGCCTTTGCACATAATTATGTTTCTGCAATATTTCCTACACTAAGCACAGAGTATTTGTGGTTTTTTCTTATGCTGAAAAACACATGGAAACATTCTTAGGCATAATGTAAAGTTACATGGACTTTAACTACAGCCACTGCATAATTAAAATTCAGCTATTGCATATTTTCAGAGGAAGATAAGACTACCTATTTAATTTTTTGGGCTACATTTTGTATTGTTTTCTTATTACATGTGTCGGTTCTCTGTATTTAAGTTATGTTGTATAGATTAGCTTTGACATCAAATACTTGTATTCTAATTTTTTGCAACCAAATGAGCAGCATCAAAGGGCCAAGAATGTTATTTTAACACAATCTGTGTCACTAAATATCCAGCCATGTGTATGTATATATATAAATATTTTAACTTTTATTTGTAAATATTCATGATATTCCAACTTTGTTACTAAACTTCGTTATAGATTTTTTTCCCTGACTATTATTTTGAAAAAGAACCTGAAAATTAACAGCTCTTGGACTCTAGTAGAATAACTTTCAGTTCTACTGGTCATTAATCTACTTTCTATCGTTATAGGGGAGGAAGGAGAAATCTCCCCTTTTATTTCTTTACTATTGAAGTCATACATATCCTTTTCATAGTCAGTACACCCAGTTATCCTGTCCGTTTCAGAAGTGATGTAGACATACCTTGAAATATGGGGCAATTCTTAAAATCTTAAACATTGGTTCAATTTAGCAAGCAACTGCAGGATTTAGTTGTAACTCTGACTTGTACATTCAGTTATTTTGCATGGAGTTTAAGCTTTCTCCCTTTTATCTTCCCCTTTCAGTAAGTGGTCAAGTGAAGAGATACAGTTCCTGAGGAAGGGACTTCATGACTAATCCAGGGTATATATGAACTGCTTGATCCGAGGGTTTCCGTGTCTGCTTTACTAACATTCAATAAAACTGAAGTGATCTACTTAAAAAGTTGTCAGGATTCGCATTAACTAGTACATCGATCAGTAAAACACGAAGGCCTCAATTCACTTAAAATTCAATACTAGCTGCAATCATTGTCATTTCAATCCAAAGTGTTACTGTAAAGGAAGCATAGAGACCAGAACTCACCAGGGAACACTGCTGAGCCGCAATGACCTGGGAACCATCTCCAAGCTCTCAGCTTTACCGGAGGAATAGATGTGAAACATTTGCAACTATGAGGCAGGTGTGATCCCTACTAGTTTATTCCATTACCTTTCCCTGAACCCAAAACTCTAGGCACGTGCTGTTTCTAAGCGTAGAAGCGGTCAGAACCTGGGCACAGTGATTCAGGAATAAATGGAATGTGTTTAGTAGGGTTGATGTTGCATTTCAGCCATCTTTATCCATCTAGAACATAGCTTTGGAGCTTGCCAAGAACTGTTGACATTCCTGTTGTCATTGCCACAGGTGTCACATGAATGAGTGAATGCAGTGAAAGGCAACTTTGCAACCCAGTTTCAACCCCTGTATATTTTTCCAGGTAGCTTATTTACCCTTGCACTTTGACTGTCTCTCCCTTAAACATGAATAATTTCTGCCAGAAACAATCTTGTTTCTGATTAGGGAATCTAATCACCAACAATGTCTGGATGCCAGAGTTCTCATATTTAAAACATGCATATTCCTATGCTTTGTCTCACTAACTTTGTTAGAGAAAGAGAACAGATTTGAGAACAGACCCACTTGTGCATTAACAGTGGGTCTGCTGCAACACAGGCGTAAGACCTACACATTTGCAGCTATATTCTCCCCTGGTGTGATTATTTTCCTTCATACCAGCACCTTTACCCTTGCCATGGATGAAATAAATGAAACAAATATGTATATTTAATACTGTTCCAAAGTCCAAACAAATGACAAATATAGCACTTGAGTAAGACTTCTAAGCAAAAAAAAAAAAGCTGTCAGTCAAAAGCATCTGTAATGATAAATGTAAGTCAGCAGGCACCCTTTGTTTCATTTCATAGACACATGGAAAATTTTGCTTATCTCCAGGGAGGCCTTCCTCAAAATCGTCAGTCTGTGGTACTGACAGTGCTAGTCCCTCTTAGGAGTCTTATAATGAAAACAAACCAATAAGATATTTCTGGTAGCTATTTATATATGTATGCTTTTTGAAGATAATTATGAACCGTAGCTGAATTTACAGCAGACTAATGCCATGGGAACTACTGTAAGAAGAAAGTCAAGATAAATTCAGAGAGAGGAAGGCAAAGGGCATAGAGATAAACTAAAATGACATAATTATCTGGCAAAGAGGGTTTTTTTGAAGAGGCTCCTTTTAGTGAGAGAAAATGAGTGCCCGACTACTTAGTGCTCTACTGTAATTCTGGAAGATGAACTAAGCATAGAGTTAGTACGACTCTGTGATGCTGTTCCAAGGTTGAGTTAGGACTGATCAGACTAAGGGCTAGCCCTCCATAGATGTATTTATAGTATAAACCTTAAGAGTAGTGCCAGAGAACATAGTCAGGCTTCTCTAGTTTTGGCAGAATCAATGCCACAGTTCTATAAATCTTTGTTTAGCTGACCTAGTGCAAATAATACATATACAAAGCCTATCGGGCAAGTATTTTTATTGGGAATTACTTTATGTAGCAGCTTTTTAGATTTGTATGTGCTATTCAGCATTCAGTAAGAGCTCTCAAAATACTCCTCTTGCCAACACCCTACATAAACACTTCACTTTATTCCGTAGAAACATGAAGTCTCCAGACCCAAAGAACGAGATAAATAATCTGCTGACTTACATAGCACAAAGGTTTGTCTCCTGTTTCAATACTTAGGTCTAATTAGATGCTTTAAATTAGCTGAATTATCATCTGCTATTTAACTTGAGGGACATGGAAATGCACATATATACATACCTTCTTCAGCTTTTGGGACCTGTTGTCGTGCAAAAGACAACTTGATTAATTTTTGAACTGACAAGAAACAAGAGGAATGAAATCTAAGATAAAGAATCTCAAACAAAAAGATAGATTTCCATCTTCCACTAACATAGGCGATCGGTAACATACCTCTCATATGCCTTCACATGCTACAACTTACAAGTGACTCACAAAAGGCAGATAATTTTTTTCTTCCTTTTGTCCCCGCTGCTCAGCCTGCCTTAATTAACTACTGCTTTGAATGCAGTTCCCTGTCCTTTCCACGCATACTGTCAAAAGACCTCAACTGAAAAATAAATTGCATAAAATAATCTTCCTTTCTTCAGTGATTCATATGCTCATGAACTTATGCCTGTCCTAGATCCCGCTCTGGTTTTTTGCATTTTAGTCAAATGCCTCAATCAAATGCCCTTTAAGCTCCTGTGTGGCTCTATGCCAAAGAAAAAAATATATTTCCTCTATACACCATCTAGCCTGCTTCCATTCCTACTTTTTTCTTGCTAATGTTTTGTTGTTGTCTTCCATTTTTTGTACTCTGATAATTTAGGGCTCGTCTCATAAAACCTCCTTCTGGTTTTATAGCTAAGCTTTTCTCTCTCCTTTTCTAAATGGCATCTGTTTGTGTAACCTCCCCAGAGGCCTCCTTACAAGAGATTGTCTAGACACCAAGATTTACAATCTAGCCTCTGTCTTTGCATCCTCCATGAAACATAACTAAAATTAACTAGCGTGAAATATAATCTGATGAAAGTCAATTTAGAGTTTTCAAACAGGGCGGAAGATTAAGCTGAAGCCTAACATGAGGACAACCCTGAACTGTTGTTTCTTCACCATACAGTTTTCTTTTACTTCAGAAACTCTTGTTTCTTCACAACTTTCCAGACTAATTTTAAATTTCTGCAGTTATTCCTTAAAGAAAAGACTGCTTCTAAGGATTAAATCCTCATGTGCACTGTCCGCCCATAGGAGCTCTTGTACATCATACACATACACGTTATTCATGTGTGGGCCCACTGCAGAAGTCAGAAGTACACTTCCAATAGTTTTTTACAAAAAGAGGCAACGAAGAACACTGGTATGTTGGTTTTCCCTTTCATTCACTACCTAGCACTGCTTGGCTTGGGATGGACCACCTGCAAGGCGCTACTCAAGAGATGACTGATATAGGGAATTATGGTTCAAGAGCTTTCAGAGGCAAAATGCTTACCTTTCATGTTGGAAGAATTTATACCTGTCTCCAAAGACAAGATCACAATATACTCCTATATATCTGTGCTATATAGGCTTCATGTGCAAATAGTAAGTTTTGTGAAGTCTGATGCTATGTGTATTCATCCAGGACATGAGCTGTGCCAAACACTCTGCTAGTTAGCACTAAATGAGAATCTTCAAGGTTGCACGTTTTCTTGAGAATTGTTTCCAATGCTCTTCTAATGTAGGTTTGTGTTTATATAGCATTTGGAAATCCTGTATATGAGAAGCCCAGATTGCTGTAAAACATTTGGACTAATTGTTCTTGAAATCAAAATACATTCCTGAAGGGCATACTTTGCTTGGGTGGAAAGTAACAGCTCATTTTCTTATGCAAAACAACTCTTTAGCATACTGAAGACACACAGAATTATTTATATGTAAAAAAAAAAATTTTTGTGAGTTGACCATGCTGTGCAGTGCTACTGGAAGGTAGGCATTTACATAGCACTGTGATTAAAATGTATTTGCATCCCGTATGAAAGGTGTTTTCATGTTACTAGGATGCCAGCAGTGCTCAGATCATCTTGGCTTCTCCCAAGATAAGAAGTGCATTCAAGTCTCCATTTGCTTGAATTGCTTGGACCAGCAGAACATCAACTTTTTTTTCTGCTGAGGTTACACTATACAAAACAACACTACCCAAGCAAACCCAGGTATGGGATGGATATAACAGAGGCCAAATGCTGAAGGGCAATAACATATCAAACCTGATCCAGGGAAACACCAGCACACCAAAACAGCTATTGGAGAGTGTGACGTTTTCTCACATTGCACTCAGGTGAGTATGAGGCAATCCTCTTAGGAACATACATAAATAAAAACGTTTTCTTAGGTTAATACACCAGTAGCTTGAACATGAAGAGTTGTTTTATGCTGTCTATTGAGATTAGTATCTAGCTGAGAAGTGGGTCAGAGGAACAAAAGTGATATGCCTTATTCCCCTAAACAGCCAGTAGTTTTTCATAAAGGAAGATAACTCAGTGAAACTAATGCCTAAAGATAGCTAAAGAATAAAAGATGAGTATCAGTAGAAAGTGAAGCAGTAAGCCTAAAAGTTCAGGAGATTTAAATATTTAATAAATCTGTAGTCTTTAGCAAGTATGTATTGGCAAAGGAGGAAGTGTTCAATCAGCAGATCAACATTCCCCTTCCTACAGTTCTAGTTCCCCTATGGCTTATCAAAGACAGGGGACTTACAACAAAAATCCATAGCACAGTCGGCAGAGTTACAGAAATGTTAAGGCAGAGGCCTCTCAGGTACAGTTTTTAAAATACACTGAAATTAGCTGAGCTGATAGGGGCCTGAGCTACTCCGCAAGTCCACTCTGGATTATTAGTGAACTGAAGCTGCAGGCATCAGCAGTGTCAGCTGGATACAGATTTCCAAAAAGTTTAGATATCATTTTATGTGCAATTTCCAGCCCATCTCTAGTACGTATTAATATTTCTTTTTGTTTGCTTGATACTGTTTATTATGAATAGCTAATATATTTGCACAAGCAGATGATGCATTTGTTTTAATACTAAGATCACTTTTTCTCCTTGTGAATTTTCAGTAAAATATTAGAGATTCTTTCCAGAAATTAAGTTCCAAGCACAGGAAGTATTAGACAATACTACCAGCTAGTTTTTGTGGGAAGATATGACTGTGCTTAACTTTGGTTAGTGTACTACTTATTATCACAGTACAAATATCACAACCACCCCATTACCTGCTGTGTACCTGAAATATAGTCAGCTTAAACAGACTAAGCAGTCACCGAACAGCGTGTTACACTGGTGAAGATCCCTCATAGCTTCTTGGTGTTTTTGTGAATTGTGATCAGTATCCCATAAAACACAAGCAGCAATTGGATAGCATCCATTTAGTTACTCTGTGTGCTAGTCAGAATACTCGTGGTTTTTAACATCCTTCTGTGGTTTCCAAGACTGACTTAAAAATATCTATCAGAACTGAAACTCTTCAAGAGACAGTCTTGTCTGTATCATTCAGACGTCAGGCAATTAGATAGAAAGTTAAAAAAAATGCATCAGTTGCGCTGTTTGGAACTTTTTTAAAAAATAAAAAACATGTATCATAGATGATTATAAAAAAAGGCACAGATCCTGCAACCCTTCCTCTCAAAGAGTCTCACAGGAGTTAATGGGACTAGAATTGTATTACCTCTTCAAAAACATAAAACTAGTCAATTTATAATCATGGTTCTAAGGTGTGCAAATAGTACAATCAGTGGGTTTAGATACAGGGTAAATATCGAGAAATAAATGGAACCATCCAAGAATGATGGGTTGCTTAATTTGATGTCATCTCCAACCTCGACGACTTGAGTGGCGTTACACTAAGAAAGCTGGAGGATATTTGCATCAGGCCTATATCTAGAATTTTGTTATTTGACTGAAAATTCAGCACCTATTTTGGACTGCTCCTTGGCCGCTTCTCAGTGAGAGCTTAGGGTACGTAAAAGTAAAGTCCCTTCCTAAAAATACCAAGACACAGTAATGCATGTAAATGCATGTACAGCTTTGCAGAACCTCCTGTTTGCTACCTAAGAAGGTTAGACCAGCAATCACAAACCAGAACACTAGAAAAAAAAGTGCTATTTCAACAGTAATTGACAAAGAAACCATCTCACTGTTAGAAAATTCAAGTTTAGCTACTTACAGTCTGCCAGGCCAGAAACTCTAGAAATAAATATTGTTTGGATTTTGTACTATGTTTATCCTCTTTTACCAAAGCTCAAACCTGGGATGGAATCGGTCAGAAAGGATTTAATGTGAATGCAGATGCTGAAGGCTTTCTCTCCACCCATAAGATGCTGAAGTTAGTCTTACTAGCAACAATGCATGGAAGGCTTTTGGTCCTATCTGGCACAATGTTAGTCTGCTGTACGCATTCTGTGGAAATAAGAGAAAATAACTGATTAAGGGAAATAAGGACTGCAAACAATCAGGATGATAATTCATATTTCTCTCTTTCTCTAAGGCTTTCAGAAGCAAGTGGTTGCAAATGTAAGAAATTGCAGAAAGGATTAATATTTTGCTGCCAGGAATCTGATTCAGTATTATGTAGGATTGAAAGGGATATCTTGGTTCATCATTTCTAGTTTCTTATTATGAAAGGGAACAATTTAAAATAATCTTGTTCATAAATATATGAAGCTCTGTCTTTGAAGTACAGAGGAGTAGAAAGGACAAGAGTTCTACTGGGAGACTGTTAAAAACAACATTTTTTCCAAATCCTCCTTTGGATTTCCAACCTAAATTTATTCACTGGCTGTTTATATGCGTTGGTTCTTTTGCCAGTATGATCCTTAAGTTAAAATAGTTCCTTTTTTCTCTCTGGTTACCCGTCCGTACACAGAAAAACCGAAGTCTTTTATTTTTCTCCTGCAAGACAGTTTCATTCTCCCGACCATCCCAGTAACACACCTCTATATCTGTTCCCATCTGATTCCAACTTTCTGGAGCCCTGGTGACCAGATTCACTATTTTTTGTTCCACGTGAAGTTCATCAAATAGTTTGACCTGAAATTTCTTTTACAGATCCACAAAAGGTGAGGATGAGGAACAACCTCCTAACATTGATAAGGTCAAAATGTGGCGTGTGGTGCTTGGGTTTTTCTTTATCATCTTAGAAGATAGACATAGCTAAATAAGAAAGGCTGTGGCCTCAGTGAGACAGAATGCAGCTTTTTGTGTGACTGTACTATATAGAAAAATCAAATGGGACCTAAACTCTTGAGACTGCTCTACTTGGTGCAAAATATTTCAACTGAGAAGACAAAAATCCCTTATTCTGTGGGTTGGGACAGCTGTATCCCAGTTCCTAACCCACTGGGAAGTTGCTTATGTCAAGTGGAGACGTTGAGAACCAGGAAACTGGGTAGGGTGAGCAAAGGATTAGGCAGCAGGACAGGATTTGGAGAGAGGCAAGAAGCCAGTCAGTAAGCCTGCTTGTTCAGGACAGCAAGCAACATACAGAGAAAGAGGAGAGCTGGGGAGGAAAGAATATTATTATCCAGAGCAAAAGACAAAATTATATGAAAATGTTTTCGGGGCAGAGTGATGTTGCTACAAGATGGCACAAAGAGTGAAGTATCAATAAGAGTAGAAAAAATAATCATTGCAGAGGAAATATTAAATACTGCATAATCCCATTATTTGTAACAGCATCAATGTGCAAATGGTGGCCACCCCAATAGTCTTTGGTGCCATGTGATAAGTCTTGTATGAATAAACAAAAGAGACAACAGCTCAGGGGCCTTAGACCTTCAAGATGCATAAGGTGATGGATAAGCTTTGCAGATACAATACAAGAGTAAATACTAACACTGAAGAATTTTCTAGTTATGTGAACTGAACCCATTTTCCTTTTTTCTTTTCCACAGTCAGCAAAACAAATGGTTGGTGAGAAAAACCACAAGATGATTTCGCTGTTAAGATGTTGCTCAGAACCTAAATATGCTTGAGAAACATTTGTATATAAATTGTGTTAATTAAAATTACGTTTGGTAGATTAAGTTAGAATGGCCGCTGTTAAAAAATAAGCCATGTTTCTGAAAGAGGAATGATTTTAAAGGAAGTATTAAAAACCGTTTATCAATTTATATTGTACTGTTTAGTTATTCACATGCTAATTGTATTGTTCCTGCTGTCACATTACCTTCAGCTTGAAGATCATTCAGAAAAAGAAATTCTGCCCTACCTGTGACAGTCAGACAGTGGAACAAAAAATGCCGGTGAAGTGAGTTGCTGTTTATGGCTATTTTAATGGTAGGAGATTTATGGGATTGGATGGTCAACTTTTGACTAGTCTGGACAGCTTTTATTTTCCTTTCCCCTTTACAGTGGATATCATTATTTTGATTCCTTGTTGTCAATTCTGGTTGCCATTACCACTCAGGTAAATCCCATGAGGTCAGTAAGATCATTCTCTGAGTGATAACTATTTAATCGAATAATATCACCCACAAGGAAAAGAAGCAGAATTAGGTTCATGCTGTCTGTTATATCCTGGTCTTTCAGTTTTCTTTTTTGTTTGACAAGAAGGCTAGTAAATATTTACTGAACAACCTGAAAATTTGTTATACATTTGATAAAAGTTAGTTACAGTTACTAAAACAAATTCTCTGCTTATTAATTCCATCAGCACGTGATGTCTCACAAAGTACTACACAATGCTACATTTAGTTTTCATTTGTGTTTTCCATACAGACTGACTATATTTGCACTCCAGTTTCCCTTATGTATGTGTGCATATATATGTATAAATATACATTGAAAAAAATTTTTTAATATTATTTTGTGCAGTTTGGATACAAGTAAACTGACAGCTACAGAAAAACCCTTGTTTGATAAAGGTGTCAATGCCACAATCTATTGTAATAATAACTACAGTTATATAGTATGGTGACACTATCATATAATCTTTTGATAAGTTTACAGTTAGAGAACACCATTACTGGTGATGCTGACAAATGGCTGTTGAACACAGCCCTCAAACTAACCTGTATACTTCAGAGCAGGATTTAGACAGTCGAGCTTCGAGAGTCCCCTTAGGAATATAAATTTTACAGAATTCTAAAATTTTTTTTAAAATGTAATATTTTATATGGAACTAAGTGTTTGGTCCATTTACCAGACTGCACAGCCCTTTACCTTCTAAAACACCTATTTAAGTTAGTATATACAGTGGCAGAAAGTCAGTAGCCAGCATAAAGGTCTTTCCATAGGTGAGATTTCAGGAACCTGAAAAGTGAACTTCACATCAAAGGTTACTTTAAAATGATCTCCTGATGGATGGGCATCTGGTTAGCCTTGAGAATACATGCTCTTGTAACACTAGCTTAGAGGAAGAACAGCACAGCACGTGCAGGCAAGTGCTGTGTTTTAGCAGAGCTTTTTCCACCCTGTTTTCCACTCACCCAGATTTCCCACCCCTCAGTATTGTGGACAGTGTCTGTGCCTTGTGATGCCTTGCTGAGCCAAGGATGACCTGCTCTACTTTTAGTTAGGATGAACTAATGTGCTCCCTAAGGCATGGGAATATAAGACCTAGGCACGAGGTAGAAAAGCGTTGCATCCCATGAGCTTGCATGACTGAAACCAGGAAGACCAACTGAGAAGAGCCTTTCAGTACAGAATGACTAACCTCCGTGAAAATTAAGCTGTGAGTTTTTTCAAATGGAAACAGGGTCTAGTCAGAAAATAGATTTCTGTTTCCATAAAAAAATCATGGAACTTATTTTGATTTTGCATTGAAACAAAACATTTCCAAATTTTCTAATTTCCCCTCTCTTACCACCAAATGAGAAAGAAAGTGCACACAAATCATTCCAGAGCTGACAGAATGTCAGCTGACTACGATATTCACATAGAATGTAAATTCAGTTTCAAATCCCTCTGCCTACTGTAACCTATACAAGATACATAACCAGAGGATTAGAAAGTTGGTTTCTTCCCTCTGTCTGGTTAATACACCTCTACTATTTATATAAAACGTAGCAGTTTCAACAAAAGCAACACGAGATACTGATCAATTTAATTATTACCTACTCCTCCAGGTATTGCAGGTATTCTAGAATTTATGTGTCTCCTTGTCTCCTTATTAAAAAATCTGTATCCAAAATGGCAGGGGGAGGGGAGGATTAATTCCTTATTCTGCTCTGGCCTTCCACTTTGAACTACTTGTTTTATTTCAAAATCTTTCACAAGTGTAAAATGCAAATAAAACATTCTTCATTCCCTTTAAATGTTTACATTTTTAAAAATTAATATGCATTTCAAAAAAGTTTCATTTACAAACCACTGCACTGAGGTTTATTGAAGAAGTACGCTCCTTATTCTGAAACAAAATATGAGCTAGGTGACCAGATTTATTCCTGCTTATTGCCAAACAGTAGATATGAGACTAATGTTCATTTTGGGGATGCCTGAGGCTGCAAACTGACAAGACTGCTGAGAAACTGAGAAAAGCAGGTAGGCACATGCTGACATCTCCGCATCTCTTGCTGTCATTTCCACAGAATGTTTCATTTTCAGGAAATCATATCCTTCCAAGGTATCATGACAAAAAGTGCAAGCAGTAACAATAATGCTGGTAAAGGGGGTTCTTCTTCTCTGCTGGATGTTTAAATTAAAAACTCATTAATGGTAATTTTAATCAAAACATAATTTTGCATGAATGAAAGACAGTTTTCTTTTCTCTACGTACTCATGGACTAAATTGAATATGAGACCATCCTTCCCAAGTTATAAGAAAAAAAATATTGCACACACTTAGCATGCGGTTCCCTTCTGCTCGTGCAGCTGTTCTCTCTCAGCCCTCACACTAAGCCTTCCTTCTGACCCGGCCTGAACACTTTCAGAGCAACCCAGGCCTTGGAAGAGCAAGGGTCCATTTAGTTCCGTATCTCATTTCTAACAGAAGCCTGCAGTCAGTTACAGAGGAAGAGACAGAACTATGAATTTACTCAATTTTTTTATACCACTAAGAAACTGAAATAATGCCTATTTATCCTGCCACTGTTAGCATGATAACAATTTAGATAATTCTATTTATTCCAAGCAAAAAGTGTCATATAAATTAATGGTTAATCCATTTGAACTTGAAAAGAAATTCAGTACACTCTAGAACATTAATATCTCTCCTATCCTTTTCTTATAGTTCAATGAGTTGCAGGCATTACTACAGTCTCCTGTAGGAATAATCAAGTTGCCAATGTCAAATAACACTGTACTTTATGAGTCTATATGGTTCTCTACACTAAAAAAAACCCCAAAACCCCACACTTGTTGACTTTCTGTTATTCAGTGCATAGGGTAACATGAATTACCCACCCTGCTCCCTCAAGAAGATAGCAAATAATAGAGTAGCTATCATAGACTGCGAAGACAAGAGATCACAATGCTATTTTCAAGGACAGATGTTGTTTCCACAGGTCAAACACTGAGGAAACAATGGCCTGGTCAGAATCCGTGCATACACTACTAACTAATAAAGGTAAGAAGTTCCTAGAAAATATTTTTTTTTAAAAATGTGTGTCGACTCAGTTCATAAACATTGCTGTCAGGTTTTCACGCTGCTTTCCAGTCCAAGTCTCCACGTACTTTGGACCACACCAGCGCTACTGCTGGAGGTGTTTGAGCTGCTGTGCTGAAAGGCAGAGGGGGCATGTTTCTTCAAGCTGCAAACACAATATGCCTTCTGGCTAATGCTTAAGGAAACATTTAAGAAGGCAGCAGTGCTCTGGAAGAGTTTTGTTTTATGAAGATAAACTCTCTGTGCAATGGTTCTGTTTTTCCTAAAAAAAACCCACAAACCTTTTCCGAGGTATTCCTGTTACAAAGAAATATATGTGTTGTGCATTGACTATCAGTCAAACAGAAAAAAGATTATTATTTCTAAAACATCCAAAGTCACTTCTCTAAGAGATCCCATTCCCACTAACATTAAGTCACAAACCATGTGGAACTGTTAAAAATTTCCTTGCACCATTTTCCTTCTGTAACTCTGTGGTCTGGACCCTGCAGTGCCTCCACACTGTTTCTGCATGGTGTTAATTTGACTAACACGACTAAATTTGAGTGCTGTCAGCTTTCTTTTCTAAGAGCTTGTGATAAGGATTACTTTTAAAACAATGTCTTTCAAACAAGCCGTTCTTTTTTTCATTTTTTCTTTTAAAAGTGCCAATAAATGTTGAACAAAGAAATAACAGTGTCCTTCTCTTCACCGAAGTCTTAATCATTACACAAAGGAGGTGTAAGTGCTTTTTAGGTGGGCTAACCTCAGCTCTGAGAGAAGCACACTACCACAACATGACTTAATTTTCCGCTTGCTTCTTAGATCAGGGGTCAGCCTCAAATCCCTAATTTCCTAGTTACTATAATTCCTCTCAAAGACCCAAATCTCCAGGATCTGCTTTTGACTAGTGTGCCAGTGCTAGAGAGACCAAACCACGGCAGGCAGGTATTGGGAGCATTCCTCAATTATTAACTCTCTGAAAGTATTCCCTTAGCCACCTTACAATTGCTATAGTTTCATCTCCTATTTATTTCTGCCAGAACAACCTCATGACTAACTACTGGCTGACAGGCAAACCAGCATCAGACACATAAATGTCACTATATAGTCTGCATATGTATATCTATGCATGTACATATACATACATAAAATCTGTATTAGTCTTTCAGTTTTCCTCCACCCATCATCTCATGCATTTTTCCCCAGATGGCTTGGCAGCTTTTAGGACATTTTTGAAGTCAGAGTTCAGTGAGGAGAATGTGGAGTTCTGGCTGGCCTGCGAGGATTTCAAGAAAACCAAATCCTCCACTAACATTGCCTCAAAAGCCCAAAAGATTTATTCTGACTTTATACAAGCTGATGCTCCAAAGGAGGTAAACAGATTTTTTGCATGAACTTTGGGTACCCACTGAGGGTGGGAATCAAATGGAAAATTAAGATCCAAGCTTCCCAACGCAATTCAATGTGGCCGTACTTCCATGTTCGTGTCAATTAGTTACCAGGTAGAAAACTGCATGGAACTCCGTGAAGGAAACAAAGACCTCTTATGGTTAAATACAATACTTTAAATACATTCTTCAAACACGGCATGGGTTTACCTTGCCTTCTGAAATTTCTAAGGAAATATATGTTCAATATAATTTGTTTTCTCTAACCATTTTTATAATGTAATAAGCACCATTTCCTCCATATTTTAGGTACCAGTATATTGGAATGTTAATGATTGTATTTGTTCTTTTGTATAGGTATTTTTGATATGATGAATATCAAAATGCAAACTTAGAAAAATTTCCATCACAGCATTCAATTTTATCATTATTTTAAAAATGTTTACTGTAAAGGAACAAATTGCTAATTAATTATTGTTCACATTCTGCTCCCTAACAAACTTTTACACTGATGGTTTTGCCTTTGACAGTGAGAGTGCACTAAATGTCCCCATGTCTTACATATGATGGAAAACCATGTTGTTGTTATTAAAAAAAAAAAAATCCTTACAAAACAGATAGGGCCAAACCTAAAATGATGCTGAGTACCTTCATCTCTAATTTAGTCTTTGGTAATCGGTACTTCATAGGATTTGGTTTGGCAAAAAGATGAGATAATCAGAAACGCATTCTTCCCTTCTTTTTTCAGTGATGCCATCTTTTTAAAGAGCCAAATAAAATTAAGAATTCAGTTTGCTAGAAAATGAAGGGATGACCTTCCTGCTTATTTGCATCAGCTGGAGTATTTGGAAAGAAATTCAAATGCTGGTTGTGTTGTGTACACAAACAGACCTCAGCTTTCCAATCAATCTGACATTAATTTTATGCCTCCTTTCTTCTTACAGATTAATATTGACTTCCATACCAAAACCCACATCTCTCAGAACATCTCTGAGCCCACCCTCAGCTGCTTTGATGATGCTCAGAGATTAATCTATAGTCTCATGGCAAAGGACTCTTTTCCCAGGTTTTTAAGGTCAGAGGAGTACAGGGAACTAGTAAAGAGGCAACAGAATGGAAATCAGAAGAGGTGGCTCCCATTTTTGTAAGAAAATAAATGCCAAAGACCTGAGAGATTACGAATTTGTATATGTCTCCTATCGCAACTCAGTACAGATAATATTTTATTAAAATGATTGTACAAAACAGATCTAAGAATTACCTTTGACAGCTTGTTTTAGGTACAATATGCTCATGATATTTTCTGATCAAGTTGGTGAGGAATATTCAAGAAACAGGATGGAATATGCTAAGATATTTGAGCTACCTTTTCAGCAAAGAAGTTTGCCATTGATAATTTTTCCAGTGCTTGCTTTATTTGTCAAACTGTTATCACATTTTTAAGCAGAATGTTTTGGATTTTTAGTTTGCCCTTGATTTTTCTTCAGAAGTATGGCCTCAAAAGATAAATTCCTTTCAGGGGACTTGAATACATTTACTCACTCATTCATCATCTTATTTGTAATTTGTAAAACAATTTGAAATGGTCTTTTAAGCCTGTTTATACCAATTCAAAACAGGAGAAGTAGAAATATAGTAGATAACATACTATGATAATGTTTAATAAATAGGCAGCTGCTTTCTAACAAATGTTCCTGGCATTTAGAGCAAATTAATGTTTCATAATACAACTCTCTTCAATATGACTCTCTTCAATTTTCTTTGTGTTTAATTTAAATTTTTGTTGAAAAGTCTTGTTTATTAGTTGTGTAGGCATTTTGGAAAAAAAAAAACTGAGTAAATCTTCTTTTTTACATTTTCAATTTATAATTCATTTTCTTTGCTTTTCCAAATGTATCAGTGATACTGTCCCTATGCACTGATGAAGAGGCAATGTCAATAATTATTACAATTTTTCAATTAAATTCAGATAAGTAGAAGAGTAGGCATCAGAGAAACAGTTTTAGGCAAATAAGCATATAAATCAGAATTTAGTCATGGTGTTATTTTTCAAATGAGCAAGATATGACAGGATTCTAGTGCAATCTTCAGGTGTCTCCAAATGCACACACTGATCTCATTCATTGCTGCATATATTTAGGTGAAGGAAGGAGCTGTGGCGTAATATTGAAGAAAAAATATTTTGAACCATATGGGGCAGGAAGAATCTTCACTATAGAAAATAATTCTAAATACAAGAGACAGCAATAAGGTTTTTCTAGAAAAAGGAAAAATCCTTCATTTGCTATGAATTTGATCCTTTTGGTTCTTTTGCTTTTGAGCTGCTTTAAATCTCCATGAATCTCTCCCTGTTTGGAACTCTGTTCATGCCTTCTACACACCATCACATCCTTTATGCAAAAGATGCTCTTTATTTTAGCAAACCACATTAATGAACTAATTCATTTAGACAATAAAGGATATCAAGTTGTCTGAAAGCCCCAATATGCTGCCTTCGGTTATGTACTTAGGTTAATGTCTTGCCACAGCTTAGGTAGGTAGGTAGGGAGGGTGTAAAATATCTATTATTTGATGCCCATCATCTGTTCTATCACCTAGTTTTACTTCTTGCCATCTGCATTTTTTTCTTTTCTTTCTTCCCCAGTAGTAGTGGTTAGCAGAGAAGTGAACATGATCACTGAGGCTGAGCTACAAGGAGGATGTGGGTTTGTTTTGCAGTCCCACATACCACTCATTTTGCAATGATACTTTGGTGGAAAATTGCAACTTCCGCCTGCAGCTCAGCCTTGGTGTCCTTTCTGCACCAGGGCATTTCTGCTGGTTAAAGTCACAGTAAAGACAGCAATCAGGATTGCTGAAATTACATCATTTGCTCAAAAACGTAGCAAGTCATTTTCCCTTCTTACAAATCCAATTCTCATTTTCAGAAGAGAAAATTCCCACAGGTAGGAAGCAGCAGGATCACATCTCCTTTCTTAGTAAGGCAAGGAGAAAGCCAAAAAACGAAAATCTGCTCTACCAATCTTAAGGGACCTAAGGGTAAAAAAGTACCTGGAAAATAAACACGTGATCATAAAATCTCACAACTCTCTCTGTGCTCCTTTAAAACTTGCACTCTTCTGACTTTACCCTTTCACAATGGTAGAAAGATTGCTGCCAGGGATCTCTAATTCCTGACTGTTTGAAAACACAGCATAAAAAGAAGTTAAAAGCGTATATAAAATAGTCAAACTTGATAAAAATAATGCATGTTACTTTCTCATAAATATATAAAAACAATAGTAAGAAGCATCATGTCCACATGGTATCTGCCTGATTCTCTATGATCAGCAGCATAATTATTGTCAAAAGAGTAGGTCATTCTTAACACTTTAGCATTTGACATTCATTTTAATTATTACATAATAAAGCATCATGAATGATTTAAACACATTTTCAATTAATTTAGAGTGTTTTAAGAGAAATGTACAGTAGGTGCACTTTTAGGGGTTATCACAGACTCAAGTGTAAAGTAACAGTGCTAATCCTTTCATAACCCCCTAATTAAAACTGTGGTAGTGTTAATTAAATAACAAAGTTAATTAAACTTTTGTTGTTGATCAAGCCTTTCAACATTTTTATTGTATAATCTGCTTCAGATGCTTAAATATGAGATGAAACCTTACAAAGTTTAAATAAATGATCATTATAAATTCATATCTATCAAATTATAATTGGATGTACATTCACAATTTTCAAAACCCTCAGAGGACTATCTGGCTGTATCATATGCAATTAAACAAAAGAATCTACAGCATATTGAAGTGCTTTGGAGTTTAACAATCAAATTTCTGAAACCTTCTACAATATTATTAAAGTTTTGTTAAAGATCCATTTCAGAAAATATCTGAAAACAACCAGATGTGAAAGATGGGAGCCAGTAGTCTTTATTTCTAGGTCTAAACCTGATGCTTCATACTTCTACAACACCAGGAAAGGTCACAGCCTAGCATCCAAGCTCTGTTTTGACACAAGAACAGGCCAGGCACTGAAGTGTGATTTAGAAGATTTAGACCGAACTTTGCCAAAATCCCAGAGCTTTAGCAAGGACTTCCAGCATGAGCTGTGCCCAATTGTATAACCTGTTGTGCAGCAGTTATGCAGTTGAGAAGTTACCTCCATCTTCCATCAAAATGTAATATATTTATGCCTTTTAATATTTGGGGAGCATGCAGACACTGCAGGAAGGCAGGATCTATGTTCAGGCTTCAGAGTGATCCTTCAGAGCAAAGACACTTAATATCAGAGTAACATCTTCATTGTCAAAGCCACTGATGTTTGAAAAACCTGGATATAAATTGTGTGAGGAGGGGTCACAACTATTCTTATAAGTTTGTACATCACCTATTCCTGTGGAACCTGAAGCGGTAACACCTTCCCAAAATTATTTACCCTAATAACAGCTCTGGGTTACGATGGGAAAAGAAGAGAAGACTACAGTGTTGTTAATGCTGAATATTACATGTTCAATAATTATCTTACAGAAGTTATGGTGGAGCTTTTCAGGAGATTTTGTTGTGGGTTTTTTTGCTAGCCCATAATAAAAAGAGGAAGAAAATACTCTTGTGGCTAAATACAAAGCACTCGTAAAAAGTTGCATTAGAAACCATATTTGCACTCCAAGCCTCCCACTTACTTTCACTGAAAAATAAAAAGTGGCTATTTGGGGTTTTTTCCCCTCTGTTCTAAGCCAGGCAAAAATCTCAATTAAAAAAAAAAGTTTTTCAAAGGACTCAATCTCTTTCAACACAAAAAAGTAGATTTACAAAAAAATGCTACCAGACAGAAATGGTAGAAATAAATGTGAAATGGACACCACATTTCTTAAAAAAAAAAAAATTATCTCAACTCCTGCATGCAGTGCCAATCCTAAAGCTTCAACAGCATCTAGACTCACAGACCCCATCAGATCTATCATGCTCACATCAAGACAGGACTGTCCCAGACTAAAATTAAAGGCATAATAATAAAAAAATGCATTATATAGTTTAATATATTTATATAACATACAAATATAAAATAATAAGCATATACATAAATATAATAAATGCATAATTAGCCTGATACCAGGATTGTTCGGAAGGACAGGATCCCGAATTATAGGCAGCCAGGTGTATTTCCAGTGGCAGAAAGGACTTTATGAGACTCTTACCTATGACTTGTCAAAGGTTTCTTAAATTCAGCATGCTTCTGTAAATGTTGGAGATGAAGACTCCGTATTTTCTGTTTTGTCAGAAAATTCTCTGCTAACACTATGATGCAAAAAATGTACTGGAACAGATACACATAATCCCCAGCTTTGCACAAGAACCTCCTAGACTTTTGTTTTGATCTTGATCCAAACAAAAAAATTCAGAATACAGAATCCCTCAAGCAGTGTCTGCTGCTAAATAAGATGACCATCATGCTAAGAACCTCCACAATTTGCAAGGAGTTTTGCACCCATTAACCCATACTGAATAACAGTTTTGCTTGTGTGCCCAAATATGCAAGTCTAATATGCATCTCTGGTTACAGAGCAATAAAAATGGATTTTCAATTAGCAGTTTTCAGTGCAGGGCTTTTCTAAGGCATGTTGATTGATGTCAGACCCAAAGAGACCTGGCCCCATGGCACATGCACACCCTGCTCGTCCTCTCCTCCCTGAGCTCTCTCCAGCCACTGGGGTAAGAGCACCCTTCTTCAGCTAGCCTTATTTTCTACATAAAAGATTTCCCTTTTGATGAGATGTCTGTGGGAGATTCCCTTCTTGACACAATTCAGCTGTTTTAAAGGATACAGCTTTTGAAATTAAATTCAAATCATGGAAAGAGCCAGTAACAGCTCTAACAATTGGTGCAGTTTATGCAAACGTTAATGGTACCGGTAGGGTCAAACTATTCCAGCAAGCAGCAGCGAGAAACATGCAGTTTGACAACTTCCCCACGTATGCATGTCGGATCTGGCTCATGACATTTTTGATTTCTATCTTCCCTCTATACAACACATCTTTAGGAATGCTCCAGCTTGTGTGGAATCATGAGAGTGAAGGACCGTAGGCCAGTGGAAGGGCCTCTACTCACCAATGTCAGTCGGTGCTGTATCAGATGCAAGATGATACAACCCATGATCTGAATTATAAATATAAAATATCCAGAAGTTCTGAAGACTAGAGGCCAAAAATAACTGCTTTTTACCAGAAAGACTCCCTGAATTTTGGGGAAGACTACCTGCTACTTGGGATTTTACTACTATATCTAAGAAAGGGAAACCTACCATTATGTAATTCGGCTTCTGCAAAGAATGGGCAGGTAGATTAAGTTAACGCAATCAGTATGACATCTTTATTTCTGAACAACAATTAAACTTTGTATTGCTGGTGGAACTTCAAAGCACGTTATGGATCTGAAAAATGAAGCATACTTTTTGCCATTCAGTATACTGAAAAACAAGAGGAAAAAACCCAGTGAAAAGTGGCATTGTCACATTCGTTGACACTGGTTAAAGCTCTCATGTAGCTTAAGAAGCAGCCCATGTTTGTTAAGGAAAAATGAAATTAGCCATGAAAACAAGATCCCCATGCATCTTCACCTTCATTCAATACATACAGCATGATATGCTGTCTCTGCACTGCCTAGGAACTGTAATTGTTTGATATTGTAATTTTGAAATAAACATAGTTTGAAAAACATAGTTTGAAATACTCATTTAGTAATGGAAAGTATTTTGAAGAACTGACACTAAAATTATCACTAAAAGCTCTACTTTAAGTATTATTAAGCTGTTTATTTTGAAAGAAAACACCTCCCAGAAAAGTTTCTTTTCCATTTTTTCCCAGCTTTTCAACTTCTATAATATTAGGCCTTGGAAATTAGACTTAATATATTCTTGCACATTTCAGAGGAGGTCCTGGATATTTTGATCTTTAAGTGAGAAAAATGAGATGGTACTAGAGCAAATGATTCCCTGCCTTTTTTTATATTGTTGCTATGATTTCTGGCTGCCATGTTATCATTTCTCTGTCCTAAATGAGACATTACCCTGTATTTTTTTTTTTCTATATTGCATGGGCTTAGTTATTTGCATAGAAAATGAGTGGAGCTAGATTTGTCTCTCAGTCCATATCTCTTTCCATTTAGGTTTGCATGTAGGTTATTTTTAGTTCTATGAATAGTTTTCCTACCATGCATAACAGTCCTGAAAAGGCAAAGAAAAGCATGTACTCAGTAAAAACTCTTAAGGAAACCATTTTTTTTCCCCCTCTAATACAGTGGTTATAACTTAAAGGCTCAAACCAGAAAAAAAAGGGGAAAAAAACAATCCTTAAATAAGTTATGTTTCTTGAATAGTTTCAAGTTTACTATGCTGTCTTCTTCATGTTTTAGCAGAGAGAGACGGCAGGAAAAAAAAGAAATAATAAAGATGTATGATTTAGTATTTTGGATTAAAACCCCCCCAAACTTATTGTTGCCAGCAATGCCTCCATGCCTGCAGAGTATAGTGTATATAGCAAGGCAGGAGACAGAGAAATGACCCAACTCAGTCTCCCACACTGGTCAATCATCCCTAGGGTGAAGCTTCTTCGGTCAACTGCACTGTATTCACCTTTCAATTCTTCAAATTCCACTGGCAAAAAAATTCTTATTAAAAATTTATTACCTTTTTCTCTCTCTAAATTCTAGAATAACTGTACTATGTTAACTACAGGCTAGAGAGTCTCTAGTCTTTAAACTACCACCACATATAATGTTATTAATATTTCTGATCTAGTTACAGATATTTCTGCCACTAACCCAAGCAAATACTCAATATCCAGGGCTCAAGGGGCATTTGCTTCTAAATAGATAAAAGATAAAGAATGTGAAGACGTATAAATATTGCATAATCAAGAAAGCTCATTCTTCACATAATATAACAGGGAAGCTCCTTTGAAAAGTTGAACTAGTTTATTATTTAAAACGTTATATTCAATAGAGAAGATGCGTAGGACTGAATGGACTGACAACAGAAAAACCCTGAAATGCTCTTGACACCGTAAAATGACACTACATAAACTAGGAGATACCAGATAAAATGCCATGGACTGACGCTATGACACTATTGCGTGTATCGCTAATATTTTCTGCGCTCTGTGTACCTGGTCTTTTACCTAAGCTCCACGCCATGAAGGAACTTCTCTTGCTTCAAGTCTATTCTAAGTTTGTACAGTGCTATCACTTGTCTTGAAGCACCATCAGCAACTATGCGATATGAATAGTTTCAAATTGATTTTCATTTCATTTCCAGAACAAATGGACTGGATTTTGATCTAAATACAATCATTTTGCCTGTTGGAATGAGATAAAATGGCAGCAGTGAAAAGCCCATGTATTTATTGAATTTCTTACTAGAGCTGAGCCTTTTAGGAGAATAAAATGAAAAATGTGGCTTGTTAAAAGCACAAAAGGGGTTTTTGTTACATGATATCTTTTCATGTCAAATGAAAGTGCAACATATTTCAGACTAGACAGACTGACACCTTGTACAGTCTCAACTGTTTTTCACTCTTGATAGTGAGTTGGTATTGGAAATTCTACATTCTGAGACAGGAATTATTAGAATATACTGTACTTGGATCATGCTTCATACTTTCTGATATTTATGCCATTTTTCAGTTATTCTCAGACTTTATGTAGATCTCTCTCCAGTGACAATGACATACCACATTGGAGTGGAATTCTGTTGCCAGGAATACATTGATTTGTTTAGGGAAATTGCATTTTTGCATACATTTTAAAACAGGAAAATTGGATATTTAAAAAATTCGCTTGCTGGTTGCAGTCATTATTTAATAGTAACTCTCCAAGGTTGTTTTTTTTTTATTAGGACTAACACTTTGTTTGCCACGCATGACTTAACTGAAATTAGAATTGGAGGAATAATAAAAGGGGATCCAAATGGAGGATTCCAGTTTTAAAAAATGTTTATCGGGTCCATTAAAAATGTCCACAGGTTTCTGTGACGTGAATTAATAAAAAAGAATGCCTACGACCATTAAGTACTTTATCCCCTAAAAATAGTTTCAGGTCAACTGTATCTATGGATTTTAACAATTACAAAAATAAAACCTTTTGTTTCTTTCTTAAGGTGGGGGGTGTGTTTGGTTTATTTCCCTTCAGAGTGGATGGAAATATGAATTAATTCAGACTTTACTATCCTCTGTAGAAACAGATTTTTATGCATTGGCAATTGAAGTCTGTCAGACAATTCCTATGAGTTGTTGCTTACCAAAGTGTTTACAGAAGCATTGCAGTCTATTCCATAAAATTATCTGGTTTTATTTTTTAAGAAAATTGTATCTCACATCTTATTTTTATAATAAATTTCAATATTATTTTGATTTTATTATTTTTATGTTAATTATGTATTTTGAATTATCCCAGGAATTGTTCTTTTGTTGGTAGTCCATATGAAAAAAGAGAAATGACAAAAGGAATTACAGCCCATTAGAGATCTCCCTCAAGTTCTTCAATTATATAAAAGCGAAGGAAATTCATATGCAAATGAAATCTGCAGGCATTAAAAAGGGACGTAGTACAATGTAATTGCAGAGAAACTGCACAGAGGCAGCAGAATAACGACAGGAAAAAATGCAATGAGATTCAGCTTCATAAATGTTAAGCTAATATATTTAAGGGAAGACAGCTTGAAATGCAGCCCATCAGGCAGGTGATACCTCGTAATATCATTGAAGGACACTGTGCACCTTGGTATAGGAGTTTGTTTATTCAGATGTATATATTAGCTGTTACCAAAAACACCTTTCAGAGATCTGAACCAATAGGTAATCTTTGTACAACACCCCTTTAAGCTTTGGCTGCAAACATGAGAGAGATGAGCATAAATACAGTGTCTTGGTCAAGGAGGTGTGAACCATCTGTGTTAAAGCAGCATAAAACCAGAAGACACGGAGCATGATTCGAGGAACCAGTGATGGGATTACAGCTACACAATGCTGGTATATTTGTAATTTTTGCTTGTTTATCCTGAGGGAAAGGACAGAATTCCCATGAGATGGGATACTTGCTGAAATAATCAATAGATAACAGGCCAGAAAAGAAATCCTCACTGGCACAGCAGATGGGCGTCATCATCAAATAATTCTTTTCTGCCCATAATTCACTTTAGCCGGACACTGACCCCAGCACTACAGCAGACATTGAACACAAAGTTGGTGCAAAACTCCCATACAGTAAAACTGCCCAGGTTTCTTGCTCCCTGGACTCCTAAGTATCCTGGCATATAAAGAAATGTCTTTATACAATTCAGGCACAACTGTCCTTACCAAAGAACTGGAAAATGTTACAGTGACTAATATAAGGGAGAAGGAAGGTAAAAATCAAGACAGACATCAAGATTAATTTCCTTATTTAGGCAGTAATTTAGGAAAATATTTAATCTGCTTAACGTTCAGCACCTAAGCAACCTCTCTTTAATAATTATGGCAGGAAAGCACACTGCAAATGTCGGCATCCTGTTGAATCTGTGTCAGCAGACTGACCCAACTGTTAGTGCATTTATAGGAGCAATTCAGAATTCTGCGGACAGTACTTCTGCAGCACTACGGGGCATTATCTTAAAATAAAGGCATGTTTTGTATCCACATCTATTTCACATTACACCTATATTGTGTAGTTGTTTATAACGAATAGTTGTTTTGACACAGTAATTTCAACCTCTTACAAAATACTGGGGTACCACCTTGTGGCAGCTTTTTAGATAGCACTGTTGGCATTAAGACTGTTGAATGACTTAAAACTGGAAGTGGAACAATTAGCATTTGCTCTGATTAGAGTTTTGAGCTATGTTCAGAACCATCTGCATCCTCCCAGCAATTAGAATACTTTATGGATTTATGGGTTTCTCTGTTATAGAATATTTGAAGTAAACTTCAAATGTATTCCAGTGGCAGCTGGAGATCAGTGTTCCAACCCTATTAGAAAATTACTTTTTTTTATGTATATATGTATGTATGTATGAAGTTGTGGGTTTTATATATATTTATTTAATATATATAAAGCTGTTGAAACTTCTCAACCTGGAGTTATGCATGCATTCAAATACTGTCAAAGTTGGGAAGCAAAAAGACACAAGCAAGGGAATTCCCTGCCTCTATCAAGGCAGAGAGATCAGTGATAACATTTCCAACCCTGGGCTCCAGAAGCAAAACCAAACTTCTTTCGAGACACAGTGATGGGAGAAGCCACCAGGTAGATCTGTCAGGTAGGACTGACTGACAGCTCCTGTATCTGCATCCCTGTCTGTCCAAGCTCAGCAAGCCAGCATCAGCGACGCAAGACGGAACAGACAGACATGGAAGAGCCCAGGTTGCCCCTGTCGTCTCACAGATCTGCAAAGGGAAGGAAACCAGCAAGAGGTACAGAGAGGAGACGTGGGGAAGACAGCAGCCTCTGCTCTCATGATGTTAAGATCAGAGGAAGGCATAGAAAACTCAAAGGCAAACAAGCATGGCATGTAACTGAACTGCCATAGTAAACATGAGCTTTTGGAAAGAAAAAACACAGGCATCTGGATACTGCTAAGTGGACTGGAGACATCAGGCTGAAAAAGCATTTATTTTAGGTGACCTGGCTGGGCCATTAGCTAATTAGCCCTTCTGTACTCTCCTGGTTTGAAATCTTTTTAGAAACAAAGTATAACAAACAGTACTGTTTCAAGGACATTTTGGTCTGCTTCTCCCACAGCCATCTTCATCCTCCTTTCCACATCACTGCAGGAAATGAGGTTTCTGCTCTTAAACAAACGTACCATCTGTTTAGACTTTGTGCTTTGGTTTAGGTCTATCTCAGGGTATTGAAGTTTAGGTTCAAATTTATCTCTTAGAGCTTTGACTGATTTGAAAACAGAGCAGGAAGGAGAATTTCTGTTGTTTGAAAACGGTAGTTAACAGGTTGTTTATTTTGTGTACAAGGAAGCTCTGGGTTTCTTCAAATTAATGCTTAAAATTTGAAGCTGCTTGCCACATGCCAGCTTGAACTCATATGTACTCCTGTTTTGTTCACTAACTACAAGCATCAGTTTAGAGTAAAAAAGATTAAAAACTGGCCCAGAAATAAGACATGAATGAGCCAATCTGAAGCAAGGGTTTATAGCTCTGCGAAGTCCTGTTCTCCTCCAGCATCCTGCTTTCTAGCTTCCAGCTGAACCCCAAACCTATTAAGGGTGGCAATGAAATAGGAAAATGCTAAAAGATCAGATGTTTGGGTCAAGCTGAAGAGAAAGAGTAAGGCTAAAATATAAAGCAATAGAAAATTTAAACAAAGGCTCTTACACCCTTCTCAATAACACTGTTTTGATATTTTCCTGTCCCACTTTCTAATCTCTCGACCCAAATGCCTGTGTCATGTCTCTACCTCAGACTAAGACTTATAAAAAAAAGATCGCAAAAGAGTGCTTGACTGATCAGAGGAGTGAAAACACTTTCTCCTGAAGCAGTCAGGAGACTACTTTCTAATGGTAAAAAGTACATATCTGCTTATTCAATTTTCTTCATTTTTAAAAGCTACCCTTTAAAAACACACACTACTGAGTTACCAGCAAGTGTCACAGCCTATTACTATAGTAAAACATTTTTCCACTAAGTAGGTACCTATGTGCCCAGGACATTTGTTTCCCAAACTCTCTCATGCATGCTCTATAAGGCAATGTTGATTGTAACCTGCCAAATCATCTTTGCAAATATCCATCATTTATGGTAGCTATAAACCCATGCCTTCATGTTATATTAAGTCGTAACTCACAAGAGAAGCAGCAGAAAGGGAAGATATATCGAGCTAATTAAAGGAAGGTTTCTTAAACAGTTTCTTTAACCTTAACACACTAAGCTTCCATTTATCATTTTATGCTATTATATTACGCCTCAAGAAAGAAGGCCAATTCAGAAAGTAATTCAACACATGCTAACCTCTCAGCTGGTGAGCAGAAAGTCAAGTGCCTCACTGAAGACGTCTGAGGAAGAGAAGGAACATTGTGAGAAAATATGGACATGGCTGCCCAAGGAGAACAGCAACATAATGAGGTGCTACAGAAACATAGATTTCTTCTGAAACCATCTTGGAAATCAGTTTAGATTCATGCAAGAAGATAGGTGAAAATGCTATTACCTTCATTTGTATTCCTGCAGTCATAGGATTAGTGGTATGGGTATGATCACAAAGTTGTATGTATTCACTCGTATACATAGAACTAGAGTTGAAAATATGTGAAGGCTCAGTGAGAGTGTCCCCCTTTTTTTTTCCTGCAATACAGGCTGAATAATGCCCAAGTGGATTGGATGAGGAAGTTGTAAATTGCAAAATAACTACACAAACCATCTGCAAAATGGAGCATAGAAAGGTGGCAGAAACACAAAGCTGGATAAAGCTTTCATCAGATGCACCTGTAACAGTGAACATTTTTGCTCTCAACTTATTTGTACCTCATTCCTCAGCTTTGTGTGCAGGATCCTTTAAAGTTCTGATCTTGCAATCAATATACAAATGAATAGCCTGCAAACGTCTGTTTCTATATGTCAAGTGATTAAATCTGGCCAGGATTTTTCAACAAAGGCTTTTTGATGGGAAATTTCTGAGTGAACCCCCAGATTTTCTAAAGGAAAAAAAAAAGTTTCAAAAGGGTTGACAGGAAGTTCTCAGGACAAATGAGAGGGGGGAAAATTTATTTTTTTCTTCATCACCACAACATTTCCTCTCTCTTGAAAATAACCACTGATTTACAAGCTAAGCTGGGATGTAGGGAGGCACATACAGAACACAGGACATGTAACTCAAGTCTCCCTCACTCCAGATGCTTCTTGTCTTGTGACTAAGGGGTGTCTGTCTGAAGAGTGGGGGTTCTTCTGTAAAAGCAGTAGTTTCAGTTCATCTATAGTGAAGTTGTTACTGACTTTTTTTTTTAAGCCAGACCCTTTGTCCCCACTTTCCATTCTGCCTCTTGCCTTTTTACTTGCTTTGGGGTATTTTGGTTTTTGAGGTCCTGATGATGTGATCCCCTGCCTGTCTCTCTACCCACAGAAGGCTAAATGCTACTCAGCGTGGGAGTGGACTTTATGGCCTTGCGTCTTTTTTTTGGTTTGTCTGACTTGTGGGAGGAAGGTGGCGATAGCACTCTGGCCCACATTTGAGCCTCTTCATCTATATTTAGATGTATAGATGTGATATTTCCACAACTGCAGGTTTTACAGGCCATTTCAAAAAACAGAAAGAAGGTGGTGACTTGCATGGAAAGTATCTGCCAAGGTGCCCACCTATTAACACATGCCTGAGTCAGCCCACTGTATTCTCCTCCTTGCCATTCCTGAATTGCCCATCCTGACCAAGTCTGGTACACAATCCCCTTTTTCACTCAAAGACACCTCCTTCTTAGACTGAGAAGTAAAGATCTAGCTATGGCATTTACAACTGCATCTTTTGAAGAAGTTGTGGTGAGAACACTGGAACCAGTGAAGCCTATTTTCCCTATGGAAACTTGTGTCTTCTACTCTCAATAGCACAAAGTCCTGCCCTGCTGTCACCTACCACCTCACCCTCCACTTAATGC
This sequence comes from Phaethon aethereus, assembly GCF_964289735.1. Taxonomy (NCBI): domain Eukaryota; kingdom Metazoa; phylum Chordata; class Aves; order Phaethontiformes; family Phaethontidae; genus Phaethon; species Phaethon aethereus. The sequence goes on from NC_138584.1 coordinate 8,882,937, forward strand.
CTTCTCTCTCCCACTGCCTGGAGATCTCTGACAAGGCAAGGAACAGCAGAAACAGCACGCGGTTTGAAGACACCATGTGCTGTTTGTCAGCAGTGTGTCAAACCTGGCCTCCAGCTTCATAAAGCCAGAAGGATCATACCTGCACCCCTCCATGAAGTTCAGTTACAATCGGCTGAATGCTTAAAGAGTTACTGTGCAAGGTGACCAGGCAGACAGAAGACCTTTCCTTGGGAAACAAGCTTAATAATTCCTTAATCTTACTCTTTATGAAGAATAGATCATCCAGGAACAGAACCTGGTTTCAGTCCTGTTTACCTGGTTATGTACAGCAGCAGACACTGCTGGGCAGAACCACTGGCTTTGAGAACTCTGCCTCAATGACCCAAATCACTCAACCACAGGCACAAAAAAAAAAAAAATCAAGCAAACAAAAACTTTACCAAGGTTTAAAGGAACAAAGAGAAAGTAGCTTGCAGGAAAGTCGGCTCAGACAAGACCGTAAAAGGCTTTTCAAAAAAAATAAAGTTTACATTACGTACCAGCAGGGGACAGCAAGGCTTTATACATACACAGAGATTTATATGCTCTTCTGCTCTGATAAAAAAGACTGTTCAATCTTTAGATACCATTGGGCAAAGGCTTTCAAAACGGAAGAGTCACAAGTGCTGAAATTCAGCCAGAACCGTAGGGTAATAATAGCAAAGACTGGGAGCACCAGTCTCAAGGTTCAATCTTAGATTAAAAATACAACAACTATCACCCTATTTTACTCACCAAAATATACAAGGAGAGATTTAAATTTTTAAATAAAGATATTTAGTGCTATTTTACATGCTGAATGGGATCCTACTTGCCCTTAGTTGCTATTTCAGGAGAGCAGAGATTTGCAGGTTCAATGTCATAGCTGACAGCCCTATACCGTCAATGTCTTAGGACACCTACAGTGACAGTAAACACCTATATTTAGGCAGCTGGCTCATACTCTCTGGTTCTTTGCATGGGGAAGAGGTCTCAAAATGCATGTAATAATTTCTGATCATAGCTGTCCTTCCATGATTTCATATTCCACAAGATTTGATGATACTTTTATCACCAAGGAATGACAACATTTATGTGGTTCCCCCACCACAAACTAACAAAAGTCTGCACTGACTACGTGTCTTAAAAATTTCTTATTTAAAGGACTAGTGAAAATTAAGAAGTCTTCTCTTCATCTTTGGCATATAAGAAAAAGTGTCTTTTTAAAAAAAATATCAGTAAGACATTTTCAGTTTGCTAAATATGTTTTCGGAAGACATGTGCTACCTTGTAAAACCTCCAAATACCAAAAAATGAATGGGACCATCTCCAAAGAGCTATCAATGTATGCATGTGCTGTGGATAATTAAACTGCAGCTTCCATTGATGTCTGCAGAATTAAGAACAGAAAACTATTCCTGCTTTTCATGTACAAAACTACATTTTTCTAACACAGGACCTGTTCCCACATCACCCATGGCAACTGGATAGCAGACCAACAGAATATAACCCCAAAATCTGTATTATATTAAAAATATATATTATACACACACACACATATTTTCTGCATTCCAAATGTGATTAGGAAGTTCATTTTTGTATATTGATTATTCATAGTGACATGTTAATGTCCTTGCATACCAAGTGGGCCATAAATACCATCCCATACCTAATATGGAATTCAGGAAGAATAAGAAATTCAGTCTGTTTAATTTGTCAAGGAACAAATCAACAAATAACTTCATCACAGCCTATAATCAAAATTAAAATTAAGCAGCAAGACCAGTTCAAACTAGAATGAGACACACTTTAATGACAACACCATGTTAAGACATGTTAGACTTATACTGAGACTTTAAATCCAGATTGGATAGCTTTCTAAAGAAAGTTTTACTCGCGCACAATTCTAAAGCCTTTATTTTGCAGCAGGTCAGACTAGGTCATCAAGGCCTTCTGGGGGTTTAAAATCTCTGAATCTGTTGTATGACATACTTTTATGAAATGTTGTATGAAATACTTCTGCAAGTATTTTTTGAGCCCTTTATAATCTTATCATTACCCCTGTTATCTGACATCTAGAATTACTGTAGGGCCTACTATAAACCTCATCACTACTCACATGGACTTCAGAATTGGCAGAATCAGTTGTTTTATTGCTATTGATCAGGTACATGAAATTGTAGGATTGTGCCTATTATCTGTTTTTCCATCAATAAATCTTTTAAAATGACTCTACTAACATTAATCAAATAATGCTCAAAGAGAAAACGCAGAACACCCTGGCTGTTGGACATTTATTCTGTGATATACACTGGTTGCTATTAACAGCTAGAAACAGTCTTAAGCTTCTGGCAATTGTATTGTTTCATTGTCAACAGGATTTACAAGAACTTGAAAAATCATACCAATGATTAACAGACTTGATTAAGGAACATTCCTAGAGTTATGTTTTTGCAGTCCCAGTGAAGTCAGTTGAAGGTCTGAGGGCTGAACAACAACAGGAGCATAACTAAGCCATGTTACCAAGGTAGTTAGAGACTTTATCTTTCCCTTATTATCTGAAGTGACAAATTAAAGTATGGGTTTAATATGAAAGTGTAAAGATGACCAGGTTATAGTGCACTCAATATGGAAGGGAATGCATATGAATGCATACACATAATTTTAAGTTCACCTGCAAATGGAGTCATAGTTCTGTTAACCAGGACAATGTTGTCCCCATCATGTCTAATTAAAACAAAAGCCATCAATAATGACTGTTTGACATTCTCTTTAAGCCTTTATGTACTCTTGTCTAAGGCAAAAGTTAATAAACTTAGCAGTATGTATAGACATATTAGCAAGATTAAAACCTCTATCAGTTTCGTATACTGACCATCTTTTCTTTTTTCTTAGCCGTTTGTGTTATCAAAGGTCAGTGCTCACAGGTACTTCTGCAAGTCTGCATGTAGGAAATGCTTTATACCCTTCCCTGGGCAGCACAGAGCTTTTGTACATGGCAAGTATTATCTTGAGAGAAGAAGGAGAAAAAAAATCTAAGGCCTTTGTGATTTGGTGAAAATCTATTTTTTAACCTTTCAATACTTCTGTGGGGAGGGAGACAGGAAAAACTTAGAAGGGAGGCATTAACTTTCAAGTCCAAGAACTGATACTGCAGTATATTTGCTGCCTCTTCTTTCTCTTTTTCTTGAAATTGATTTGTATTGAGACTCAAAATGTATCCATCAGCCTAAAACCTTTCCTTTTATAGTCTTGTATAAATATTCTCCAAAAGACTTCACCTTTTCCAGAAAAAAGGTGTAGATGGAAGTAGATGGGGCTCTGTAGATGGAAGGCTTGATGGGGGACTGGCAAGTATTTGCTTCATTTTATGATGTGAGTATAATGCCCTTTAGCCTTTGTCTTCAGATTTTCTTTGCTTTTTCATTGAAATATTTTTATAAAAATATTTAATCAAAATATTTAATGAAAACATTCTTCCCCCATTGAAGTGGTGTTAGGGGGACTTAATGAATTTTGCCAGATTTTAGTCTGTTAAAAAAAACAACCCAACCCAAACCTTCTCACCCTCCCCATGCTATAGACAGACACAAGTTACATCTCACTGTAGAATTAAATATCACATACAGATAATTTCAAATTGGAATTATAAAAGTTTAAACTAAAAATTGATCAGTTATGCTTTCTTTTATACACTACCATGATTACATGATTGAGCTTGGGCTTATAATATAACCATAATGCATGCATTTTAAAGAAATGCCATTTAAATATACTGAAAATGTTTCTTTCATGTCAGGCTTAAAATTTATTTCATCCTGAGATCCAACTGCTAGAATAACCAAGTTAAATTCATTTGACCAGGTCTTTAACATATGTTAGAGCATTTTTTTCCTCAGGATTAACTTTGTAATATTTGTTAAAGTCAGTCAGGGAATAGTATTTCCATGAAAAATTGAATTACATACACTGAAAATACACACCCATGCTGTAACATCTAGCATGAACTACAAAACATCACACTATAAGTAAACAGAAAAATATCAATTTCTTTTTAGAAAGTGACATATAGCATAATTGGAAAAATAGTACTAAAAGATGTAATGAAGATCTATTAAATATGTTCACTTATTCATATGAGGAGACAGTGCGTAAGAACAGATTTAGGTCTGTCTGGCAAGAGCATGTGGTTATGTGGGACATACGTCTCTAACGCAGTTTTTCAGACTACTTGCCCCCAATTTCCTTTTTTATGTTTGGTCTCCACTGTAACGTGGTTCTGGGTGGAAGTCTTCTGCTTCCGTTTTAAAAGACTGACTAATCAGTCAGGACTTGTGTTACTCATTTCACTCGATATTTGTAATCTCATAGTGAGATTAAAAAAAATAGAGCTGTGTAGGCAGGAAACATTCAGGACCTGATATTCTATTTTAATGATAGGACATTGTAAGAGTGTGGAAGAAGCAAGTCTCCTTACATTCACCTTAAGTCAAACAGTAGAGAGTGTAAATAAGGAAAGCAGTAGATATAACATGACTACATCTAAAGCTGTAGAAAAGGAAACAAGGAAGAAAGAAAATACTTTTCTGTTTTTAATTAACTAAGAAGCAATAAAGCAAAAAGAGAAAACACATTTTAAAAGGTGTCCCCCAAAAGAAAGGTAAACTAATCCATTGTTAACTGTGATGCAGGGTCAGTCTGTCTGAAGCTACCAAAAATGTGTATGGTTTGGCTATTCATATTCTGAGCAAGCCACTTAGAAAAAAATCCAGTCAAACCCAGGCCAAGTGCCTTTGACAGCTTCATAAAACTTACCAATTCACTTCAGATCCGTATTAGGTTGGACTAATTCACTAACTCAATTCACAAACTAACTCAAAAGCCTTTTGAGTTGAGCTTTCCTGTTCCAGGTTGGATGTATCTCAACTGAACCAAACTCCCCTGAAAACATCAGCTCTTAGCCTGGGGCTATGTGAAATACAGAAACCCTAACATTCTGATAAAACTCAAAATTAGTCTTTGCTTACATGAAACTGTGCCAAAATTCATTTTACATTCTCTCCTTAACAAGTTTATTTTTGGATCTATGTTGTTCTACTACCTACAGCACATTTGCTAAACCCCATACAAATCTGTTCTTATGACTTCTGTTCTTGCCACTATCAGTAGCCAAAACAGGTGTAAGTACTTTCTACTTTTCCATTCATGTATATTCAATGATTATAGGTTCTGCCTTCCTTGCAATGATTTACAAGGTCTAGGTCTGTGTCTCCATTCCCTCACCATGCCCCAGACTGAAGGTGGGAAGAAAGGTTTCTCCGCTGTTCGCAGAAGCAGCATTCAATGCTTATAAAAGGCAGAGCACAGCACTAGAGCATTCCAGTGCCTAAAGCAAATGGAATTGGCACTAAACCTCTCACCATACCTACCAAGGATGGCAAATTATGACACTCTAAGCCAGAAAAAAAAAAAGTATTTCTCTTTATGCTACTGATAAAGCTTAAATTGATAATTACTGAATAACTTAAAAATCTCCCATTTACATGAATAAAGTGACAGCCCATGTTCACACCCTGTTACTCTAAATTTAATTTTTCTTGAATAAAACATTACTATTCTGTCTGTCAAACCTCTAACAATAATAAGGTTGGCAGGTTTGTTTTTTCTTTCTGCTGTTACTTAAGAGACCAAATTATGTTCGTGAATGCTCAGGAAAAGATTGCTGGAATGTTAAGGTCACACAGTCTCTTTATATCATGTATAGCCTCTGGAAAACTTACTTTACAATCTTAATAAGGACGACAGAAATGAAACGGAGCAAGAAGCAACTATTCCTGCCCTCATTTTACAGGTGTCACAAAAGATAGATGATTCAAATCGGTTGCTCACACACAGTGATATAATGCCATCTGACATCCCCTCATGTATCGCCTGATCTTCATTCATCACCCCAGAAGACCACAGGGCTCCCCTCCCACAGGTCCTGTGTCACACTTGCCAGTGCTGCCTAGACCTTCCAGATACTCTGTTATATCTCAAATGGGAGTAGACACCTATGCCCGAGTGACTGATATGAACCCAGAAAGACTAAGTTTTGCTCTAACTCACACAGGAAATCCATGGCAGACCCAGAAATTAGACCCAGTTTGCTTCAGTGTCACCCCATAACCACAAGACCCTTGATATTGCTGGCAATGAAACTTATTTAAACAGATCACCACTTTTTGGTGGTGGGAAATTGCTTTCTTTTTATACATCCTTTAACAGCAAAAAAACCCATGCTCTATCTTCCAATCACTCTGACATGACTTCTCAGCTATTTTTGTCCCTAACATTTGATCTACTTCCTTCTCCTGTTCTGTCATGTACTGTTTCTCACTGCTGTAGCAGTAAATACTGCTGATATGTGACCAACATACAGATTAAGATCCATTGAAGCACTAAGCTGCATATCTGCCAATCTAAAACTCTAGTCTCATACATGCAGTGTACTCTTTGGAAGTGAAATTGTGTATAGCTGATATAATGAAACTTTATCTATAGCACAATAATTATCAGCCAAATAAAAACAGACAAAATTTAATTGAATTCAAAATAGACAAGCTCAAATTCCTCTAATTGTTTTGAGGTGGCAAGCTGATTTGCTTTCCTCTTACATGTCTCCACAGGCCATATTTTTACCAATTCCAAGTGTCATTAATCTGCTTTGATATTTAGTCAGGTGCATGGCTGCATGTAGTGAACTGATATGAGACTGAACTCAGCAGGTTGTGGAACACTACTGGTTGATGTCTTCTATAAGTCAAAGAAGCAGCAACAGGAAGAACAGACAACTCTTTGTGACAAAGCAAAAAAAAAAAAAGCAGAAGTATAAAGGAGGAACAAAATTCACATATTAGAGAGCCCATTACCAGATTACAGAAGCTATTCCATGCTAAAAAGTGCCAGTTAGGATCAAAACCTCACTTTACAAAGGGCAAATAACATCCTTCAACATTTCTGCTCAAAACTGGAACTAGACAAAGTCAAATATCATATGATGATGTTTTGCAAAGGTTGGCAAGCATCTTTCTGTAGGTTTCTATAAGTAGGCTCATGTAATTTTCCTTTAATGATGTTAATGTTTAATGTTAAAATATTTTTCCAAAGAGTCAATAAAGTTTAGGGCTATACAAAGCATTTGACAAAACCTCTTTGAAAACAGGATGGGATCTGAGATATTGCAGCCTCAAGTATGACAATGGGACCCACAAGGCCAAGCAATTTTGAGACTAGTACTATACATATAATCTCTAACCCTGTTTGTGCAAGAATCTCCACTTCTGGATACTTGCTTCTTCACAAAACTTCAAAGCTATTACAATTTAGGGAGAAACTTGATCAAAAAGCAACTGAGTTCGACATTTGCAGGTCCAAGGCCCAAAAAGTATAACATTATCTAGGGGTTGTTTTGTTTTGTTTTGTTTTTTTTTTTAAAAACATGTAGCAGTCACACTAGGAGTGTCCCGTATTATCATGTTAACATTTGTTCCAGGAATTCAAACTACATTTTGCATTGCAAATGTAGACTGGCATATGTTAGGACTTAAGATCAGTATGCCCCAGAATGTCCAAACCTCTTTGCTACAATTCCCTTAATATTTCACTGAAGTTGTACTCAAGAATAAAAAAAAAAAAAGATTTTTTTTTCTCTCTTTCCATTATGTAAAATATATATACACACACCTCTATATAAATCATTGTCAACAGCTAACCAGAACTCTGTTAAATACTGGATAACCATAACCAATTCATGTAACTTATTTACTGCCCATCCTCCAGCTCTCTAGTGCTGAAATGAACTCCTGTTATTGCCAGACCTTGAGGACCCCAGACTACCCATGACTAGCACCTTGGAATGGAGAAAGGGAGCACAAGAGGTTTGTACATCCACCTTTGCTTCTGTAAGTGTGCTAGCAGCAGTAGCTACCACTATGCCCGATTGTACTGGATCGAAGCCTGTGTCCTAGGTTTTATGACAACAGAGGCAGCCAAACTGAGCAAATTTACCTCTTCTCTCATAGATGTTTGCAACTTCCTCATGCTTTGAGCTAAAACAACACGACCATATCAGTGTAGCAATGAGCTAAACAAAAAAGCATGTTGTCTCTGCACTCACACCAGCTTCTGAAATTCTTTACTGTCTACAAGTACTTAGTGAACTTAACATCTGTAATCAGGAAAGGTTATTAGTGTAGTGGGTATCAGAGGGCACCATTCTGCCTTTTCTCTGCAAAATAGCTGCCAAATATTTTCCCATTCTACTCAAGGACAAACATGATATTATTCGGTGTTCCATGGGAGGGTGTCTGCACAGCCCACCCTTGGCAAGTGGTCTGGATAGCATGTTTCCATGCTATTTGCTCAAAATTGATCATGTTAAAAAGAAAAACCACCACCATCAGCCAGGTTTAACAGTGACTAGGGAATTGCAAAGAGACTTTTGAAACAAAAGAGGAGTCATCCTTTAAAAAAAAGCATGGAATTTTGTCACTGGGAGGAAAGAGACCTTTGAGTGTAAACAACAGCACTCAAAACCTGGTTCACACTCTCATTGTGCCACTGACACCATTGGCATCACAAGCAGCCTGCACCCAGCTATGGCAGTGACAGCACAGGGTGCAGCAGCAGGGACCCACACCTGGGTGTCTGTGTGTGACCTTGGTGGTTTTCTCACTGGCATGTGGAGATGTAGGGAGGAGCAGGCATATATGTGAAGGTGGGGCACCCACAGCTACAACAGGAGGTGTGTGCAAATAGGGAAACCCTGAGAAGGGGGATGTGTGCTTGTAATGCATATATCTGCATTGCTAACGGAATAAAAAATTTAAAAAAAGGCAAGAGAGACTTTTTCCAGAACAACTGATAGGAAGCACAGCTAGAAAATTGAAAGCATCAAGCAGAGCAAGGGCATGAAGGCGAATGTTGCAAAGGTCTGTGGTGAGCCTGAAGTGAGAGGCCATTGACTGAGCTGGATTTTAGATAATGAACCAGAAAATTTATCTCAACTTAAAAATGCTGTTGAGAGAGTTTTCTAATTCATATAGGTGCAATTCCATGAAGTATTGTTTTTTCATTGGAATTTACTAAGGAAAATATACACTGAAAAATTCCAAGTCTGTCTACTAAGAATGATGAATATGCTTCCTAATGCTACTGTAGCAGTGCCACAGATTTCTTAGAGCCCATGGCCAAGTGACTTCCTTTTATTTGCTTTTGAAATAAGATCAGTGCTTTTCACTGTTGCGGTGAGCTCTTAACAGTTGCTAATTTATATTAGAGCATCATACAGTTCTGTGAATGCTGCATAAACCTTCCTCATTTGCACCCTGCCAAAAATATTCTGCAGTAAGCTGGCTATTCACCCAACATCCCAACAAATGCAGTTGGGCTCGTTTATGTAGAAGGAAGTAGAAAAGGGGAGTGTGAATCAGCAAGATACTGCTGTGCAAGTGCTCTGTACAGGTGACAGATTTCCAAGTTTATTCCAAAGAATTATGGCTTTGGGCTTGTCCTAAATCTCAGGTATGCCCTCCTTACCATATCTTGTTGGCTATTGCAACAATGAAAACAACCTTTTGAAAAAAGCTGATAAACATTGCCCAGACAGCGGAAAACCACTCATTCTGAAGTGGTTTCCTTTTGCCAACCCCTAGGGATAGCAGCTGCGCTGGTGGCCACAACTACTTCAGGTGTTCAAGAGTCAAGCAGCATGCCTCAGATCACATGAAAAAGGAGAGAGGAATGCCTTGGTATTAAGTCTAGAACAAATAGGTTTGTGCAGGCTGGGTTTTCTGTATCACTCCTGGAGCCAATGTATGGTAACAAGTAGATCTCATTACCAGCCTTGAAAGACTGAGAAGTTTAAAACTGAGTCGTTTGTTTCCAAAACCTCATTTTATATATCCTTAGCAAGTTTTGCATTTAGGACAGCACTGGGCTTGCTCATGGAAAGCTTCTTTGAACATGAGGAAATTTCAGCCAAAATCTGCTATCAAGTTTAGGGAGAAAATTAATGTAACAGCTTCTTCCTCATCTCACTAAAGTCTGTTGACCTGAGAAAGCATGGAATTTGGACTCTTGTTCCACAGCACAGCTGCAGGTTATATGGGAAAAGTGCCCTCTCTTTTATTCCTTTATTTTTTATTTCTTACCAGCTCCTTTGTTTCAGTCACCTGTTACCATTACATCACCCACAGTCCTTCTGCACACTGCCGTCTTCTTGAAGTTCACATGCAGCAACAACATGATTAAAAAGGCTGAACTGGATGGTCTCTTTAGCACTGACAGAGATGCTTCATAGAAAGAAAAGGACGAGAAGCAAGACTTGATGGTCATAAGGGGAAAAAAAATCCAGCTACACTACAGGTCCAGCGTGACACACACATAAAAATATTTTTAGGCAGTTATGTTATTTGCTTGTCTTAGCATTAGCTGTCACTTCATTTCTTGAAAATGCAAGAAACATACACAGCACTGAGTTATGTCTTGTGGTTGTCTGTCTTCAGAGAAGAAATCATTGAAGAGATTCTTTTAGATAGCAAGTGCTCTTACTTCTTTATGAATACAAAGTAAAACAAAAAAGTTGGGCAGAAAGGAAACAGGTGTGAGTATGAGCCAGTGAAAGCAAGAAAGTAAAATTCACAGAAATGACATTGGCAGAAATCGCAGAATAGTCTGAAAACATGTCTGGTCTTGAACTGAGCCTGTCAACAGGTATATCAGGTAAACAGCATCCTCATTCAGTAATACAGCTATAAGCTTTGTAAACTATATATGCCATGTGTTGTAATGTTTTGAGATTTGTGATAGTCTCTTGGCTTCTGACATCATATTTTTCCAACTGTTTTGCTCTGTGACTGGAAACCACATGGAGCCTTGGGCTCTGTTATACTGCAGCTCCCTAATATTTGGAATGTTCCATAGCAACACACAATAAGACTAAACCAGATGACAAGCGAAAGTGGTGCTGGTTATTCAATGAACATAAGAGGAATCAAAAAGAAAAAGGTTGGCTTATAAAAAACAAGTCTTATTACAATAGGAGACAAAAGCGAGTTAAGAAAAGAGAACAATATGCAAACAGTATTCTGAACTTCAAATGACACAAGTAAACATTGTTAGGTCTCTCATTATGACCTGACTTTAGAGGTTGATTTGCATGAAACATGAGAAAACAGTAAGGATGTATTAAGTATTCATCAAGGTTCATTGTGGCTTTGTTTAGTATATTCTGCTTATATCATCATTGATGGCCAAAGCTGGACTGGCCGTGTCAAGCAGAACGTCATTTTACACTTTCCCTTCCCAGCAGACATCCTTATTTTGTCATTTGCAAAGCAGCAATATTTGTTTATGTGAGGGGCAGTCTGCCACATTCAAGATCCTAAGCACAATGTAACCAAGCAAAATCATTACAATGGGAAAAGTTTTTCCATGGGAAAGAATCCACAAAAAAATTATTCATAACCCATAATCATCTGAAAAATAAGTGACATGACAATTCACAACCATAAAGTAGGAAAAATCCTGCCATTTTCCAATGGTAGGAGAAATTTTATCAATCATCTTCCACTATTTATCTGTGTCCTTCTGGTGCAGGTGAAGGCCGTTATTTATTATTCATCTCAGAAATTAGCTTTCTTTTTTTGTCTTTACTTATTTTGGTCCTAGGTCCCAACCTTTATATGAAAAAGTCCAGGACACCTTTCATTCCATACTCTTGTCTTTTAACAGAGCAAAAAAAACCTCACCGTAAATTTGTTACTGAGTTTTCTCCTTCTGAATAACAGTAACGAGAAGAAGGAAGTGACAACTAAAAAGAAAGAAAAAGCTTCCAAGCTGAGGGAAGTATCTCTTACCATTACAATTAAGGGAGAGATTGGCATCAGTCTAGCTCCACCGACTTTAATTCAAACTGCATTATTACCTGGCTTGATATTTTCATTGAGATTAAATAGTGGGGGTAGGGGGCTATTCTGCAGTTTTCAGAAAAACAAATACAGCAAGCACTAACATTTCAAGGACATTAACAAACATGAAAAAATGAGAAAGTCATACATGAAAATCTAAGTCATCTTCCATTTCCTTCACTTACTGTGGATATTCCTACGTTAACTGAGTTTATGGTAAAACTGAAGGGTGTAATCAGATTCTAAACAATTCTAAGAAAATTACTCCTGTGCTTCTCTACAGAATAATAATTTATTATATTACTTTTTTTTTTTTCTTTGTAACACCAACATTAGGTTTGGTGCTTCTGTCTGTCACTGAACACAGCATGTTCCAATACATTGCTTTGAGTGTTAAACATGACAGCCAAGGTTTAAAAGAAAATCAAGAATAAACTGTGTTTTGAGTGTTTGAGAGGACTTGAAAGTTGCAAAGCTGCTTTTAAGTAACACTAATAATAAAACACATGTAAAGATCTACAAATATTTCTTAACAACTATGTTCTCATCAGATCTGCTGCAAATATTTTGATGTTATATATCACATATGGAAAGAAAAGAGCCATTCTACTATTACATTTAAAGGGATATTAGAGAGAATGTAAAGTTACATATTTACATACATATCCACACATGCTTTTAGAAATATCTTACATTCTTAAGACAGAAAAGATTTCTAAAAGTGGGGGTTTTTGCTTCCTTTTACGCTACCTAGGCAGTGCCAACCAATAGAAAAGCTATCTTCATAAGGGAGTTGTTATCCTGTGGTTTCCAGGCCCCATTTCAGAGGCTGAGGTTAGGAGAACATGTATCAAGCTTTGATGACTGCTTTCAGAGTAACTCAGAGCAGCACAAAAAAGCTGCTCAGCAGTTAATAACAAAACTATTATTGTCATGAAACTCAGCGGGTTCTGTTTCCTGCTGCTCATATGAAACCTTCCCTCCAGATTTGGTTATCTTGGTTTGCATACTGAGTTTTCTTCTGTTCAAATTAATTTCAAAATTAAAGGGAAATGGTCACATATATTAAAACTCACCTGGTTTACAGTACTGCAGTACTGACATGTACAGCACACAGTCAAAGGGGAGTTCCAGACCTGCCAATGTATAATCCACATTGCAGAAACAGAAGTTTTAATCATCTATGGAAGTCACAGAAACAAGGCTGAAATAATTAGTTTTCACCACTGGTGGGACATGGTAGTTGCTTTGTGTTTAATAATGACATATATTAGGAAAATCCATTCTGAGGGCATGGCAAATCTCTTTTGAACAAAGTTTATAATTAATACTCATATTAGCCAAGGTCTGTAGGCTTCCAGACAGATAATTAGTGAGGAACTGTACAATGGTTTTGAATGACAAGGGCCCATCTTTCTGCATCCTGTAATTTAGATATAAATTACAGTAGAGTCATTTCCCACATACTTTAGAGAGGAGGCAGATACTTGGGGACCCAAAGAGGCAGATAAGTGTTTTAGTAAAGCCATGGTAACTTACATAAGCTCTGTTTCTAACTCTGCAAGGAGAAGCTATGTGAAGGATTAGGCTGTTCTTAATCAAATTCATGCACCAAAGACTTTGCTAAGTGTTAAGACTGGCATCCTGAATGATGCATGCCTGAAAACAGGTGCCAAGCACAGGCACTAGTAATGTGGGTGAACACATTTAGGAATATTTGTCTTGTCAAATGTAAAACCACTTGTTTGTTACAAATAACTTGTTTTAACTAAAGAGTATATGATCAAAGAGCAGTTCAGTTTTCAAAGAAACATAGCAGACTTACATTGTAATAATGCCTTTGCCCACATTCTTCCCAGGAATGATATGCTAACCGCTGGTAGCTGGATTTCCCCAAATGCACAGAGGTGCCAGCAGTTCACAAGTAGGAGCTATTCTAGTACAGACATTTCATAGAATCATATAATGGTTTGGGTTGGAAGGGACCTTTAAAGGCCATCTAGTCTAACCTGCTTGCGGTGAGCACAGACATCTTCAACTAGATCAGGTTGCTCAGAGCCCCATCCAACCTGACCTGGAATGTTTCCAGGGATGGGGCATCTACCACCTCCCTGGAAAACTTCCTCCAGTGTTTCACCACCCTCAGCACAGAAAATTTCCTTTTTATATCTAGTCGAATCTACCCCCTTTTAGTTTAAAACTGTTTTTAAAACTGTTACCCCTTGTCCTATCACTATAGTGATACTACTACTAAAAAGTCTGTCCCCATCTTTCTTCTAAGGCCCCTTTAAGTACTGGAAAGCTGCAAGGAGGTCTCCCCGGGGCCTTCTCTTCCCCATGCTGAACCACCCCAACTCTCTCAGCCTCCCAACACCTCGCAGGAGAGGTGTTCCCTCCCTCTGATCATTTTTATGGCCCTCCTCTGGACCTGCTCCAACAGGTCCATGTCCTTCCTGTGCTGAGGGCTCCAGAGCTGGACACAGGACTCCAGGTGGGGTCTCACCAGAGCAAAGCAGAGGGGCAGAATCACTTCCCTCAACCTGCTGGCCACGCTTCTTTTGATGTGGCCCAAGATGTGGTTGGCCTTCTGGGCTGCAAGCACACATTGCCAGCTCACACACAGCTTTTCATTCCCCAAAAGTCCTTCTTGGCAGGGCTGCTCTCAATCACTTCATCCCTCAGCCTGTATTGATACCAGGGTTTCCCCTGACCCAGGTGCAGGACCCTGCACTTGGCCTTGTTGAACCTCATGAGGTTCACAGGGGTCCACTCCTCGAGCTTGTCCAGGTCCTTCAGGCTTGTCAACCACACCACTCAGCTTGCTGTCAGCTGCAAACTTGCTGAGGGTGCACTTGATACGACTATGTCATTGATGAAGATAAGAAATAGCACTGGTCCCACCACAGACCCCTGCGGGACACCACGTGGCACTGATCTCCATCTGAACATTAAGCTGTTGACCACTAGTCTCTGGATGTGAGTAGTGGCTTCTTCCTCGTTAAACTAAACTGACACTAATCATCCTGCCAGTCAAAATGCTCCCTCAGACTAAATTAGAACTTCCTAGCATTTTCATTGTCCAAGTCTAGCTTCATCTTCCTCAAGCATCTGGAGACTCTCCAACTCCTTAGATCCCTCTCCTTCTCCTTGTTTCATTCTCCTCCCTTTCAGTGCTTCCTTTGCAGCTCCTACACATGCAGCAGCAACTGTTAAAATGCAGTACCATATCAGCTCTTTCCCAGCCAGCCCAAGATCTGCAAGGGTGAGTGTGCAAACTCATAAGGCACTGCAGCAGTTTTTGTTTCACTGTGC
This sequence comes from Phaethon aethereus, assembly GCF_964289735.1. Taxonomy (NCBI): domain Eukaryota; kingdom Metazoa; phylum Chordata; class Aves; order Phaethontiformes; family Phaethontidae; genus Phaethon; species Phaethon aethereus. The sequence goes on from NC_138584.1 coordinate 8,898,218, forward strand.
AATCAGCACCAGGGCTGGTTTTGCCTTAGAGGTCAAATGGATTGAGGGAGGCACCACAGTTGGCAGGAAACAACCATGTTGAGCATCAGGAAAGTCAGAGATTCAGCTGTGCTATCAGGATATGTCAGGTGCAAGTCATATGGAAGAGCAGGGAGGTAAGACTAATAGGATGGATGGGGTCTGTCCCTGTGATACAGCTTGTAAAGTGCCAAGTTCCCACATAAAACAGGAGCTATGATAAATATGATGAAATTTTACTTTGTTGCACACATTCTAATACCTGATAATTCAAAGCTGACAGCAGGTGAGATTCAAAGTAAGTGACAGGAAATTGAACTAAACTCTCTTCCTTCCCTGGTTCATCACAGGCAGCTCTGGTTCTAAGAGAACACAGAAAACATCTAGCTTTTAAATCTTTATATATTTAAACTGAGGCTACGTAGCTATCTTCAATTTTCCCATTTCTTGAAGTGACTTTCTGCTACTTCACATATACTCTAGGCAAATATTTTCGGAGGGAGATGGAGGAAGTGGTAATTTGAATGATGCACTTTCAGCATGCAGTTCTCATTCAGAAAAGTAAAGTTGGAAATCTGTATTAATTTCTACAATTACCATTCTTTCCTAAGCAGTACTCTAACTGAATTAGACTTCTATAGTGTGGCTTTCATTCATTAGTTACAGATGGGATCTCAGGATAAATCAAGTTGGAAAGAAACTGAAGAGGTTTCTAGTCCAAGACCCTGCTCTGAGCAAGATCAGGTGTGAGCTTAGATCAGGTTGCTTAAGGCTTTATCTAGTCTGGTCTGGAAAATCTTCAAGGATGGAGATGGCTCAGCCCCCCAGGCAGCCTGCTTCACTGCCTTTAAGGGGGGAAAAAGGTTTTCTGTATATCCATGAACTGGTCTTGTGCCAACTTGCACCCACTGTCTCTCATCCTCCTACCACACACTGCTGTGAGAGCCTGGTTTCATCTTCCTGATAACCCCTCTATATGGATACTTTCCAACAGCATACCTACACACCTCAACAACATTTCTAAATTCCTCATTTTTAGCATGTCCATTCTTCCCCTCACTGCATACTGCTTTTTTGAATCTGAGCTCTGTTGTGAGTTCCCTGCTTAGGCAAGATAGTCTCCTCATATATCTGCTTGTTTGAGTGTCAGTGCAGACCCTTCTTGTGTCTGGAGTGGCTTCTAGGAACAAGGCAATCTTTGGATGAACCCATCCCTGTGAGGATTGTTTTGGTCAAAGTGAAAGCTGAGGCTGCACTGATGTGATAATTCAGCTAGAACATTTATAACACCAAGTATAATATAGACTTGAAACTGTTTGTAATTCTACAGAAAAGTCTTTACCAGCATAACTCCACTTAATGCTTTGGTAATATTTTTCCTGTTTAAAAGTGCCTAAAACATCTTTAAAAAGTAAAACAAGAATTTTAGCTTGCTGTCTGTGTTTAATCAAACCATTTGTTATTTTAAAAGTGAAGGATACAGAATTTTACCATTTATTAGAATAGTAAGAGAAAAAAAGCATCTGATTTTTCTCCATTAAGATTCAGCTGAAACTGAAGCCTGCAAAGTTCAAAAGCTAAACTTGTGATGTGTGAGCACAATACATTTCCATGTTGACAGTGAAAACATGCAGCAAACTCTGCTTCACACCCCACTATGCTCAGGCCCTGTTCTCACAATTTTTTGCTTACTACACACAAGAAACTACGCACTGTTTCAGTGCATCAATGTGTGACTGCATAAAAATGTGAGTAGGTAATCAGAAATATGTGCGTTTCCCAGATGGTGCGTGATGAACACATATTTCCTGCACTACCGACCATCAGACACAGGAAGCATCACCATCAGCACCCGAGTCACTGTACTGCTTTTTTTTTTTTAATCCAGGTGTCAGTCAGCATGGTTGAGAAGCAAAAGTCCCCTGATTTCACAGAAATAAAATAGTTAATTTATTTCAAATGGAAAGCACCAGAATGAAGAGGATCTGATTTCTGATAAACTGTATAAGCTTCTTACAATCTTATTAAGAAATGGTCATAAGAAAAAGGAGAGTTATCGGGTATGCATGTCTCAGAGTGATATGTGCTTCAGTATGATGAAGAAATATATAATTCCTTGCACTGACTCTGTAGTATAAACAATTGTTAACGCTAACAACATTTATCATAAAATATTGTTAATATTTTTCTGTAAAGATAAATTGTGAAAGTTTGAAAAGATGCCATAGAGCAAATAGTAACTATAAGAACAACTTACATTCAGCAATGTTTTATTAGTGGAGATTTCCAGTAGCTAATGCTGACTCACAATGGCCACATGAAGCAGCCAGAGAAGTTAGTAACATGACTAAAGTCACACAAGGTGGGTGCTCAGTACCTGTAGAAATCTTTAGAGATTGAGACAAAGGAAAAATCCATCATAATCACTTACAGAGCTAGTAGGCATACCAGAAGGGATGCAGGGGATGGTCTATATTTTAATCTCTGCATGATCCATAAAAATGGGGAACACTTCACCTGTAGGCTCTCCACAGTGATTTCAAGATCTCCTGCCAGGTCTCCCCTTCACTGGCATGGTAAAAACAAAACAAAAAAACTCCACAAGGTCCTCTACAAAAGCTAGGGGAACCCCTAAAAAAGTCCCCTAAAAGTATTCTGCAGATACTTCAGAAGTAGACGGGGCAATGTTGGAGACAACTGGCAGTTTGCAGGAGTGTTTCTGTGAAGCCAGTTTATGCTGAGGAAGTGAAAGAGCTAAAAGAGAATTCAGAAACACTTGTACTCCAGAGTGAAGTCTCTGGCACTGTCCATGCCTGAGCTGAAACACTAAGTGTGTCTTTTACTCATGTTGCTTGCAGAACAAATGCAACAAAACTTTTTCAAGTGGAAGATCATTACCCAAAGTTTAACTTGTGGCATTCCTTGTTCTAGGTTGTCATTAGGCTTCAAATATAAAAGAGCTTTTGTATTTTGAGAAGTCTGAAGCGATTCAGCTCTAGTTACACCTTACTGGTTGCAAAAATAAAAATACTGTTGAATTAATTAGGTATAAAAGCTAACATGAGGAACATCTGAAAGTTCAAACCAAAGAAATCTCTCAACAAAACCAATTCTCAAATCAAATCAGTCCAACACCAAGAATGAGACCACCAAAACCAGTGGAAAGATTTTCAAAGACTTTCATCTCTGTGGCTTCAGGATTTTATTCCAGTATTCCAGAAAACAATTGCTTGTAGCAGAAATTAGATTTAAAAGAAAATTCATAATTGATACCATCACTCCATTTTGGACCAACTACATGATATTAGAGAAAATGTTCATGTTCCAAAATATTATCCCTACAGCTCAAAAGCAGACACACCCCCCCCTTTTTTTTTTAAATATGTTTCCTCTCCTGTAGAAACTAGTTTCTATTTCCTTTAAGTGCTTCTTTTGCTCAAGAGATGGATTATCAGTAGTTTACCTCTTGAGGTCACATAAAAGATAGAAGCATTTCAAAGAAGTCACTTGTTTTCATAGTTAAGTTAAAGCTGCATGACCAGCGAGTATATGTTCTGCAATGGGGCAACACTGCTTGTCTGGGCATTCGAGTTCAGCCCTCTAGACCAGCACAGGTTTGGCCAGCTAACTCCAGAGAAGTGTATGATGAACAGCAAGAGTACAGTAAGGCTAAAAATTGGCCATACATGGAAGCTAACAGCTTGCCTAAGCCAAAACGTAACATTCAGAAAAAAAACTGGCCTGAAATGGAGAATGAATGAGGGTAAGGCCAGTCAAGAAAGATCAAAAAGAAACCTAAAAGCAGAAGTCAGAAGGAGAAGCTTGAAACCATTTACACCAGCAAGTGGCCTTAGAGTTCATGGGACTTTTTATCCTCTTTGCTTTAACTAAACTCGTCAGTGTTGTAATCTTGGAAATTCTCTCACATTTTTTCTCTTGCACTCTACCAAGTGGTCGCCAGAAAGAATGGGAAGCAATGCATAGGAACAGGTTGAACGCTAGCAAGTATTTGCAAGTTTCTTCTGTGCACGTTAAGAAGTTAGATGAATTACTCATCACAAGCCTACAAGAGATCTGGAAAACAGTAAAAACACAGCTGGTGATACCCAGCTGTGCCTCTGTTGCTGCAAAATAATGCTCCTCTGTCCTTTTATTGACCAATCAAATGAGGTGATGCCAACCTTAGGACAAAAAAGGTTCTTTATCAAATGATGGGGTTAGTCCAATAAGCCCTAAAACTGTAAGGCTCAAAATATGCTTTTTGCCATTTCCTGTAATGAATATAATAAAAGGAGACAAATTATTAAACAAGAAAGTATTTCAAGCACCAATTAGCCATCATGGTCTGCATGAAATAGAGCAAAGTATTAGATAAGTAGATTAAGACAGTGGGAGATTGAAGAGACAGGTCTGTTACCAACCATCTCATGATGAAACAGAAAAAACCCTAGCAAATTAGGAGGACAGAAGATATGCTTTTCACTGCATCAGGACATAACTATTCCTCATGGTACCACGTTAAATCCCACCAGAGCCTGGACTACACTTCTGTCTACAGGAAACCAGGATAGTGAACCTGAATATGGATGAACACCTAAAATTTTGAAATATTATATTTTTAAAGTTATCCTTAACATAAGTAGCACTTTTGACACTACAAATGTCAAGTTAGGGTATTCAGAACAATAGAATCATGCAAGCTGGAGGGGACCAATATCTAGTCCATCTGTGGGATCTAGTCCAACTCCTGCTCAAAGCAGGATCCTCTATAATAAATGTATTCATAGTTAGCAAAATATTTTTAATTCAGAAAATTCCATGCAGGTATTTTCCTGGTTCCTGGTGGTCTACAGAAGCAGAATGTAACTCAAGTAACAGAAAAGTTCTTGTCAGCCCTATTCATCTTATAGTTTCTCTTTTTTCTCACTTTAATTGTGCACAGACCCAACTCTTGTAAACATTTTCCCTATTCTTGAAATCAGGTAACGCTCACTGGGCTCAACAAACAAAGTCTTAAAGATAAGTCGGCTTGCATAGGAAAAGTGAATCAGAGTCAGTGAAATACTCCATGAAAAGAAAAAAGGATGCCCTGAAGATCAGTTACTCAGAGGAAGAAAGTAGTCTACAGTGGGGAAAAAAATGAAATGTGAATAATAATTGAACTCCCATGTTGAGATACCTGCTCCTGAATGCAATAGGCTTTAGTTTTTCAGAGTTTGAGTAAGGCTTACAGGAGAATGTGAGCATACTGTTGCTTTACATTGTCTTTACACCTCCTACGACCCTAAACTAGAAGTTTAGATGCCACACTTCTTCCTAGATACACTTTGTTCATGCCTTCATTGTTCATCCCTTCTCCAAATCAGACACTCATAACTCCTAGTCTTATTTCCAGTTTTACCAGTCTTATGCGAATCTTTACACAACTTGACAAATAGACCTGACTTAGAGTAAACCAGAGAGGCAGCATTGATTTTCTTTGCACAGGAATAGAGAGCAGCAGTAGTAGTCCAGAAACTGGGGCTTACCAGTTTGGAAGACTAGAAAGGACTCTCAGATGACAGCTTAGACTGTCAGGACATAACATTAGTATATTTAGAAGAATTATAAATTCAGAGTGCAAGAACAGCAGAACATAAGAACATCAGCTGCTGCCAGGTGGTCTGCTTGGTAACCTCAACTATTTCGTCCTTTACAGTACAGTACACCTATTCCTCCTTCCCTTTTGACTGCCTTCAAATCCAGTAGCACTAGGATGTTAAAAACAAAGGCTACCTACTACAGGGCCCAGTGGCGCAATATCTTCCAAGGGGCTACACACAATCTTTTGACAAATAGGCATTTTTCTTGAATGTACTTTACCTCCCACTTATTGCAAAATTCCTTCAACCTGTAGTAAATGCAGCCAAAAAAAAATCTCCTGCATTTATTTCTGTTGGTGTCTGTTACCATCAAAATATCTTTGAGAGCATTCAGTGCAATATTATCAAGAAAAATAACATTATCTCCTATTGATGTCCCAACAAGAACATCAAAAGTAGACTAGGCTGTACAGAGATGAGGCTGGAAAAGACTTCCGACTCACAGAAGTTTGTTAGATATAAGCTAAGGTAATTCATGCAATGTGTGAGAAAAACAAGCTTGTGGCCTCTGCAGAAGCCTCATTTTCAGAATCCGTTAAGATAGCAAGGCCAAAGCTCGCAGTGAAATAAATCTATTTCACCCTACAAACTACACTGTTGTCTAATACTAATACTAATATAACTGATCTCCTCTACCAAATAAAGTACCTGGAAAACAATTCAATGCTGTGACAGCAACATTACCAGGATGTAAGTGACAAGAGTACTATTCCTTATTTGCTCAGGAGAATATTTATTGCAGGAAGATGAAGTACAAACTCCATGCATTAGCATATGATAATCCCTTTCTAGAGGAAGGTCTGAAGCAACACCTGTAACGTGCATTGATATGTTTAACAACTCCCAAAGGTAAAGATAGTAACTTCATTTTAAATAGAGAACAGACATTCCTTGTCTAGTAAATGAACTGTCAACAGTCCTGCATTGATAATAGGCACAAACAAGTAAACCGTCCTACTCTTCAGGGGAGCAACCCACGCTAGTCCCCTTAGACTCACAGAACCCAACTGCTGGCTTACTTACACCTGCTTGTAGTTCTAAGCTCAAGACACTGCCTCCCTTTTAGCCTGAGGCTACAGAGTACAGAGAACTATGGTAGGGAATAGGGATTTTCCCTTGATGTAATTTTTGTCAGTTACATTTTACCCTTTTATTGCACCCTTCTGAGAAGAGCTTGGAGCTTCTACAACACTCCCAGTAATTCACTGAGGACAGCTATGAACTGAAGAAACACAGTGAGACACTGAAGGGGCTGAAAGTCAAAAACCAGCATGCTAGGTATGAAAACAAATGAGGTACTGATAATGTCTCTGCCTTCCTTTTTAGCCTTGTTCAGGGGGGCTACGAGCAGTTAGTAAATACCTCTGCCTTACAAAGGTCAGTGTTTACCTAGTTCCATGGAGATAAGTTTCCCGCAGTACAACCTATGCAGACACATTTATGTCACTGCTAATATTCAGAGCATCAGGAGCCTCCTGTGGTTAAAACCACCCTGATACAGACTGTCTGTCCTTGTGTGCACATCTGTCCTGTCTGCCGGCAGCTTTCAGTCTCCGAGTCCTTTGTATCACAGTTCACTATGAAACTGTAGATATGTGAGCAAGTTCTCAGTTACCATGATCATATGCAACCCTGTACAAATCATTGATAAGCTGTTTATAGGTAATCAAAGTTATATATGTTATTTAATAAAACAAAATCTTTGAAACTTCCCAGAAAAAAAAAAAACGAAACGAGCAGAAATTGGGATGCCCGGGGACCAGATTAAGTACTTAAACCTCTAAATCATCAACCCAGACAGATAGATAGAGGGCAACAATTAATTCTTCATCTCGCTCGGTATCCATTGTTTCTTCTTGCAGTGGAACTCGAGTGTATACAAAGAATGCAAACCTCCCTCAAACACATTGTAACACTCACATTGGCTTTACAAACAAGAGCTCTGTAACTTAAATCAATATTACACATGCCACATCACTTAAAATTGTAGAGGCATTCTTGAAATATGGCAGTGTGCTTCCAAATGATTTGACTTGGAAAAATTAAACCAATTTAAACAAGTTTTTCTGCTTCAAAACCCTTTCCCATGAAAGTCACTTATAAACATTTTCACAGCACATGTGTCTAAACAAATCAGAGTCCTCTATCTAACATAGCATTCTTGTTTGAAGAGCAGCTGGTGACTTGCAAATGGCTTGTTGCATATGGAACCTTAATACTGGCATATCTTAAAGTACTTTTTTCTAATATTCCACTGACCCCATCAAATCTATTGTGAAGTATGAAATTTCTGAACACAGGCATATAGCAGGTGAATATTGTCAAGATAAAATGCCCATTTGATAAAACCAAGAGTTACTTCTGATTTGAAAGTACCAATTAGAAAGGGACAAGAATACAAAGTTCTAGAGGGGATTTTTTTTTTGGTAACAGACATACACAGACACACAAAACAAACCCAAAGTAATTCAGTCTCATCCGGTTTAACCTCAACCACGAGACACCACTGTCTGTTTTCTTTCTCAAAAGACTCACGTCACCGTGCACTGAAAAAAGGGAACTTCCACAGTTTGTGGTGAGGATACATGATAAACAGATCTGTTCACACCAACTAACAGGGCTGCCTGCGTCAATAAAAGGCAGTAGCAGAGTCAGTGAACTGACATTTGGTGCTTGGAGGATTATCGTTACAAAAGTCACTCTACATTAAAGTTAAGTGAGATGCCAGGATTGTTTTTTCCCCACAACAACATGACAGAATTAAATGGAAAAGACGACTACAAGCTTGCAGAAGGCACAATCCGTAAAAAGAAGCAAAAGACTTTGTAAGTATATACATGTTAGTATGAACTCTAATGTATTAGAAATGAAAGTAACAATAGAATCTGTGAGAGTAAGAATTATCACCATTTTTCGGTCTAAATGACTGCAAAGCCTGCTCAAAGCCCAGGACTTCATTAAAGTCATTAAAAATGGCTTGAGCTGATGCATACCAATGAATTAATTCCCTTAAGTAGTCAGGAGTAGATTTTGGATACACTGGGAGCCCAGGACTTCAGTCATAGGATGGAGCTGTCAGCCTCTGTTTAAGAGTTAAGAAATTTAAGTAGAATTTAAATACAACTACAATTTCAATGGATTACAAAAATGTCTGTTCATTGGTTTCAGTGGTGCAGATCTCAAAAATTATTTGAAGTGCATGGTACCACGTATCGAATCTGGGATCAAGACTTCTAACTCCAGAAGTGTCATGTAAGTACTGAGATATGCTAAGTTATAAGAAAATATACGTATTGCTAGATTACTATATAGAAAGCTATTTTATTCATTTCTAAACTAATTCTAGAACAACAAATGTTATAATAACGCCTAGAATTTCCAAAATACAAAAAGAGGTGAACATTAGGAAGTAGAAACTATTAATGAGTTAAGTTTTTTCTTAGCTGTGTCTATAAGTTTGCATCAAACAGTGAGGGAGAAGTCACCTCAGTTAAATCTATTTTCTTCAGAGGGACATTGTATCCATTTTCTAAAGGTTTATATAAGAAATGACGCTTCACACAAGTGAAGAGTGAGGATATTACCATTCTTACTTCAGGAATATGGAAACAGAAGTACAGATTAAAAATTATTTGGTCATAGTTACAAGTAAAAGCTCACTGTTTGGGAACAGAATTCAGGATAACATCATAGTTCCTTGTTTTTCCATCTCTCTGATTATTTTTCTCAATGTGGGCTTGTCTCCAGGGTCTCAGATTATGAGAAAGCTCTAAGTTTAATAAATACCTGGTACATATTTCTAGAATAGAATAATAAATTATGAAATTTTTCTCCTTTAAACATGCAAATAAAACCACACAGTTTCTTGCCTAAAGTCTTTTCTTTTTCTTTTCATCTTAGGCTTTCTGCAGAGGAAGTAATACAGTGGTCCCAATCTTTGGAAAACCTCTTGGCCAGCCAAAGTAAGTCTATTACTTCAGTTTGACTTCATTCTTATTCTGAGGACAAAATTTTACCTAAACTCACCAAATAGGCGAAGCTGTAGCTTTCTGCAAACACTGTCATCAGAGAACGGCCAGTTGCATTTCAGTTATTTACAGCTTCAGTGTAATACGGCTACTGTATTCAGCTTTGCTTCCAAGTTTGGTTTTTTCCCCTTCCATTTCATACTTCCAGTATAGCAAATAAACCCCAAATAACTCAATTCAGTGCTTTTTGATCAGTCTTCTCTCCTTGTGTAACACATCAGTTTAGTTTGGAATTTTCTCTCCACTTGTACCCTAGGACAATCTGTTTAGGACTAGAATCTATTGGTGTCTTTTGGTACCCAGGGTCTAGATCTAAAAACACTGAACATAATTAGGAAGACTCCGATCACCCTTAATATTAGAGTATCTGTAATATGCTGAAGAAGGCAAGAACAGCATATTTTGACAAGATCTTATAACAGTGATTTCAATACAACTCATGCTATTTATTTTATCCTCCCTGGTCACAAATATCATGCTATAAATGATGATGTATTTGTGTTGGCTTTCACAGATATCATACTATAAATGATTATGTATTTGTGTCGGCTTTAGGTGGTCAAGGTGTCTTTCGGGAGTTCCTGAAGTCAGAGTTCAGTGAGGAAAACATCGAGTTCTGGTTGGCTTGTGAGGATTACAAGAAAACCAAGTCTGATCACTTACATGGTAAAGCAGAAAGGATTTATGAAGAGTTTGTTCAGTCAGATGCTATTAAACAGGTATGTACAAAAGTTACTCTGTCTAGTGTTACAATACAAGGATTCTGGAAAAATCAGAAGATAGAAGTGTAACTTCTCAGATAGGCTCATACATTCATTCAGTTATATAGGAAGAAGATGTGGCCGCATGTTTTTATGAATGTACTTGCATCATTACTGCCTTCAGCTGCAAAATTATCAGATCTCACAAGTAGAGTCACACAATATAGGCCAGTACTTGGGAGCACCACCAGCAGAAGTTCAGCAGAGGCATGAGCAGATCAGCACATGATGCTGTTCTCCGAGTCAGCCCAGTTTGAATTGCTGCTGGTGTTTGGAGTCAGGTACTTAAAAGAGCACTTTGCTAGTAGGAGAGCCATGGATTATTTCTTCTCTTAAAATATGTGTACATGCTGGAGAATTGAAGTTGTGTATGTCAATCACATTTCAAACTGGAGACTCTCATTCTACACAAGATTTCTCCTATTGTTTTAATTGGAAGTTTAATTGGAGGTTGTTCCTCTAATTACTCCATTGTTGAGTTGTATGACTTCTGACTCCACAAGAAACTATTTCTATAGTGAATAGCAATTTTTGTGCATGACTGGAATATGGGTTAAAATTCCCCTCATCTTGCAGTTCCAATATTGAACTGTCACATTGAGTTCTAAGGCTGCAAATTTGTTTATTGACAAAAAGTGATAGATATAGGAAGAGAGTACATTTTTAGGATGTCAATGGCATTTGTTTTTTGCTTTCCAGATCAATATTGACCATCAGATGAGGGAAGCAACAGCCAAAAGGGCTCAAGACCCAACTCACACAAGTTTTGATGAAGCCCAGAAAACTGTGTACATCCTCATGGAAAGGGATTCATATCCCAGATTTTTGAAATCCAAAGCCTACCTGAACCTTTTGAATCAGCTGCAAAGCAGCTCTTCAAAATGAAGTGTTTGAGGCAGTGAAGAGCCAAATAGACTCTGTGTCAAATAGCCTGTGCAGAGATCTTTCAGGGTAGTTGGATCTATGGCAAGGAGAACCCCCATCTTGGGAGGAGGGATACGAGGAGGGAGGTGCAAAGAGCTCCACAGCCAAGAGGACACAGGATCTGGCAAGACTGTTACAAGGGTGAGAGCAGCACAGGGAGAAAATCCTCTCCTCCCATATGCCACAGAATCAAGACAGGATACAGATATTATTTATTGTTTGAACTACACTGTGAACATCGAAGCAAGTCTTAGATCCCAAAGAACTGCTGTTTATTAGGAAGTGCAAGACCAGTAAGCTGAGTGCTGGGAAAAGATTATCAAATCCACAAGAAAAATAAGGATGACTGACAATTTTGTGCGTAACAAGAAAATGCCCAGACAAGACTGAATGGCTTTAATCTGTGGAGTGTTAATAAGCGTGAGTGCAGTTCCATGATGCTATTGCACTATGTAAATATAAGTTGACATATAACTTAAAATATATAAATTTTAAGACAAGAGCTATATAAGCTGTACTTTTACTAAGTTTGGATTCAACAGGCAGGTATGTAGCATCTTTTCTGTTTAATTTATTGCAAAATAATAAGAAACTCTTCAATGAAATTTACTTAAAAATAAAGTTTTATGGTCATTTTACATCTTAAGTGATCTTTCTACTGTAATTACTGAAGTATTGAAACACATAGTTCCCTTCTGCCCCACTATGCCACTACTTCCCATCTCCTTACACAAATATTAATTTTCCTCATACCACTTTTTCTCTTTTTTTTACCCATTTCACACAACCATAACCTTAGTTATCTGGAGTAGGTGACCCTGACCTACACAGACCCATCCTCACAGCCCCCCCAAAATAAAACAAAGATAAGCAGGTTTACATTTCCTTCCTCTTTTTCATGCTCCCTCAGTTGCCAGTACCCTAGTCAAATCTCAAATATAGAAAACATTTAATCACTGACCCCACAGTTCAATTCGCTTCAATACTGGTGATGTGCTGAGCACAGCAGATCACCCATGCTTGCTTATGTAGGGAGGCTATAACTGGTGACACTCACTAGCAGTCACATTCCTTGTGATATTAGTGCTATTCAACCTAACCTTGGCAAGATCCTGACTCTAGTTTACAATATCAATACTAGCATCAAAGGTCATTTAATTTCGCTTCAAGTATTGTATTAAATTTGCTCTAAATTATGCAATACTATGAGTAGTCTATACCACAGTGGGCAGTGATAAGAACTAAAGACAAAAAGTTGCAATTATGCTTGAACTATGTAACTGCGAGCACAGGCACTACCAAGTCTGAAGTGTTTAAGACCTTGTGACATTAGAGTTCATAATGAAAATAAATCAAAGCATGCCCTTGTCTCGATGAGTTACCATCATGAGACACAGCTATCACACAGGTGCCAATACAAGATTTTCTCTCACCCTTGCAGATTTTCCATTTTCCAAAATAACATGAGCTTAGTCAAGCACAGTCCATTACTCTGTACAAGATGGAGAGGCTGTAAACCCACAGACGTCACCTCGTGGGGAGAGCAGACCGTGTTCATACTGCCACCCTTTGGGGACATTCTGTCCTCCCTTGGAGGTCCCAGTCTTCAGCGTTAGAAGCAAAACCCTGCTGGAAAGAATATAGCTAAGTGGCAGTTGCTGCCAACTTCCACCATCACCTACTGTTGTAGCTGGAAGCCACTGCAAATCACATCTTCCTACTTTCAAGGCCAGTAAATAAAGAAAATCAGAAGAGTCTGACCTTGCACTGTTATTTCCCTTTTGTTAAATTTGTATACCTGAGGGAGACTCTGAATGCAAAACCTGAATGTTCCTGAAACTATGTAAACCAATCTCTAGCTGGCACACTCTCACATGAATTAATTTTCCAGGATCAGTAGGAATAAATCTAATTCCTGTGAATTAGGAATAACAGCTATGCCTCCCACGCAAGTGGCACCCTCATGTTTATTCTGACTCAGTTAACATGGACCAAATGTCACTGTTTCCATAGCTTCAACCTCACAGAAGAACTGTGAAATATCAGCTACCCTCTAAACAGATACTGCCTCCAACTAACATTATTCTTTTGACTGTAAATCCCTTAAATTATTATGGTCCCAGTGTTCATTTACTCCCCCAGCAGTTTCACGATTTTGCCATTTAGCCAAACACCTGTATGAAATTTCTGACTAAAATCATATTTCACAGTACAGCTAGTTGGAATTTGATTTTTTTTACGGCTTGTTACTGCTAGAGAAGACTGTTCATCAGAAGCAGTTTCATATACTGTTGGGAAGACTGCTGGGTGGGGTAATGGGTGGACAGGGGTTTCCAACTCAACATGGGTCTCAGAGGCAGGTATAACAAAAAGGAGAAGGCAGACTCTGGAGTCATGTCGTGGTTTTGGGTGCTGCAGAAGTCAGTGCTCACTTCAAGAGATGGCCAACATGGCCACCTGTGCCTACCACCCTGTGCCTTTGGATCGGGCAGAGCAAATCTTTTCACTAAAGACTGAGTGCAGCCACCACAGCTGCTCAGGTATTCACAGACACTGCCTGGCACCCTGACCTCCTGTCAGGAGGCACCCAGTCCGCCCTAACAGCAAAGGGTGAGAAAGTGACACGCTGGTTAGAGCCCTCTCAAAATAAGCTAAACCTATCCATAGAAGAGACTAACACGCTCTCAAGGAGCACACCAACCACTTGTGTTATGCAGAGTTAGTATAGACCAGAATATTTGAGGAGGGAAGACAGACTTTTCTCTCTTTTCCACAAGCATCTCCCCTGTTCATGATTTGGTACAGTGTGAAAACAAAGTTGGGGTTTTTTGGTGTGGGGGGTTTTTTGGTGTTTGTGTTTGTTTGGTTTGTTTGGTTTTTTCCCCAAAAAGGAAACTCTTACAATCCAACCTTGGTACATTTTCTGTCTTTCACCTCATTTGCAGTAAGAACCTGAAAACAACTACAAAGGTCAATCACCCAGGTTGTTAATTCCAGAGATATTCCAGCCCCCTCCAGTGTCCCTGGCAACGTGACCATGTTTCACCAAGCAATAAACAGCACAGCAGAAATTCAGAGCTGTCTCTGGGATGCTGTTGTAAGCCTAGTATTATATATCTGTTGCTATAGCAGTGCTATACACAGCTGGTTGTTTAAACAAGGTCCAAGAGGTCTGGAAGTATTTTATGGCAATTTATAGTGCCATCCATACTAACCTACTTTATAAAAGGGAAAAGCTATAAGTAATACTTCAGTTGTACAACTGAAATAATTTTTCCAGTATTTTAAGACACTTAACAGTATTTGCATGCTTTAAAATAGTCCAGAGATAGGTATTTTTATTATTTCTTCAGAATCACTTTTTCAAAATGCAGTATACAATGCTTAGTTTGCAGTGATTTTTTTTTTTTTAAGTATTGCCAAAATGGATATTCTTTGGACTCAGAAAAAGAGCAGAACATACAGATCAAAGGGATTAAGGACTATTTTCTGTGACCCTTGGCTCATTCACAAGGTGCATGCACCTTATCAAGTTCATTTGTGATTTCCTACTCACCTCCTCCTCACTGCACCCACGCACACAGCTAGCCTCGGTACTGCAGATTGGTGTCACAGCCGTGGGATGTCAGCGTGGCAGACTCTTCTGAAACAGGACACAAACACAGAAAGCATGCCTCCCTGGAAACTTCCCATACTCAAAGAAGAAACTTGTGAATGCAAGCTATTTACTATCTTGTAAATAAATTAGTGGGCAACTGAGGGAAGCTGTCCTTTTCCAACATATGCTGAACTGAGTTCATTATCAGTTAACTGCTAAAACTTTCCAGAATAATCAGGCTCTGAGTGTCATCCAACCCCTAAGATACTTACGTCAAACAGCTTATTTGATTTTATATTTTTTAACTAGACTTAGCTTCATTTTTGGAAAAAAATATACCATAAAAGAATGGAAATTTGCGGTTCATTCACAGTCTAAAAAAAACCTCTTTAATCAGATTGACCATCAGCTACAGATCAGTATTGGAGAACAGGATACAGTACATGGAGAAGCTTTGACAGTAGTGACTCTTCTACCCTACCCCCAAAGGAAACATTCTCATTGTTTATCAGTGTTCCAGTATAAAAAAAAAAATTAAAAAATCATTGTACCATCTTCAGGTATACTTTTGAAGTTAAATAACCTCTCCCTACTGCAGAGAGGTTTTTCTTTACATAAGGACTCAAGAGTCCAGGAGACCATGAATGTGAATTTAGAAGATTAACTTTAACTGCTCCAATGTGTAAAACTGTCTCTAAATGTATTCCCTGAAATAGATCTTTTTAATATTATCCCAAATAGAACTAAAAATATGGTATAACATAGTATCATTCTCTCCCAGATATTGAAAAGGCCATCCATGAAAGCCTGTTAGTAGAGACATCCTATCATTATGCACAGTGAAGCAGGAAGGAAATTAAAGCTGAAATGGTGATGAATAGTACAGATTTACCACCTTAGACCCCTAAGTGCCACCCATCCCTGCCCACACTCTGAAGTAAGAGGCTTTCTGGATGTCATCTCCTTTATGGTTGTGAAATGAGTTTGAAAAGCAAAAATAGATGACAATAGGTGGAAAAATTAGATATTCTCATCTTCCTTTCATAGGCATGAGTTGACTGTATCAGAGCATAATGTCTATAAATAAAGCTTTTAGAAATTAAGTCTTTAGTCATTAAACAAGGCAGAAATTGCAAAACAAGTTCTTGCTTAATATTCATTGGATGATTTAAATTTGTCTTGGATGCTCAGAAACAAAGTCAGAGAGGAGTTAAGGTTATCCCCTGGCTTTGTTTGGTTAAATACAGCCTCAAAGGTTTTAGTCACAAAAAGCAGATTTAACCTCATCAGTTCTTGGTGGATGTATTTTGGAAACAAACTTATTCCCCTCATTTCTCAAAACGGCCCCAGAAAGTATTCTCTTGAAAGATGCCAAAGATGATCAACATTTAAATTCTACTGAGCACCTACCTTCAATTTCTTCAAACAGCCTGAGTGCCACACAACCTTAAAGCACTTATCTAAACTAGTTCAGTCACCAGCTTTCATGTGGCCCCTTTCACTAATAAAATTAAAAAATGAAATGCAGAAATGTAAACCTTTCAGGATCACTCTAGACTTGTGTGCAGACAGAAACAGAGCAGATTAGCAATGCTTCTCTTCAAATTTTGTTCTACAGCCAAAGTACAAAAGTGACAGTACAACTACCTACAAACTTGACATCACTTGAGTCACAAGGGGTTTTGTGGTGGGTTTTTTTTTTTCAGTTACTGTGGCCAGAGAGCTTCTGCTATTAGAGAACAACCTTTAAAAATAAAACAAAATACAACAAAACAACAAAATAAAACATACTTTTTCATGCCAGTCTGAGGAAATAGTGAACATATTCAGGATTTTCAAACAAAGCCCAAAGTCCAACCAGGATCTGTAAGTGCTGGAGGAAACATCTGGAGGATAGGAGGCCCTGGACTAACAGGGTCAAATATTCTGACCAACGTGGACCAAACTGCAATCAATAACCTCATACTAAAACAACTGCAAGATGGACAACTGGCATCTTCAAAATGATTACACTTGCAGGAAGTGTAAGTAGCCTTGTTTACTGCCGCACTTTTGTGCAAGTGTGTGTGCAGTCTGACAGAGAACTAAGGGAGAGAGTTAAGTGCTTTGTACCCAAACCACAGTTTCCCACCTCTGAAACATGATTGAATGGGAAGGTTGAAAGCTCATGTAAAAACTAGTCCAAGCTTCCAGTCACATGATTTCCTTTACTTCAGTTGTTGCAGAATATCAGGCTCACACAATGACATCACGGCTTTTAAGAAAAAGGGAAGAGAAAGGTCATAGCGTACAACTGAGGGAAGGTTTTCAGAAGTCTTATCTAGACTTCAGTCTGTTTTCGCTCAGCAAATGATTGTTAATGGAATTTGCAGAGACTGGTTGCAATGTAAGATTTGTCCAACCTTATCGATAAAACCTGAAGCCATGAATATAGAAGCTATTCAAATTCTTGAAGCCAGTGACTACTAGCAGGCCATGCCTACTTCTACTCAGAAACAGAAACTACATCTGTATACCTGCAGACAGTTTCTTTGTTGTTACGGCCTACAGTAAGGAGCTGAGCCTGTGAAAACGGTTGCCTGTTGCCCTATGAGCAGATCTTTGCTGCACACTGAACCTAACTTTTCTTGAGGCTGTCTTCAGTTAGAGGAAGAAAGTTCCAAAGAGAACTGATCAAAGCCACCAAGAAAGATGCAACCGGAGAAACAGGGATGTCCTCTGGAAACCTCAATGGCTGTGTAAAGTGAAAAGCAAGAACATTGATCAATTATTTCTATACTGTGCCCACTCAAACAGCAATAAGGACAAGTAGCACCTAGATCAAAGTATCTACTTTGTGCTCTCCCCAAGGTTAACAAAGGCCCTTAATATTTTACTGCTTTGCCTGTGCTTGTGCCTAAAGATCTAGGGCCATCCTCAGTGATCCTATTTACATGCCCTTATAAGACATGACCTCAGGAATGCAAGTACCAGGCAAGCCCCGGCAAGCAGTATTCCTACATTCATGAATGCCAGTGTGTGGGTGTACTGCAGAAGAAAGGGTGGCAATGTGCAAGCAAGGGAGTATGTGGGTAGATGGAAAGAATGGGTACAACACAGAAAATGAGACAAACAGTACTTCCATGTTCACTAGTATGAAACAGACGTAGGTGGGTGAGATGTTTATTGAGCAGAAGGGCATTAAAATAGAAACACAAATAGGAAAGAATGAATAAGGGCAAGAGAAAAAAGGCATGAAAACTAACAAAGATGCTACTAGGCAAGTAATCACAAGAAAAAAGAAAAGGAAATAGCCTATGAGCAAGAACTCATCTGGGAACATTATCCTCACTGATAAGAAAAAATTACTGCAATCAAGCTGTTGAACATATATTGTCTAAACTAGCTAGCAATTGATAGTTAACCTGTAGGAAAAGAACAAGCCAGAACAACTGACCAATTCAGCAGCTCTGATAGGATATAGCCATTTTCTCTGTTTTTTCGGCCTTTCAATTCTCCTCATTTTCTTTCTGAAAAGCAGGTCCACCTCAACTGCTGAATAAACCAAGCAATAATTGATTCCTACATAACATATGCCCTCATGACTTGGAAGTTGTTCTGCACCCATACGCATGGCAGAATACAGAATTCAAAGGAACAAGGCCATATTAGAAGTCATCTTAAACAGCCTGTTCAACATATGCCTCAGTTACCCGCTCGTCTCAGTGTCTCATCTATCTGGGCAAGGAGTTTCTTTCAGGCTAGATGAGACCATTCATTACAATGAAACTGCAGGGAGTTTACTCAGAACCTGCACCCACATGCACCCTCATGAGACCACAGTTTGAACTGATGCATACAGAAGTTAGACCACCTCCTTCAGGGTGATACCAGATGACATCTAGTGGAATATCTATGTAATAAGAGGAAGGATATGATTTAGGTTCAATCACATAATTTTTCAGTGAAGCGGCACACCGCATTAACGACTAAACCTTCCACTCCTATGTGCTTTAAATATTCTGGAAAAGGAATTAGAATGGTAATGTTCTGGATATCAAGCTATGAAAGAATGGTAGTGGAAAGCAGCTGACTCAGAAACAAGTCGCAAATACGATTTTATAACAAGTTCAACAAAAGAGCAACAAGCTTGAATGGTAGCAGTCCAGTTATGAGTGAGAGGCTAGAGTCCTCATAGCACCTGGGAAGCACAGCAATGGCAAGCAGGTACATACTCATCACCCTTCAGGGTCCCTCAGTCTTTGAGGGCTTCCCAGCCAGTGAGATTCTCTGGTTTTACATTTCCTCTGCCCTGGTCCAAGGACAGATTTGCCAGCAAGTCAGCCACCCAACACTAAGGCACTCTGGCAACCCTAAGTGCCTGCAGATAGCCATTAAATTTCAAATGGTGCTTTAGAGCATGCTCAAGGATACAACAAAACTGCAGACATGAAATAAGCAACAAATCATGCACCTAAATACCCTCCCACTCCACAAGTCAGGAAGAGGTTTAAAGAAGTATTTTCTTCAGCTTAATAGTAAAAACAAGCTTATAGAAAAAAACACAAAACAAACTTACGGCAATTTAAAGCAATATTATGGTATTTTTAATGTCTGA
The DNA here is from genome assembly GCF_964289735.1 of Phaethon aethereus. NCBI lineage: Eukaryota > Metazoa > Chordata > Aves > Phaethontiformes > Phaethontidae > Phaethon > Phaethon aethereus. The sequence continues at coordinate 8,917,786 of NC_138584.1, forward strand.
AGCATGTAGAAGAGAATATTTGAACACACAGTCACTGGTTGCTGATACTCAGTCACTGAACAATTTAAAGAGATGTCATATACAATGTCCTGATAATAAACATCAGCTGAGGATAGAAAAAAAAAGCCCTAAGTAGTTCATTGTCATTCATTTAATACTAAGATTTTAGATGAGCGATCCTTTAATGACAATAAAATGTATTGCACAAATAAGATTAAATTTAAGCTTTTGAAAAAGAACTTACATATGCACACAAACAAGGTTTTCACAAAATACATGTAAATCAAATAGTTAAATACTCCTTCAAATCACTATGGAGACTATCAACATAACTGGGATTTTCATTACGTAACTTTTCTAGAATCACATTTATTCATATGGTGCTTTTTCTCTTTCTTTTTTTAGTTTTAGTTCTACAAGTAAGATTATTTATAGCCATTTTTAGCTTGTCAAGTTCAGGCCAAAGTTACTTCCTTCAGACGCTTTTAGTCTATAACTGCCTGTATGTGCAGGCGTTACAAGCATTATTTTTGAGTAGGCATGTGAGAGTTGGATTGTCTCACTATTGTGATTATTTGAATAATCAACTCGAGTTACATTACATAGATACTTGCCCCCACCCATTCCTAGTATGGAAATTGAACAAAATACTCCAAAAACCTGGGTGAAGGCATGAGGAACACAAAATAAGATGTAACAAAATAGCAATCCATAGAAAACAGTTCACATTGTGGTATTTGTCCCTCCCTTTCCATAAGCACAGGCTGGGTTCCATGGCAAGTTCCTTACAGGCAGGCTCTAACACTGCCCTGAGCGGACACCAGGTTCTGCTGTAAGTGCGCACGCCACACACATTTGCTCCCTAGGAGAACCAGTATTGCTGGAAAACGGATGTACATCCTTCTACACTAGGCCTGTGTACCAGCAGGGTGAGCTGCAATAAAATAAATGTGTGTACTATATTATTGTAGGCTCAAACTTCAATTTAAGTTCCAATATTACACAGTTTTGCCAAGGAGGTTTTGTAAGAGAAAAAGATGAGACAAAAGAGGTAAGATTGAAAGAAACGTTGCACACCGCACACAGTTGGGCTGTCACATGGAGCAGGGAGAAGAGCAACCTTTCCCTCCTGACACAGTCAGTCTGTGCCTTGTAGGCACTGCAAGTCCCCAGAGATCACAACTCACAACTACCCTCAGAAAGTTCTCTAGCAAGATTCACACCCCTGCCACCCCCATGACTAATTTACAACTGGTTGAAATAGTGCTTACTCCCAAAGCCCCAGTACCACTACAAACAAGTCTACCACTGGCCTGAACAGAACAACTTCAGTGGCTCTGTTCATTTACATGACTGCTTTGAAACTCTTAGCTAGAGTAAGTGAAACATAGGTAACTTGAGTCTCAATTTAAAATGGGGCCACAACATGGGAAACAGCTATGAGAAAAATGACAGAGGACCTCATACAAGTTTAAAGAAAGTTCTGCTCTAACATCACTCAGATGGTGCGCAATACCAAGTTTACTAGTTCAAAGCATGCGAAAGCCTCACACTAATGAGTCAGAGCAGAAAATAAAGGCTCTCCCACAGCAATCCAAAGTATTTGCCTCAATGCTGCCTGTAAGGGGATGAAACTTCATTTTAGTGCAAGGGTACTTCTGCCTTTTGTCTTATTTCATCACAAACTTTAGATTTCATATAAAGAACTTTGATAAAGGGTTGGGAAATATTAGTCACAAAACTTGAACAATACATGCAAGATTTCAATGAAGTAAAGCACAGCTTCATTTCATTACAGCTGATCAGCAGAGATGGCAAGATAATTTCAGAGCAACCAGCCTCTATCAGTGGTGAGTCAGAGTCCAACTGAACTTTTTCTACCAGAAACTACAGCCACTGTTTGCCTATGGTATGTGTAAGAAAGGAGTCAGGCACTAACACAAGCAGTACAGACACAACACCAAAGGCTAGTAAGATCTTCTACACTAAAAGAAAATAATGAAACAAAAAAACAGGTTGAGGAATTTGGAAAGTTATCCCTACAAATGCAAGTACTAAATGAAACTTTTTAACTACAGGTTTTGTACTTCAAAATATTAACAGAGAAGTATAGCATAGGCAAGGAAACACTGCTTTTTTTTCCTCTTTGCCTGTAAAGTTATCTTAGAATAGCATTCATTTTAGAAATGTTTCTGATGTATAGGTAACTTTATCCCTATTTATATATTAATATTGTGTAATACTCTTAGTACAAACTACGCTGAGTGACATTACAGAAGGCAATTAATTAGAATTTTTACGTAGTGGTTTCTCTCTGAAGGCTCTGCTGAGAGCTATGCTATGTACTAAAAACTGTGACATTAGGTCATTTACAGGTTCACTGGCACAGCATAAGGGTGCCAAAAAAAAAAGTATGTTGTAGTTTGAAAAATAAAAAGATCTTGGTCTTTGATCTTCCAAAGCAATTTTCCTGATATTTTTCCCATATAAAAATATAATAGTTACACAGTCACTTCTGCATCAGTACCGCTTATATCTTTTACAGATGCGAATAACTTCAGGACTTAGATTCATTTAGTATTAATTGCCTTCCAGAGAGGCAATTCCTTTTCTGGAAGTGCTGTAACCATGTGACTATTTTTGATTCAAGACCTGCAGGAAGCACAGATCCTACACATTAAAGAACTTGTGGCCTTGTTGCAATAAAACCTTATAATGAGCAAACAAAAAAATGTTATCTATATGTATCAGGTGAAAACAGCTCCCATAGTCCAAATCTAGTTAGCTGAACACTGCAAAGCTATATTAAGTAGTTAAGATGTAGATGGGCTACCACTTACAACAGAAGACAGGCCACTCATGTCGGTAAAGTCACTTGTGAAGATTAGCCAACTCAAAACTGACACCAATTTCTCAAGGGCATGTTGTTGGCTTTACATACTATTCCCATCTTACTTTAGGACTAAGACTATTGCCAGCAGAAACAAGCAACATTAGACAAATGAAGCATAGACTATGCTTCAGTGGAAAGACAACATTCCAGAGAAGCACTGAAAAAGATAAAATCAGTATGCTCTGTTCCTCTATTAGGAAATTTTTATAATATAAAAAGAATATAGAACCACAAAGCCCTGGATGTATTGCATGGCAAATGTGTGTACTCAACAAGCCCTGGGGAACAATATTTGTTTTAAGCCTCTAACTCAAATTAAAATGGTTCCTCAGAAAAATAACATTTCCTTATACAAATGTGACTTCATGCAGCAACCACCTGAAGAAAAAAATTACTGATTGACACTTTGAATTTAGGTGGAGGTAGCTGAACTAGATTACTTAATATTGCTTCATCTAATATTTCTTGATCATTTCTGTATAGTAGGCAACCCACATAAGCTTCTTCAGGTTTCAAAGAAGCCACAGAGACTGTATTTTGTTAATATTTCCGTGAATGAAACACTAACAATCGCCACATGAAACTACCCAAAATAGAGGGCACTGGGTAAAATAATCTAAAATAAAGTGATAAGCAATAACCATATGCCAGAACTTAAATGTATAACTTCATTTTAAATATGGAATATTGTCTAGTTTCAAAAGATTGCTTTTAGGCAGAGGTGAGATGAGCAAATACTAGTGACTTGAATAGGCAAGTGTAGAGGAAGTCATACAGAAGCCAAGTGGAGTGTGGTTCAGAGAATTCCACAAAAGTAGGAGACAGGCAATGGCCACTGGCAATCCTACAGTGCCACAGGGAACGCGAGCAGCAGGAGTTGCAGTATAGCAGTCGGGCAAAGTTACAAAGTTTCAATATCCTGTGGGAAATCTAATGGGTAAAACTCATAATGCAAAATTGGATATAAATGTGAGGGAAAAAAGGAAAATAAGACTACAGGTAAATGCAAGTGTTTCACCAGTTCAGAATGCTGGGAGATACAGCCTTGCTCTGTCTTTTACTGTGTGTTTCACTTTGAAGGAAAAAACTGGTTGTAGGAGTAGTAAGTGCCAGTCAAACCCAAACCTGAAAGAAACTGTGAGTTTAAATAATGTACAAGACTACTGTTTTGATTTCAGGCAGATCTATAAAGTTACCCACTCTATGTAAACTTTGCAAAGAATTTGGCATCTCTTGAAAACCAAAGCAGAACAAATATACATACTCCAGGTCAAGATATTTTGGGGGATTTGTGTGTGGTTTTTGCTTGTTTTTATGGGTTGGGTTTTTTGATTTTTTTTTTAGACATACATATTCTTGACTGCCTCATTCCTACTAAAAAACTACACCCTTCCTTATGGATATCATCTCTATATAAAAGCAAGTTTCACGTGAATTTTTAACAACTTTTAGATATTTGCTGGACAAATATCAATGTTCATCTCAAACATTTAACAAGTTACTCAGCATTGTCCAGTTTACAATGAGCTCTGATCCCTGATCCAGGTCACCCTGAACTTTCAGGGAAAAGATTCCTGGTTTCTTTTGCTTTGTGTCAGGCTCAGACTTATAAAATCTGTTCAAAATTGGAAAAGAGAATTATTAACACTTTGTTAATAATGTCACAAAAATATATTTTGGTCTAATGCTTCAGCCATGACTCCAAGATTAAATGCATAAGAATCCTGCTAGGACCGGTTGCAGTGCTATAGGGAGACCGAATTATAAGTGCAGTTTAAGATAGCCAGAACTGAGCACAGCAGGTTTAAAACTCACATATTTTCCATGTTTAGGAGAATGAGTCCAAATACTTGAATTCAAGATATTCAGAGCAGAAGAAAGTGGGATCAGTTCTAAGTAAGTAACAATAAGATTGTTACGTTCTGCAGTACATGCAGCTGTCTGAGTACAAGAAACAAATCTCAAAATTCACAGTGGCAGTTTTCTTTGCAAGCTTAAGATCATGCAAAAGTGTGACATCTTCATAACTGCCCTGGGTGACCATCTTCGTATAGCCAATTCCTTTACAGTACATGAAGTGCAAACTGGCATTTCTCTAGTGGAAGGTAGGTGTATCCCCGTGGGAACTTCTTTTGTATTAAAAAGGCATAGGCCTAAACTAATCCCTAGATTAAGTGCAGGTTTGGGACTATGAAGAATTTGAAAGCCCAATATTTTGGGTCAATCCTTCAGAAGAATTCAGACTGTTCGCAAAGGTTGAATACACACATGGATAAGAGACGTAGCCAAGCGCCATTGGCAAGTCCTCAGCTGCCACCAACTGGAGGCCAGTGGAGGCCAACCATGGCTAGAACTTTGGTTGACATGTCACACCAGGGTGGTGAAATGCTTCCATCCAACACACCTGCCAACTGGTATCAGGTCATACTTGGTATTGATTTATTCATTGGATAGAAATGTGTCCTTCACAGCAATACTGAGGTGTGTCTGATGACTCCTGAAACTGCCATTTGGGTGAGGTTAAGTGGCAGAAATCCAGACACCATTTCCAGAAGTGCCTCCTGCATGAGGACTTCTCTCCCACACACCAGTGTCCAGGGAAGCCCCCCCACACTGGAGACTGTACAAGAAGTGAACGATAACTCCCACAAGACACTACAACAGCATTTTCCAATTTAAACTTTGGACTCCCAGCTATAAAGCCTTAATTATTTTTGGAGACTATTCAATTTTTTTTCAGTGTAACATACACTCTTCAGAAAATTCAATCATGTTGCAAATCAGTGCAGCAACAAGTATACTGTAAGCACAGCAGCTATGAAAGTGGCATTAATACAGATCCTAATAACCCATGTTCATATTTCCCTTACCGCCATTCATATTTTCCTGATTTTAAAAGTAAAAAGGTTTTCCCTTGTGTCAGCTCCCCATCAGGCAGCATTCTTTCTGCTTCACGGATTAATGCTAAAGACAAATAATCAGAAAGGGAAATAAGATGGGTCTGCTGATGTTGCTCGGTGAGACAGACAAGATTGTCACTTGTTCTATATACAAGCACTACTGCTGACATCGGTGAAAAGCTATCTGCGTCAGTAACAGTGACTGTGACTCAGAAGCAGCTCTTAAGGAAAAAAAAAGCATTCAAAGGACTAGAGTCTCCTTCCCTGTAACCATATGCTTCATGAGTTATACAGAGGATGCCCATAGCTCAGGAGAAGAAAAAAAAAGTACCTTTTACTGTCAAGAGTTACTAGAGAGTTATTGACACCATAATTTGATAGTGGTAAAATATCTATTACTATATATTCTCTGATCAGATCAGACTGATCAGGAAAGCTTGACAAAATAATCAGCAAGTCAGAGAAAGAAAGAATTATATGAAGTTAAAAATACATGGGTGATCACCAATTAAAAATCAACAAAGTTACTCATGGCTGTTGTGCAGCAGAAATCTATGAAGCATCACGCAGCACTTACAAAGCCAATTTTGCTTTTAATTTAAATTTAAAAACTTCTGTGACATTAAGTAGCAGTTGTCAAAATTGTAGCTCATATGAAAACAAAATACTCAGTGAGAAGGGATCTCTTCCCAACTTTGGCTGACGCATAATGGAAAGCACCCACTGGAATACATCCTGTGTGTTTTCTTCACTAATAAGCATAAGCATTTTTTCCAAGTTACCAGCACTGATGTCCTATAACTGCAAAGCTTAAAAAAATTCAGTCTGTGTAAATGGAACAGTTGGCCCTCAAACATTTGTTTTGTTAAATTGTTTAGTCTCTCACCTCACTACTTCCATACTCTTTCACAAAATCAGGCAGGAGACTCCTACAAGCTTGTGAAATTATTGCTTAAGAGCAGCGAACATGAAAGAAAAAAAATCCAATTTTAGTCACCTCTAAGAGCTGTCTAGATTAGTAATAATGTGTCATGCTGCACTGTAAGCAACTGGAGAGAGATAGTGGTCCCTTACAGCTAAGATAGCATTAACCTTTCATTATTTACCTTGTATTCAGAGCTTATATTCAGCTGACAAGTCAACTTAGATGTTAAAGACCTTTAACTATTACAAATAAAATCTTGAGTCCTTAAAGACTTTGCTACTGAATACAAACAACAACATTTCATAAGCTATATAATGATTTCTGTCCCAAAGAAGTTGCTAAATATAAAAAGCTAGTACTTTTCTTGCGCTTCTGCTAAGCACAATTTAAATAAGTGAATGCCATTTCCAGAGGAATTACATGGGAGCATCTTGAGATGGAACTGTATTTGTTAGAGCAAGAAAAATATTTGCTTCAGCATAGTAAGCACAAGATCTAGGACACACAGAAAATCTTTGTAAATGTAAGTTTCATATAGATATTATTTAAATTAGGGGACAGATTTTCAATAATGTAATTTCATTTAATTTTTTATGTTTTGAACCACAGCTAATCCTACAACAATCTCCTTTTTTTCAAAGGGTGTCTTTGGAGGAAGTGTTACAATGGTCCCAGCCTTTTGAAAAGTTAATGACAAGTAAATGTAAGTAACTGTATGGTTGTATCCCAGACAGATTACCGAAAAAAGTTCCCATGAAGCAAAAGTCAGTCATGCAGTATAATGTACACTGTCTTATATTCAACTAATGAAAAACAACTTTGTGTGACATGCTTAGCATGATTCACAATGAAAATAAATATAGCATGCTGTAAATGCAGAAATGGAAAGTTTGGGAAAGCAATCACATGTAATTCTTTTAAAGACAGGTTCATCTGCCATATCCCTAGTCAGAGCACTGTACAGCAACATATATTAGAAGTGAAAGAAAAAGTTTCCCAAAAGACCTGGGAAATCCTGTGTATGGCAAAGACACCACAGCTAATGGTACATCTATACAGTGCATTGCCATGGAACTCAGACCCTCATCTGAGGTATGGGAAGAGCTGTAGCTGCAGTAGCAAATCTGAAGTTTCCCACTCCAGCATCACCCTGCCTCATTCTGGGCTCAGAGCTCTCTCACATTTCTTATATGGCTGGCAGTCTGGAAAATCTCTGCTGGATTAATTTTTCGTAAATATTGATGAGAAAGTCATGTACAGAGTTATATCACAGCACAACATCTAAAAATTATTCCTAAGGGCTGGCATTATTTTCAAACTACCAACAAACAACAAAGAACGAGATTAACAGTCTGAATTTGTAACTATAAAGAAAAAAATTTTGCCATTAAAATCTTTATGGCAAACAACCTAGTACATTACAGTTTGCAGGAAAAGCACAGGGAGAAAGTGCACAACAGAAAACATTTAAGACACAAAATTATAACACAAGCAGCAGGCATGGATGCAATCACCATTACTGCCAGATGACAGGCAGTGCTCAATGTCTTTAGAAATATGAAAGCCCAGAGTGCTGCAGCAGCAGCTTTTTTAAATAAAGCACTTGTAGATCCCAGCAGTACTTGGATGCCGGCCTTCTTAGAATACATCATTCACTGTACTGAGATAGCACTATTCATTGATTTTGAATTCATTTAGAATGCCTAATGACATCAGAAAACCCAAAGGTGTGCTCACATGAAAAGCCAGAAACTCTAAAGCCAATGAATTTTCAGCTTACTATGAAAGGTAGGCAAAGTATTTGCCTACCTTAGGTTTTACTCTGAAAGTACATCTTACAACTGCAAGTACCGTTCCTCAAGTGCTAACACCGAGGGAAGCCTCAGAAACACTCTCCTCGCGAGACACATTTTAGCAACTCTATCGCCTAATCCTGTACAACACAAGCCTAATGACATGACAAAGGCAGTCTCAGAAATTTAATCTTTGCCAAGATTCCCCTGATTGCTGCTGTCAAAGTCCCTTGCCAGGTGTTTCAAAGACATCCTCAGGTGCAGAATCACTTAACTGCTGAACAGACTATTCTTTTAACTGCTTTACTTCAATCAATTACAGCAGCAAGAAAAAAGTTATTTCCTTTTTTGCCAATTGCCTTTTTCCCCCCAAATTCTTGCACCAAGAAGGTATTTATTTTTTTCCTTCAATCATGATTATTTGATAATACTTAGATATCTTCTATAAAAACACTAGAACTGGAATTTAAAAATAAGTGTCAGTTTTTAGAAAATGTTGAAGTGTAGGGCTCTGGGGTGAGTTAGTGTGTTTAATTCCCCACTTTGACATAATCTGATAAGAATATTTATAGGTGTACAATCAAGAATTATACTGCCTTGTAAATGTCCCTATTGCCTTCAAAGGGCTCTAAAGGTAAGGCATGGTATACGTGGTATATAAGTTTGGCTTCTGATATATTTACAGATGGGCCTATAATCTACAAGACCTACTTGAAGACAGAGCACAGTGATGAAAACATAGAATTCTGGCTTGCTTGTGAAGCTTATAAGAAAATCACATCACAGAGGAAAAGGATTTCCATGGCCAGGAAACTTTTTAGAAGTTATGTTCGACCCCAGGCTCCCAGTGAGGTGACATACAATAACATGAGCTCTTTATTTCCTCTAACAGAAATGCCTGATGTGTAAAAGCAAAAAATGCCTAGCACCTCTTATATTAAAGGGAGTGAAAAATGTTGGTATTCATCCCCCCCAAACTCTTTTTGCACCCAGAATTTTAATACTTGCCTTCATATCTTGTCCATAGGCAAATCTTTCAACTACATCTGCCAAGCATACAGGCAAAAGGCACAACTAGATTAAGAACCAAATTCTAGGATCTATTTTATTCTTTTTAGCGTCTGATCCAGGGGCCATTAATATCACATCAATAGATTTTGGATTATGTCATTGCTACATGTATATATTACTGTGGTCTTTGCAAGAGTAAATATAAATGAACAAAGTAAAAACCTCTACCCAGTGCTGTCATCCCCTTTGTGAAACAGGCTAAAAGAAAGCTTCCAAGACAGGTTAATTATTTTCTGCTTCTAGCAGCACAGGATTTAGGGAAACAGAGCAGGTTTGTATGCAAGATGTTTGAGAGTCTTTTTTTTTTTCCTGACAAACAGCTATACAAAAGAGTCGTTTCTGCTCAGCATGCTCTATGACCTTTAACTATCCCTGTTTATTATTCTCTTTGCAAAAATAAGCCAATACTGGCTTTTACTGCTGCTGCCTCTGGCAGACTGACATAACTGGAAAAAAAAAAATCAAGCTAGATTTTCTGGTTTATGCATAACAATAAAACTATTATAGACTCTCAAAACGCAGCCTCCCTGTTGACACTGAAGGGCAAGCCAAAACTACTCAGCTGGATTCCCAGATGTTGGCCAAGAGCAGTTGCTGCTTTAAAGGACTAAACCACTCCCACTAATCCAAAACTTGAGGAAATTTGAAGGTTCCCTCTGTTGGTTTTAAATGCCAGTTGGAAAGACAATGCATTTTTCTGTTTTTTTTTTTTTTTCCTGGTTTATTTTATTTTTAGTATGTGTGGCTATAGGAAACTCAGCAAGACATTTACATTTCCAAAAAAGAAGTGTCAATATTGCCAACCACAAATTCATTAATCAGAAGTAAGGGCTTAAATCAGGACAGCTAAAAATAAGCTGTGTAATTTTTTTCTAAAATAGTATGTAGCTGAAGCTTGCGATTGGCCACCTGGTTTCTAGGTCTTCAGGACACACCGATTTAACATTTTCTTGATATTCACTAGTACCACAAGAACTAGGTACCACTCTAAAAAGGGTAGATGCACTTGAGGATTTTTAAAACTGTTTATATTCAAATTTCAGCAGAATTTAGAAAGGTGCAACTCAAATGACTCCTCTGAAAGAGCAAGATCTCAACCTATGAAAGACATTAGCACTAATGCCACATCTTTAGAGATCTCCTCTCAAGCACTGGGCCTCTGGTCCCCAAGGGAGCAAGCTCCCTACCCAGCCACTAACATAGCTGTTACTAAATCAAACACCAAAAGAGGAATAAATCAATCAACTAAGATGATGGGTTTTTCTGGCGTTATCCACGTCCAGAGAAATCCACTCCACTAGAATCACTGTTTTTGGGTAGGTGCTGATTTTAGATTACAGGGTATGTAAAGAGATAAATAAAAAGACATTCAGTACCAGTCCCCTAAATTCAATCTTCCTTACCCTTCCTTTGCATCTATTCAGTGATACTTAGTAATGTCATTTTATGTTTCATATTAACATTGACAGTCCTGCAAGAAAAGTGATTATAAGGAGTGTTCAAGAGCCGACACAGTCATGTTTTGATGAAGCACAGAAAATAATTTACCTGCACATGGAAAGAGATTCTTATCTATGATTTCTTGAATCAAAGTTATATCAAAAACTCAAATGCAGCCTTCAAACTAATGGCAATAATTCAACAGTAAATTGAAGAGAAAGGTTGAAAGTTTAGAAAGGTTTCTTCTGGCATGCAAATGTTTAAGATATAAAGTAGACAGGAGAAATCAGGCCATAGACAAATATTATTATTAATCTGCTAAACTGTTCTGTTGATGTTATAATAGATGAGGCACTATCTCCCCCCTTCCCTTTCTTTGCTGGAGACTTCTGATTTTGTTTTCTTCTTCCCTCAGTAAAGCCCATAAAAACTAGTGAAAACTAAGTATAAAAGTTTCAGCCATAAATTATAGCCTAGGGTTCTAGTCTTTTACTGATATTTGACAACTCTAATAACATTTTCAGTATATTCTTGTTTTGAGAGATCAGAAATAAAATAGTTTTGCTGCTAGGCAGTATGTTTATTTAGCTATAGGTCACAGAAGAAAAAAGATCTGCATTGCTGCATTTACTTTGTTGTTGTCGTTTTATTCTTATTTTCTTTCAAAGAAAAAGATGATAAATTGTAAAGGACAGCTGTTTGCTTAATCTTAAGCTATGAAGTGCAGTATTCATATGGTGTAGTCAATTTTACACTGAATTACGATGTACACCACATTCTATGAAGGCACTTGATCTACTGTATACTATAATGCTACCACTGTTTCCTGAATTTATCTCCAGTGATAAAAGTCATTAGTATTTTGCCTTTTTTTCTGGGCATGGACACACACACACATATATATATAGCTTTCCCTTCAGGCACCCTAATAAGATATAAGCAGACCTGACATTTAAATATCATACTGTAAACACAAACAGGTCTGTACCTCACATAAGCTGTAAAAGACAACTTGCTGATTCATTGATAAGTATCAAAGTACTCTGGTTTACATTCAAAAACCAATCTGACTTCTGAAATTTCATTAAAAATGGAATATCTTAATTCTTTTAAAGGACTTCAGCATAGACACTAAAAGCATAGTACATCAGGGACCTTTCTAGCATCTTCTCAAGCTACATTATTCCAAGGAATACAAGAACAAGTCATTCTGACAGCAGCCCCATAAACCCCAAGAGCACCACACTGATCTTCTGGGATGATTTCAAATGAGAAATGAAATATTCATTCAGTTGGATACATTTACATGACTGAGGTTACTTCAACCATGTTGCCAGTTCATGATTTTTAAGGGTTTACTTTAAGCTGTAACTTTGCTGCCTAGTTTAAAGAGGCAATTTTTGTGCCAATGTAATAAATCAGTCTCACCTCTGTTTGGAAAGCTTAGTCTTTCTATGGGAGGCTCACAGCAGTTTGTTATGGGGCTTACTTATCCACAGTAAGTTTTTGTTCTCACTGAGAACCTCCCTTATTTTTTCAATGTGAATATCTAAGCCTTTTCCTTAGAAGGCAAGCATGAAAACATAGGTCAGTGCAGACAGTGAACAAACAATTGCGTTTCACATTTGTGGCATCTATCTTGTAGTGAGGTGAAACTATAGATGTTCTTTTAAGATGTTCCTCTTGCCAGTGTAACAAGATATTATATGTGAATGTATTTTAAGGTACAGTCTTAATACCTCTTAAAAAAATAATCATTGTTTAGGGCCTCTGAGCAGTGGTATTATTGTGGGGCTCAACATAGGTTACATTTGTGAAGAGGGACAGTGATTTATTGATGAGAGGTAAGCACGTTTATCAACAGCTACCAAATGCATAGTATGATGTTTGGCTTTGTAAGAAGTTATATTGGTAAATTGTAACTGTGCATGTGTGCTCTAATGCCAACGTGTGAACTACCACATGTTGTAAGAGACCTTGTTGTAACTTACCATCAATTACCTAAGGCTCCACAAACACTTCTTAGCCATCATTTTTTATGAAATTCTCAAGCTAGAATTTATGTGCATGTCTAAAGCAGAGTACAGAGCAAGTCTGAGCATAATCTACACTAGTACAGAAATCTATGGTAACTTCAGTGTCGTAAAAGAGACTGTTAGTATAGCAGAGAATCCTTTCCTTTTACTGACCCCATAAAAGGATTAGAATACAAATGTGTGAATATTCAGCTTGTAAAACCACTCTCCGCAAGCAAGGACTCCGTAGGAAATCCAGCTAGGGATAGTATAGCTTTTGGTGGTGTTAACTTCTGATGTATGTACATTGTACTTTGGTTTGATTGATCCTGCAGATGCCACAGCCTCACAGCAGAGAGAAACTGTTAAAAAGCAATTCCCGCAGGGAAGCAGATCTGTAACAGAAGCCAGCCTGAGCAGAGGGAAAAAACAAGCAAGGGATTACACTGTGAAAAGCCTTCCCATTTGTGTTAGGATTAGAAATTCGGAAGAGCTAGATATTGGTCTCTGAGCGGAAGAGGCTTGTAATGACCAAGGACAATACCTCTCCTTAAACAGGCTTAGCATGCAGTCTTCTGAACAGGTTACACAAAAAGCGTGGTCAGGAAGTGTATTGATATACACAGAACCTTTCTCCCTGCAGAAAGGAGACTATCCAGAAGGAAAGTAAGTCATCCACAGAGAATGTGCAGAGAAATCAGAGGGACTTACAAACACATTTTTATGGCATGAAATGTTTAACATTTGTTTTGCTAACAGGTCATGAGTCTAGCAACCCTTATTGCTGGCACACTTGTTAACTTTATATTTTCTTCTAGAAATAACTAAAAGTTTTTTTTTTTAAGTTGGAAGAAGACACCATCCTTTTCCCAAAATAGAGTTATTGTTAACAGGTAGAGATCTTTCTCTTGCTTGATTTTTCTTTTGTGTTACCAGATGTGTGACAATAACAGTGTATTTCCTCAGGTCACATGATTCATAAAACAGTAACTAATGGCAGGAGCAATAACAAATCACTGCTTTTAACATTTTCATTAACAGCACTTCAATGAGCTCCGGTATACTTTCCACTGGCAGACAACACTAAAAGGCATTTGCTCACATTAATCATTCAAAGCTACTGTTAAGAAAGATAATTTTAATACAGCTAAACTGGCAGAACTCTCTTTCTTCACTTATTTACTTAAGAATTAAAAAAATCAAAACAATGGCAATTCATCAAACATTAAATTTGGCAAGATAAAAATTTAGATTACTAAAACTAGTACAGCAATTAACTGTATCCAACTTTGGGAACCGTTGACCTACTGAGGTTCCCTTAAAAAAACCCATACTGGACAGATAGTTTGGGGGTTTTTTTTGTTTGTTTTTAAGAGCTGCCAATTAGATGATTTTTACTTTGTAAACATGAGCTGTGTTGGCCTATTTTCTTGACAAAAGTGATTAAATTCATACTCTATTGTTATACTGCTGTTTTCATGAGTTTTTCATTCACTTTTGGTGTCTAGGTGATAGGGTAGAATAACAAATGCAGATTGCATGTCAGGTGTAAAACACAAAATAAAAATCTGCTTATAATTAGTCAAAACAAAACTGTACGAATAGCATAGCCTAATCTTTTCTTTACAGATGGGTAGTAAATGAGATTATATAATGTCTCTCCATTGTATGATCAAAAGCCTTCAGAGAATAAGTTGTTAGAAGGCTTTTCTCTCAGGTTCTCTCAATTATTTCACACTTCTGTATTAAGTCTAGATATTTCTGCTTTTAAATCCCAGGAAAAAAATTACAGGCAGTCTTACTCTAAGCACAGTAATGAAGTAATATCCAGAACATGGTAGACAACAGATTTAAACAAATATAATGAACAGAAATGTTTATCACTATAGTTACAGGGCAGATGTTAAGGATATTTAGGAACCTACAACCTCAGAGGAAAGGGAAATGACTGTAGCATTTCCAAGTATTGCCAAATATACAGTACTGTTGCAATCACCAGTCCCTTCAGAAACTGTTGTTTGGTCTAATGTTCACTAAACACAGCGTAAAGAGTGCAATGGAAGAAGTCTTCCATAAAGGACATTTTGGTGCACGTGCCAGTTAACTGGATTATGCAGCTACAGACCATAGCCTTTTCTGGGCAGAGACTGCATCCTAACACAGGCTTGCCTACAGTCTCCTACAACAAATCTTCAAAGAGGTGGTAACCTTTTTGGTAGAGTTACCCATTTAATAATTTGTCAGTAGCACTGAGTAACTGTACAGCTTTGAGATGCTTTGATTTCAAATTTGAAATTTCAAACTCAAAAAAATTTTAGAAAAATAAGAAACATTTTAAAACATTCCCAATTCATGGTCTGGTTAGAACACAAAGGATTCTAATTTTTTTTTTTTTTAATTAAGAAAACCCAAAACCAATAGGTGCAACAATGTGGAGAGAAAGATAAAAACACAAGCTGAACAAATTACATATTGTGGAAGTAAATCATGTAGCCAAACACTCTTTTAGATATTATACATCATAGGTGTGCAGATTCTAAGAACTATGAATTCTCATCACACCAGCAACAAGACATCACCCACTACAGCCAAATTACACAGCTGGTTCTTTAGACAGGAATGTAAATTAGTAAGACCATGATAGCATCATATTATGGATTCCAGGCAGTGTCCTTCCATTGACTTTAATGTGTCTGCATATCCTTATAAAAACAGTGACATGGAATGAGACGTCTTAAAGTATACTGCAAGTGGTCAGCATTAAGTCAATACTTCACACATTCTGTATTGACTCAGTTGCATAAACACTTCATAGTATGTAATGCCCTTGGGCTATCTGTGGTGGTGCAGCCCCCTTTTTCCCCCACCTTGCCTTGTACCTGGGCTGCTTTAAGCTGCCTGACAAGCCTTGGCCTCTGAGCAAAGGATTTGGCAGCTGAGAACCCCCCAGCTGTACCAAGCACTCTTGGGTAGCCAAGGAAGAGAATGGCACTGAGTAAACCAGGGGCACGATTGCCTAAACAAGGTATGGAACAAGAACAGAACTAATCAATTCTCCTGACAATCCTGGCAGCAGTACCATTAAAACTTGAGAAATCACCTGCCTGGATTGTGGGAAACTCACTGATGTCTGAAGTCAATCATCTCCCAGTCCTATAAATAGGGGTCACAAGTGAGACCCTTTGAGCAGGATGCCTCTTGGAGTCTGTGAACCCTCAAGTTTGTGATCAACTCGGAGGCTCGACTGTTCACCCGTTCAGCGATGCAAAGCATTCCATGTGAGTATTTAACTGGATTTGAGAGGGATATTTAATAGGTACCCTTGTACATATCTATCTCTTTTCTCTACATCTCTGTCTCTATCTCTACACCTATATGTGTGTGCAATTAAGGCATGTTAATAAGTTTTAGTTGATTATGCTGCTAAGTTTTATATGATTTGGTACTGTGATTTAACTCAATAGCATTCATGAATTTGCTGCTATTTTGTATTAGGTAAATTGCCGTCCTAAAGTTACACCAAGCACAAAATACATCACCACACCAGAATCCCGGATACCGTATCCCTTTAGTCATAAACTGTTGACCGCATCTGGGACTAGGAATGGATTCAGCTGCACCTAGACTCCTCTGAGAAGGAGTTCAGAAAGCAAGGGGGTCCACTCTGAACCTCATGACTCAACAGAAGGCATTCCTTAACTTTCCTTACCAAACCTCAGTCATAAACCATTGACCAAGTCTGGAGCTAGGAGTGGATTTTTGTCCACTCTGAACCTTGTGTCTCAACAGGAGGGTCTCCCTCTTTTTCCTTCCTGTTTCCCAATCCTTAGACATAAGCCATTGATCAAGTCTGGGACTGGCAGTGGATCTCAGTCCACTCAACGGGAAGGTCTCTCGTAATTTCTCTCCTCAATATACACATTAACCTGATTTGATAAACAAGTAAATCATTCCAATTTAATTGTAAATTGGTTTCTCTCTGTATACCAAGTAACAGAATGGACCTTGCCATCAAATTCTGTTGTCACGCTTTCTACAAATTTATATCATTCACTTTCCAACATCTTTGGCCATGATTCTTTAAGCGGTCCAAATTACTCATTCGTGACACTACCTAAGGTTTCCCCTGGGGCTGATAGATCTGACTCAGGTAGGTGGACATACTGCTGTTGCCTGCTGCAGTGGCAAACAGAGGCCACAGGGTATACTAGAGCATCTCAATGGGACTAGATGCCTGTGTTTACACAACTGAATCAAGCCTATACTAGCTAAAGGTTTCACATTTGCTAGCTTTTTTAACCCTGGCATCTTAAACCATTTAGTGAAAAGTTGTTTTGTCTATAACTTTATTTTCCTTCCAAAATTGCTGTCACAACTATCTCAAGATGACCATGCTTATACAGAAATCTTTGTGTCCCGTACCTCAGATTTTGCTCAACTCAAAGTACAACACAACTACCCAGGGACTAAGAGCAGCTCCTTACTGCAAGGACATTCACGTCACAAAATGAGAAACGGGATAGGTCCATTCTGAGAAGTTTGAGTGTGGGGTTTTAACCATAGCAAACTACCACTGATAGGCTACAGACCTCCTTCACAACCCTAGCTTCTCAATGCCACATCCTCTCTCTGGATTTCTGCATCAGGTGCACAGGTCTGATAAGGGGAAAAACCTGAGGCTTTACAGCATGAAGGCAGGAGACAGGGCTGTAGTTCCTCCTCCACAACCCCATCCCCCTGTAAGTCATTTTTACAGGACCCCATAGATCCATAGCCTGTACTTCTCAGTGGGAAACAAGTCAGTGAGCCAAAACCTAAAAATCACATCAAAGACTTGATATGAGCATTGCCTTCCTGTCCAGCTGCAAACAGCAGAAACTTTGTAACGGTGGTAAGAGTGTGGTCTGCTAGGCTGGTAACAAGGCCTAAGGTATAATGTGAAACCACCACTGAAAGATTCAATTTTGTAAACATCAGAAGTGCCAATAATCAGAAACAAATTGTCACTGTATTTGCCAAATCCCAAAGGAACATGGCATTCATCTAATGACGGTTTTGAATTGTTACCTCTACGTTGTGTCCTGGCTTGCCTATCTCACTAGTCTCAGGCTGACAAGCCAAAAGTTTCCCAGAATAGCCATCCGTAGGGCTGTTGCTACATACAGCACCAGCCAAGGCAAATAGTTTTTGCTCCCACACTCCTTGTCTGCAAATGGCAATTCTAGTAATCACCTCAGTAACAATAGGTGAGCCCCCCCCCCCCCCCCGAAGAAATAGTTACATACTCAATTATTTCCTGGAGTTATTTCCTTTCTACCATGCCATGATCTACTTTGCCTTTGCTTAGAGAAAAAGGGTACAGAACTAACTTTACTTGCATAAATACACAGGGAAAGAACTTCCCAAAGTTCTAAAAGCAGTTTTCAGACATTTGCAATTATAAAGATTTGCCATTCACAACACATGATCTGGTCAGTTATTAATGAGGCATTTCAGTACCATAGCAGGTTACATCACTTCAACAGTGGGAACCAACAATATTTTCTATTAATTACTCCCCACCAATGAAGACATACTTGGTTTTTAGTCTTATAATTCAAGTAGTCCAGAATTAAAAAATTCAAAAGGAAGAAATATCTAGAAACTTCTAGCCTGTGAATAATTGCCCATGTTGTTCCTTCACTCAATTTTTTCTGCTGCTGAAATAATCTTATAATAATGAAAGAGGACTTTATAACTAATATTTGTAATGTCATTTAAGTTCAGATACCAATACAAAAATGACTTATTTATGCCTCATTATCTTCTTCACACTCTCACTACTTTTCATTTTAGCTGTACTTCTGCAACAGTTTCTATTGGTGGTCACTCTGCTCTTGTTTCCTAGAACCCATTTTTATTTTAATATTTCTCTCAGTAGCTCTCCAAATTCTTTCCCTTTCTATCTGCCTCCTATTCTTCTTTACATTCAGTTTATTTTTTTTTAAAGCATATTTAATACTCACATATTTTAGGATATTTTAAAGGGTTTGTTGTTTATTTTAAATAACTCAGAACTTGCATCCTGTAAATTGTGTTTGTTCTAGATTAACATCTATCACTTACAGCCCTTTTGGACAAGTTCATACTCTCTCAGGGGTAATCTTGATGCTACTTTAAAGACTCCTCTCTACCCTATACACATTGAGCCTGCCAGCATGGTCTCCAGCACAACCACAGTCTGTCTCCATAATCAGTCCAGAAAACATGCCCCGGAGCACCACTAACATGTCAGCACACAACAAATCTTCCCAGAAATACTGTTCAGACAGGTTTCTTACAGTCCCACTCAAACCATGGCAAGGTAAAACTTGGTTTGCTTATGGCAGCTGCCTGCTGCTCTGAAGGAGTGCCACCCATCTAGCCCACAAGTTGACCGGGCCTGTTGATTGATCCCTGCGAGTAGATATCTGAGTCAGAGTGAGATGATGAATACCACGTTATCGAATGCAATTCCAGAATACAAACACAGCAACAGTTCCACAGAACAAATTAGTGGAAATAACAATAAAAGTTAAACTTTTATTGCTGTTACATCAGCATGGCAATTACTTCCTATCAGCATGATTAGTGCTAAAATAGGATAAAATTGCTCAGAGGACAAGCCTGTATTGTCTTCGCAATTGCAGTACACTGGATGAACAGTTCACTGACATTTGAAAGCAGATAGTTTTACATTGCTAAGTACTGAACAGTGGGTGAAAATACACCTCTACGATCAGTTATAAAAGTAGTATAAGTCGCTGTAAAAGTCAGAACAATTGTCAAGACAATTACGTTCTGTCTAGTTCTGATTCTCTAACAAATTTGTTAAGGTATAGTATTGCAAAAACTTCAGGGAGCTTTTTTCAGCATGATCATAAGTGAGATCAAACAATAAACACGAAACTTAGCAAACAAATTACTTGTTCTAACAGGTGAAACTAATAGAACATGCTAATCATTTTGCCTCTAGCAATTTAGTCTAGATTTACTGATTATTGTGGAGTGGTACATGAAGCTAATAGTCAAAATAATCCAGACAGTTATATTTTCACAGCTTTTGAAAGAATTCTTCTAATTTCTGTATCTGCACTGGGTCTGACAGCCATTTTGACTATAAAAATAGCTTTTCTATGCCGCATCTAACAATTTACAAGTGAAGTCAGCTAACTGGGCTACATCTACAGCATTTGTAGAAAGGTGTTAATCTACTCTGCCTGCACTTCAAATCATCAGAAGAAAGATCAATTCCAGCACCAAGAACTATCTGCCCCCACTAGCACCAGTTTATAACCATTGCTGAGGAACCGCCTTGATAAAAGCATGTTATGACTCTGAAGCAGTTAGGGTTTAGCAATGATGCAATTTGGAATGAAGTCTGGACAAAGAGGACTAGATTGTCATATATTTACATTACGTTAATGCTGGTGGTCCTCATGGAAAGCCCCAGGGTATTAGTAAATGCTGCTTTAGAAAGCTCATGAAGGAGTAACAGAGAGCTGAAAAGCCAGCAGGTAAGAAACTTAGTGAGACATAGGGACATACCAGGTTTCCTGGAAAAATATTGTGCCAAATAAAACAAATAGCTGAAAAGAAGTCTGGAAGAGGGCAGCTCACCTCCAACCTGACCTCTTCCCCTCCACCTTCCCCTCTGGCCAGAGCCCACACTGTTAGGCGACACACTCCCTGCCATCACAGGGGCCTGAGAAGAATCCCTCACAATATCCCAGGAGTAGGCTGCAGGACAGCTTGATCCTTCTCCATCAGCACAGGCCTCACAAGGCAGCTGGATATTCAGGACTCTGGGAAGGGAAAACCACAAGAGACTGGGGCACCTTCTTTACCCACTACAACATCCAGATAAACATTGCCCCTGCAAAAAAGGCAACCTAACCACAGCGTTGTTCTTCATGTAATCTATCAATCAGTTACAGGAGTGCTTTAGGTGCTATTACCATGCTGTTAATAGTAATTTTTAAGTGTTCAAAGGGATAGGGTTAAAAATTATCGGACAATATGAATAAGACTCAGCTATTAAGATAAATTCTTCTAAAATTTCAAACTAAAGCCTGAATATCCACATTACCACATCAAGCCATCTAAAATTACATCTTCTATTTCAGGAAGAGTGCATAATTCTGTTTTTTGTATTAGAAAAGTATTTTTAACATGTACAGCTTAAAAACCCACAAAACAGTCTTAATCATTTAGGTATACAAAGGCATTTCGAGAAGCAAACTGCACTAGTCAAACCTCTAAACATAAATCAGAAAATTAAAGTTTCCAACAGACTTTTCTCATTCTGTTTTATTTGATTTTGTTTTTTTATTTAAAAACACAATTAACATGTAACCAACAGGCTTCAGAAAGCAGAATGTTTTAATTAGGACGCGACTCCTGCAAGACCAGAAATAACAAGAGCTACGAAAGAGTCTTTTTATAGTTTTGTTGCTCTGACTTCCCATTTAGTCTAGCACAAAACTTTCTCAATCCCTCACAAACAATTTAAAGCCTACCACATGCAGAAAAGATTGGAAGCTTTCTTCTCCCTCTCAACTTGTGCATAGTCCATTCATGCAAATGCACCAGCATACATTGGAACAGCAAGACCTAAGACTGATTGTATTTAGCCCAGATGTGTAATAATATCACTGAGAGGGTGGTCAGGCATTGGAACAGGCTGCCCAGGGAGGTGGTGAAGTCACCATCTCTGGAAATGTTCAAAAAACGTGTGGATGTGGCGCTTCAGGACATGGTTTAGGGAACACGGTGGCGCTGGATTAATGGTTGGACTTGATGATCTTGAAGGTCCTTTCCAACCTAGTGATTCTGTGATTCTGTGAATATTAGTGAGGCAATGAAAAAGGTATTTATGATGAGTGTTGTAAAGCGGGCAATTTGGATTCCATAGGAAATATCAGTTTAGAAACTCAATATCCCTTTGGTTCTCAGTGAATTAAAATGGCTTTTGGTCAGTTTTCCACTGTTGCTATTTCTTTTGTTTGGAGCTCCACGCTCTTCTCTTGGCCAAACAGCTCTGTTGATATATAGACAAAGCAGACCTGCTTAGACAGGCATAGCAGAGTCGTATGTGAAAGAAAATATGGTCCTCAAACACATTCAGGAAACGAAAATTGTCACTGCTTCTTGTCTAAAGAACTCTATCAGGAAACAATTACATTGTTAGGTTTGCCACTTAAATTCAGCTGCTTACCATTAGCATTTTTAGTGCAAAGTGGAAGATTTAAAAAGAATTTACATCAACAAATGATTAAAATATGTGACAATTAATGAATGAAATCTCACTGAAGCTAAAAGCACAAAGTGTACTGTGCTTTACTGCAGCATGACAAATGAAATGGCAGATGCAACCACACAAATGCAGAGTTAATCCCAGAACAGATTCTCAGATAGGTGAGGAAACAAGAAGTACAGTGTCACAAGAGGGGATGTGCCTATACCTACAACATCAATCAAAAAAGGAACAAGAGAAAAAACACACTCAAAAAATCACAAAACACTGCTTCAAAAGCAAAGGCACAAGGTGAACAACTTTCATATAAAGTACATTGTATTTTATTTCTGTTTCAGTCCTGCATTGGTCCTGACCCATACTGGTCAGGAAAGAGGATGAACAAGTTGCACATGGACACGCATAGGGATAGCTAGAGAAGAATTTCTCTGTGGTACAGAAGCGAGATTTCAAAGGCAGCTTCACAAACAGAGGAGTATTTAGGGAAAAGAAGAGGAAACACGCAAGTTATGCCCTTTTACACATTTCCTCTCCAGCCTCTTCAAAGCTGCATTGATTTTGACACAGAAAAAGACCATCTATCACTCAGTCACCTTAGTATTAACGTTCAGTTGGAACCGTCCCTCCCAGTCAGCATTGCTGTTCAGCCAAAACTGCCCAGAGAGAAGGGAAAGCCAGCAACTGGACATAGCCCATAATTTCTGTCGCATAGCCATATGGCTTATGCCTCCCTTTGTTCATACTTTTAAAAATAACACTACTGTCAAGCATCAGTTTGAAAGCCCCCAAAGACACCTGAAAGGCCTCATCAGCTCCTAGCAAGAAAGTAATTTCCCAACACTGCTTAAAGCAGTACTACGTTTGTCATAACAGTTTCCAGGGAACATGGGGCTAATCTCACACACACACACACAAAAACAAATGGACCTCAAAAATTAGTAAGCTCACCAACAACATTAACAAAAGTCCTTGCCTTTTTGGTGTATATAAAAAAAGATGTTAGCTTAGATGAACAACTATTTGTTTCTTGAACTATTATTTGTTTCTGTACCTGTTTCTACTCAATTTTCTTGTTCCCCTCTCATTCGTTGTTAAAGGTCACATTTTAAAAATATGCAGGTCTGACTTCCTTGTTTAGTTACAACTCCATAATTTAGTTCTTAGATATATAACCAGCATCTTCCATGGGAGAAGTTTTACTTCAAGTATAATGGTATCTTTACGACCATACCACATCTGTACAACCTGCTGCTGTAATCTTTTTCCTATTCAATGCAGATTATATTAACCTGCTAGTAATTTACTAAAGTAACAAAACAATTCTGTCTAATGACAGGTGATGTCAAAGCACTCCTAGAACTGCAGATGACAGTGTCCAGAATGGGAATGTATAATAACTACTGTCTGCGGAGAGGAAAGACCACAACAAAAAAACCAAACAACAAGCCACACTTCCTTTACCTTTTTAATGAGAAAGTTGAAAAAGTTCTTATTGAATCAGCTTCTCCTCCCCCCGCCCCACCCCCAGTATATTCCTGAGGACCCAGGGGGAAGATTTTGTTTTCTGTTTTCTATTTTTTTTAGGTTTTT
This sequence comes from Phaethon aethereus, assembly GCF_964289735.1. Classification (NCBI taxonomy): domain Eukaryota; kingdom Metazoa; phylum Chordata; class Aves; order Phaethontiformes; family Phaethontidae; genus Phaethon; species Phaethon aethereus. The sequence goes on from NC_138584.1 coordinate 8,941,687, forward strand.
CTCCTCCCCACCATTAGAAGCATCTGGCTCCATAAGAAGTCCTGAATAGTCCAGTTAATTCAATACTTTATATTGGTTAGATGCTGTGTGTGCCCCTCTAGATTCTCAACAAGACTAGTCACATTTTTTGCATTAATTTTCTTAAGTTATTTTTCCCCCTTAGAGACAAATCTGGTATTTTATATAGTGGCTGTGCTTAAATTTCAAGAGACACCACTTATTCCTGCCATCCAATTTTGAAGAACAATACAGCTTTATTTACTATTACAGGTATGTAGCACATAAGGCCTCAACATGCTAAAATGGTGCTAATTCTTATTAGATAATAGAGTATTAACTGTCAATCTTCAAAGACTTAATAAGAGCTGTTAGGCATTGTTAGAAAAACTGATTTATATAAATGTATATATTGGATTTATTATATTATACAGTGACCACAAATATTTGTTAAGCAAGAGAAGCATGGGGAATTATCTGCCTTTTGTTACAGCTACATAATATTCTGTCCCACATAGAACTGTCAGAATTTGAAGGTGAAGGAAATCAATATACAGCTAAGCTTACAAGTCAGACAAGGCAGACTCCTTTTATGAGTCTATAGCAGAAGCAGGTTTAATTTGACACTACTGCTTCTTATCTTTCTCATGTAAAGAAAAGTTAAACCATACCCAGCCTTTTCTAGCCCTTCTGAGAGTTAACTCCAAAAAGCAGAGTTGAAATCTGATTCTAGAGAAAACAAGCTCCATGGGTTTGTGCACCCATATGCTCTGCTATTCACCCAGCTGCTGGGGTCACGAGCTCATTCTTTCAGCAACAGCTGGAATTTGAAATTACCTGACATAGGTGCAGACCCTAGAAGGACCAAGCCCTCATGCAGAACAGCAACAAGGATCTTCTGTTACTCACCTTAACCATGTTCTGTGTAGAAACAGATTTTCATTTTCTTATATACAGCTGTCTCGGCAGATGCTAGATAATTTGACGCAGAAGATTTTAAATATTATAGGTGTATTTGATGTCTCTGCTTTTAACTGGAGTGTCAGGATTGTGCAGCGCTCAGTTAATGAAATCAAGCCAAAAAAAAGTTCAGAGATACTCTTCAAACAATCATCTAAGTCTAATTCTTAGACCTTCCTATCTTCCACTTACAGACTCACATTAACAAAATATAACATTATTAAATGTCAACAACTTCCTTATAGGAATTCTTTCCCATTATTGATAAGGGACTCCTAAAAATCACTTGAAAGCTGCTTTTTTTGCCTCATTCCGAATTAGGCTGGAAGACTGGCAAAAGCTACACTTGTCCTTGGTCTTGTCACAGTTTAGTACATATAAAGCAATCTGACCAACCTGTTTACAGTGAAATTCATATTTACCTCCACTTTGTGAAGATTGGAGTTTGCTTGTTCAACAAGGTGACATAGCTAACAGCTGCCATAAATGAAGTTGGAATAGGTACATGCACATTGCAGAACACAGTAGTCAAGCAGCTCATGCTGTTCTAGCACATTAATAAATATTAAGATGCATAAATTGTGTTCTCTTAATAATTCCTTAAAAAGCTGCTGCTATTAGAGGTGCAGCTTACTTCTGCCTTCTCACTACTGTAACAATGCAGCTCTGTATAAGGCTACTTCAGACTTCCAAATTCTGGAAACTTGCCAGCTATTATAAATAAATAAATTAGTACTAAGATAAGCATAAAAGGAGGGAAAAACCTTTAAGTTCAAACATGAACTAAAATAAGCTAAATAAGAGTATTTAGTGAGTAGTGGTGTGTCTACAGAGCATACTAATAGACTTTTACAGAAATACAAAATTGGAATTCTGCCCCTCCATGAAGTACTAATACATTTCTTTGACTTTCTAAAGAAATTAAAAATCATGCAGAAAATGTCAGTGTCAAAAAGACATAGTGTCCCAAACTGATGAGCACACTAAGTCGCTTTAGGGCTCCTTATCTGTAGGGAACAATCTGGAACCTTTTAAAATTCACATGCAAGTTCTCTAGATGTTTAGTGCCTTCCTTATATGAGCATTATCATTCTCACTAGGGTCACTTGCCAGCTGAATATTATTTGGATTTTTCTCCCAAATATTACTTGCATGACAGTTGTGCCTATTTCCTCCACCATGACGATATACTGTATTTCCGACATGGCTATTCCAGCCCTTCTCAGCTGGTCAGTGTTACTGCAAACATTGGCACACCTAGAAGAAAGGTGAATTCCCAACACCTCTGAGCACTCAAACCACTGACAGGGTGCTTTAAGTGCTCTGATTACCAGCTAGAAAAAACAGCTTGCTCCATCATCATATGGGGAAGCATATTTATTGCCTGGAATGAAACCTAAAATGCTGGTGTCTCCCCCATCCTGTCCATCATTACCAGCATGAAGCAGCAAAAAAAAAGTGCATTTAAGTGGCCTGCAAATTAGCCTTCAAATTTTGCTATCGGTTGATTATATACTGTGTACAGAAGTTCAGCAACTTTTACAAATTTGTTAACTGTTCAAAACTTCTCTACAAGTGTTAGATGCCTATGTATTTTGGAATATTAACTACCCACCGAGCCCTTCATTCAATATCAATAGATATTAGAGCTTTATCATTTGCTGCCTTGATGAGATGGAGTGAAGATCCAGTTCTACAGACCAGAGACATCAGGTCTCTATACTTACAGCTTACGTTCAGTAAGAAACTAGCAAGCAAAAAGAAAAAGGAAGGAAAATCCAATTAACTGTCCTTCAAAAAGTCACTTCTCTTACTCCAGTTAGAAGAGACAACACATACAACAGTACACAGCCTCCTTAGCATTAACAAAGCATACTCCAAAAGCACTGATGCAACCCTGAGGCTTGGCAAGGAGCCAGAAAGCAATTTCTTTACCAAGAGCAGTCTTGGAGGGATTTTCTGAAGTGATCCTTTCCTTCCAAAGGTTACATGTCTTCCACAAAGCACACTAGCCAATCGCAAAACAATACCTTCCACCACCACAATTTTCTGGTTACGATTTAAAGAGAGGCATTGAAATGTCTCTTTAAAGGGTATGTAAAACACAGGGGTTTGTTTTAGCAACAGTTGTTGGCAGCAAACAATTCTTATCCAAGAAATTCCTACTCCATAACTTTTTGCATAATCAATTGCTCTCACATTGTTCACAGGAAAAAGGGACAGAATACAAAACTAGCCAATATCAGCTTTGTAGAATTAAGAGCACTTGTTATGAATCTCTCCACCCATTGCTGGGATTTGTGTCAATAAACATGGTAGACTTTTTTCATGTTTAAAATGTATAGTTTTTCTTCTAATGTATTATGCATCCACAACCATGTAAATCTCATCTTCCATCTCTATCATCCTCACCTCTATGTGTGCACAATCACTGCAATTTTAGGGGAAGAAGATTAAACTCTGCTGAACTGTCAAAGCTCCCTTTCCTCGTGCAAATGTCTGAAGAGAGCAATTTTTCCACAGAGCTGTCCAGGGGTGCTTGATAGCATCTCTTAAGAGACATTCTGATGGCACAGGTTTGGGAAATGACACACTTGACCAAAAGTTTACCAGCAACAAAAAGCAGCAAAAAGTGTGCTGCCTCTGGTGTCAAGTGGAATAAGTTTTAATGAGTAAGAGGTAGATCTGCTGAGTAACAATATGGCAGCGTTAGTTTGTAACTGCTCAGCATAAACTGTTTTATATAGTGTTCCAGGAATATTACCAAATAAGTTCAGTTTATCGGGCAACTCAGTGTGCTGGTGACATGGAATAATAAGTTAAAAGGAACCAAGAAAGCCAGAGAGTTCCATGTGCTAATGCTGCTGAAAAACTCAGCCACCTAACACTTGGCAAGTCACTAAATGGTAATATATCCTCACAATAAATTGAAATTGCATAGTTCTATGTCAACAACCTAAGAAAGAAAGTGTGACTATTACAAAGCAGATGTTTCATTAATTTGTTGTAATACACTAGCTCCAAAGCTCTGGTTTGTCAGGAAATAATCCAAGACCCAGACCTAGCCTGACAAAGATCTAATAGTATTAACAACAGGCAAATAAGCTAGCATTTACAAAGCAGAGTTTGTCTGCAGTCTCCAAAATCAGCTTTCTGCAAAATCATATAAAATGCACATTGCTCAGGACACTGGCAGTGTCTGAGGCTCTTACTGTGTTGAGTTTTAGCTGCATAATTTCCAGGGCTCACCTGCAGGCTGATGGAAACATCCCCCATTTAATGTTTGCTTGCTGCTAGAGGTGAGCTCTGTGATCACAATGTCAGTGTCAGAAAGATTTCTCCTGTGGGGCACAAACTCTCCAGGCAATTATGAATAGCCAAAAGTTTCATTAAGAAAGTGTTAATGAAGACTTAAGCAGTGTTAGCTGAGGCCCAGGGCAAGCTAGGAATGACACCTATCAGTTTTGGGTGCCCATTTGTGTTTTCAGGAGCCATACCACATGAGATAATTAGCTACCAGCCCTTGCTGGGCCTCATTCAAAGCCAGAAGTAGATGTCCTAAATCCCTACAAATAGACATCTTTAGGTGACACAGTGAGTTTCCAATCTTGCCAAAACCTGGTTGAAATGATTACTTGATCAAGCAACCTCAAAAAAAGCTCCTGTTAAATTTGGTTACACAAAGTTGAGCAGAAGAGAGTTGTACAGCCAGCCATGGCCAGCCAGCAGTCTGTTGCTTTAGACAGACCTCTGAAAACAAATGGAGGACATCAGCTTTTCAAGCTAGATCTCCCTTACCCCACCCAAGAGCCCAGGCAATAAGTTTTAAAGGTGTTTTTTCCTCTCAACTTTGGAAAAGAATTTGACTACAGAGCTGGGAGATCTTTGCCAGCAGCAGCTCAGATACCATTGATTTTTATCAAAACTGAAGAGATTAGTGGAATTGTCATTTTCTTCTTCCGTAAAAAGCTACTGACAAGTTCCGATAAGGTGAAAACATTAATACACAAAGTACCTGTAGCCAGGGCAACTGAAGCATTCAACTGAGCAAAACCTTTCATTTCTGGAAAGAATGCAAAGTATGCAACTAAGACATCCATATGAATTTTGCCTTTAGGTTGTGGATATATTTATACAAGAGAATTGGAATAAGACAGGAAACCAAACTTACTATGCTTGTTTTTATAAGCTTATTAGCAGGGTTAGAGACCAAGAAGGGAAGGAAAGACAAGAAAGCTGAAGTTCATCAGCTACATCTCTAACTACCACATAACTCCAAGTGATATTTGCTGTAAGTAAAATGTTCCATTACTTATCATATGGATCTGCTGAATGGCTGTATGTTAAGCTTATGTCATTAAGTTTTTCCATGAAAATAAAGGAAAAGTGATGCCATAAGTGGAGGGGGGCACCATTACTACAGAGAGCACCATTACTACATAGATTTATCATACTCATTTAGAAAGTGATCCAACAGCACAGATCAGATGAGAGGTGTAACTGAAAAAACTCTGTCTTCATGCTTACCTGTGCAAGTTTAAAGAAGCAGACAGGCATGCTGAAGTACAAGAATCCTCTGCCAGACGCTTAGATGAGATGTAAAGATTGCTCTAGTTATTTCCTCATGAGGCACAGCACACCACTGTGCTGTTCTTTCTCTTCCATCAGATATGGGCCAAAACCCTACTCAAAAGCAAGTGATGGCAATGAATTTACATCAAGAACAAACTTAGCATTTCCAGGCAATCCTACATGGACTACAATACTTGGAACAGAAAACCCAATAACAGAAATGAAATAGGCAACATGTACTTGCCACTATAATTGGAATCAGAGAGATTAAAATGACTACCTACTGTGCAAATAAAGGATCAAAGCAAACAGCATGACTTCTGGTACCCAGGAGGTAATTTTTTTTTCTTCTTTTGTTTGTTTAAATAAAGTGTTCTGTTTATTCATTCTTCCATCTTTCAATAGAACCATGAATGTCCCCAGTCAATGAGGCATACTTCCTCCTGGTACGCTTGGAAAGAGCACACCACATTTAGAGAACTACCTGTGTCATAAGCATTTATTCAGTGGTGTCTTCAGAAAACCATCCATGTGATCTCTCATGTTTTCTCTTTGGCATTTTTTGGGGGGGAGGGAATCCCCTGAAGCCTGGACTACAAGAGAAAGAACGCTTGCTACCTGGCAAGATACAAAAGCCTTGCTCATACAGATAACCTTTTAACAGGCAAAGGAACCAGACAGTCACAGCAGGCAAACAAAAGGAAGACTTCTACAATAAAATGTAAAGCAACATAGGAGTAAAGATGTAAAATTACACCCCACACTCCACCAACATTACTACCTCAGGAAAAAAAAAAATCTGCTGTGGAACATTTTGTCTACTCTCTCCTGTGCAACACACCTCACCAGCACAGCTGCTTCCACTCAGCTCACAGGCCTGAGCAGTAAAAGGCCACCCTACGGACAGACAGCCCTGCCTAGGAAAAGCCTCAGCAGGGATAAGTGGTGGGAAAGGTAGGTCCTTTCCTACCACACGCAAGCTACAACATATGAACTATTACTACACCAAACCCATAGTAAAACTGAAGTAAGGAAAGAGTGTTTTGTGTGGGTTTGGTTGTTTGGGTTTTTTTTAATCAATTGATTTTTGGTTACATTTTAAAATATATATTTTCTTTCTAGCTTCTGGAAAGAAAGTCCGAAAAAATATTTTCGAAACTATTTTAGAAAAGGAAGATTCATTTGAAAAAGTGAATGATCCCATCTCTCAGAAAAAGAGAAATTCAGAAAGACGTAACTTGGAGATGGGTAGGTTTTAGCTACCTTGACCTAGGACATGGTACTAAAGGTCACTGGTAATCTAAATTCTTCCAGACTCCCTGTAGATTAAGTATATTTTGGTTTTAATTTGTAAACAAAGAAATTAAAGGCAGTTTGAGAGACAAGATTTGCACAAATTCACACATACAAGACAGGATGGGAATATCAAGCCTGATCTCCAGAATAATGTTAAAATCAATAGTTAGCTCCACATTAGCCTGGTCCTGATCAGCAAAGCCATACTGACGTCAGATCACATAGAGATCTGGCCAGATTTAAAACACAAAAAATCCCACACACCATACATACAAACATATAACTTTCTACAACCTACCAACATAGCTTCTCTGTCTTTCTATGCCAGAAGTACAAAATATTTTAGAACAGACTGTTCAAATTTGCTTGCAGATTTGGAACTGGAACATTAGTTCTCTGTGACACTTTTTTGCCCTGTTTTTCTTTTCAGATACTATCTCCTCTGACATAGTAGCAATATATCAAAAACTAATTATGCAAAACCTTAATTAATAAAGCAAGTGTGAAATTACTTCAAGGAAGGCTAGTAAGAAGGGGTAATTTATTAAGCCTGGGTAGGTTTCTGTGACATAAAATGACTATGTAACATTCTTTTGTATACATTTGCAATATCAAAAACATTTATTCTACTCCCACTTTCTATAACAGTTTTCAAGAGAGTATTTCAGATGGAAGTGAAGAAAACTATTGTCGGAGCATGTTTCTTTAAGAAGAAACATACAGTGACAGTCTCAGCATTTTCACTGGTGATTTTTTCATTACTAAAAGCCCTCATGCTTCTAAATAGTATATCCCAGTGACTTTAAAAATGCTTTTAGAAATCAAAGGGTTAAAAAGTCACTCTTGGCCTAATTTTATGCAAGAAAATGTGATATAACCTGTTCTCTTTCTCCCCTTTCGCTCTTTATGGCTACAGAATGCAAACACTAAACAAGGAGGAAAGAACAAAATTCTTCTGGTTTATAAAGAACACATAACATCACTTGTACAAATTTGCAGGTAGTGCAATTTTAATCGAAACATGACTTATTTCAGTGGAAAAAAACAACTTATTTGTGTGATGCCCAAATTTGAAGATAATCAAGTCCAGAAAGCAGAGCCGCAAATATAATGAACAGGTTTATTAATGGCATCCTTCACAAAGGCAGACGCTTGCATAGCTATATTACACAAAATAGTTGCCAAAATAACAGATCGCACGACAAAATAATGTTCCCATTTCCTTTTGATGCATTTGAAGTTGTCAGTAGCAAAACCATTCCTAATTCAGTCTAAAGCACATGTTGTATATTACATGTTGGACATGACCTCATATAGACTATGATGCAATCAAAACTCTGCATTGGATTTCAAGAGCAAGTTAAACAAAAAAAGTGAAGTACCAACTTTTTGCCTATTTTTTTTTCTACTACTATTATTATTTCTGACAGGGTGACATACCTGACAAAGAAACAGCTGCCAGTGACATAAGGCATTTCATAGATAAGCAGCCAGTGCAGCTCACTAAGTGCCAGAGCAAAGGAAAAGCTTATGGGAGCTACTGGAGCAGGTCTAGGCTCAGATCTAGCATCACTGCTCTCTGTTGAATATCCCTAGGTGCAGGGCACACAGAGAGCAGAAGGCAACAAATGTAGAACTTGGCTAAAAACTCTTTCCCCAGAAGAAGCACAAAGATGAGTTTAAACCAGCGAAGAAAAACAGGAGAGTACATACACGCATCTCTGGGTAGTGCCAGGAAATGCTGCTAGTCAGACTCTAAGCATCAGGTCTACAAGCCCTGCTGAGCTTACTACCTTTAATAAATTACTGAGCAGTGAGTACATTCTGTTCTCCTGGTAGCAGTTCAAATCTATACTCCTGCTCCCCAAGCTTACTTCTCAGCAGTTGTGGGAAGTATTACAATCACATATTTATCAAAAGATAATAGAAAAGACAAAGAGGAAACAGAATTGATAAGAGACACAATGTCTTTTGCACACTCTGGCCAGACATACCTTAGCCTTGTATTGAGCCTACAGGGTGTCCTTAGAGTACTTTGCAAGCAGAAACAAGCTTGGCTGGCTCATTACCAAACCAGGCACAAGCTCTTGCCTGTGCTACAAGATGCTCACACACTGTACAGCCAAAACCCTGAAGTAAGACTCCTGGCCTTGCAGGCAGGTCTAGCACACCACTGAGCTCAAGGCAACTATGGTAATGTCCCTGCTCAGCAGCTCAGCCCATAGGCAGACCTAGGTGACTTCTGCCTGCAAACAATACTTCTAGGCACTATAGCACCTAGAACATCATCACAATATTCATTCAAACATTGCTGCTCTGAACCACATCCCTTTAGTGGGCTGAACATAGTTCACAATCTTTGTTTTAAAACACAGCTACCATCAGTGGTAATGGAGGCAACACTCACCCAGGACATCGGAAACCCAGGTTCTGGTCTTTCCTCTCCCTAAAGGGGTTCAAACCCACATTGCAGGGAACTTCTGATAAAATATGAAAAATTATACAATTGATTGAACACATTGGTTTAAAATTGTGACACTAGAATCCCACTGAACTCACCTGCAGGTTTTATATTCAGCCATCTGTTACTGCAGGAGCTTGCTATAGGAATGTTCTAGCCTCAGCTGCTCAGATGATTTGGTGCAAGTATCCTGTTAGTGAATTAGAAGGGTAATTCAGCATAGCTTTCACTTCGTAAAGCACTCAGCTATATACTTTACATAAGTACCTTAAACAAAAACCTCACATTAAAATTTACAAACCACCTCCCTCCCTTCACTCCTCAATACTATGCCCTCTCTATACCCAAAACCTCCTAAAACTTTAGCATCTCTATATAATAGCAGTTAATTACTCAGTTAGCAGTTACCACAACCCTGAACCAATAGGGATTCAAAGATTGTAATCAGCAGCAGCTGCTAAATGAGCTGTTAAACCCTAGCTGCAGTGGGGCAGGAACTGTTACCTGTTCTAAATTAGGCTACCCTTACTCAAATTACCTATATGGATAATTTTAGATGTGAATACCTCCCTTCAAAAGTATGACATATTTTTCCTGGTATTTATTCCCTAAAACATAATTTCATCTAGTTTGAAGCACTGCATTTTATTTGCAAGTACATATTCTTGGTATGCAAAGAAAACATGGTGTTAAACTTGAATTTGCAGCACCCCTTGACATAATACCATAATTAGAGAACTGGAGAAACTTGAAACAGCTATTCCATTAAGGATCATTAACAAAATGAGAAATTTCTGCTTGAAGCCTATATCCCCAGGAGAACAGCTGGGGGATATAGAAGAATACATAAAAATATTTTTAAGCAACTGAGCAGTTGTCATCTCTAGGTTGCTATTGCTCTGATTTGTAATCGCTATTAGCAGAAGTAGGAAAGCATTACAGAGTCAGCCAAATTTCCAGTAAAGATGGACCCCTGGAGAGCCTTGGCCAAATTCCTTCTGAGTTCAGAGGAAATACAGAGGGAGAGATTGAAATGCGATGACCTGAGCCTGTCCTTGTTTTCTTAATAGCTGCATCACAGGACAGCTATCAGCTCTGAGAAGCTGTCAAGTAGCAATGGCTTATATGCACCACTTCAGGAAACCTGTGCCAAACTTCTCCACAGACCAGATGCCAAAAATTAGATTCCTGTCTGTGTTTATGCACATAGCTGTATGACCTGCATTTGATTATCTCCCATGAATTTTGGTTTAGAAGCCTGAATCACAACTGCACAAGGTTTTAATTAGATATTCGGTCACTCTGCCCTTTCTTAAGTTCCAGCCATTTATTTGCATGCTTATACACAAAGCTGGAAGCTTACATCTGGGAGGTAAAGTGAAAAACATAAACCTCCCCGAGCTAGTAACAGATAACTAATTAACCTCACGAAGTAGCATAAGAAGTCGTTTGACCAGGAGAAGTCCATTGGTAAAAGATTGGAGTTTAGCAGTTAACTAACCATCGAGCATAATGCTGTTAGTACTGACTGGTAATGAAGTGATTTTAAAGAGCTACTGTGATTTTCTCATTAAACGTGACTGCTACAATACATCTCACCAAAGAGTAGCATAGTTTTGTACAAAAATGGTGTATTAACTTTCAGTAGTAGTGGCACATCCTTAATATCAGTTTAAGAAAGAGGATGGAACAAAAAGCACATCTGATGACTATGCAAATGTTTTCTTTCCAAATCCTATTAGTCTTTTAAAATCACCTTGTTGACTAAATTCTGGCATCGGGCTAGGAAACAGTCTGAACCTACAACAGAACATGAGATAAGACCATTTTTCATAAATTCTGTGGTTCAGTACATTCAGTTTGTACTGCGACTTTTTCCAATTTATTGCAGTTTCATCTCAGCTCAATGTGTTGTACGCAGAGGAACTATCTCACATACAGTGTGAGTTCTCCAAGCCACACAAGATGGGCAAGCAGAATTTTGCATACCTTGTCCTACTTACCTTTTACATAAGTCAATATTAATCAAATTTTTGGCAGTATTTGGTGCAATTCACAAATACTGCGTCTATTCCTTAAGTTTCCTTTTCACTACCAAAAAGAAGGAAAAATGTTCCTGTCAGGATAAAAAAGACATTTCTTTGCAAGAGCACACTAATCCCTACAGCCCTCCTTTTACAATGTACATTTCAATACTATGTAGCAAATCCTGGCTGTAAGTATAGGCATTATAAAACTAACCAGTTCATCCTCAAAGGAACTGCTTGCCAAATTTAACGGTGCAAAACTTGCCTCCCATTTCTTGTTCCCCTGTAAACATACACACACTTGAAAACAAGAATTCATGGCACCGTGATACCCAATATCTTTCCTGAGCTTCTCTATGTCTCTTTTCCTTTTTCTTCCTCCCACATTTCTCTTTTACATTTCTTGTGTTTTGCAGTTACGTTCTCAAATTGTATTATCTCCAATTTTTATCTTTCCCCTATTAGAAGAAGGGACAGTTTGTATCCAGCTATCTACCCTATTATTTGAGATTTCCTTTCCCATTGCAGAAATGATTCAGCTGATAATGAAACAACTGATGAGACACCACAGCATAAAGCAGCAATTTTACTTTATCTTGATATGATATGCTGCAAATCTTGATAGGGGCCCAGGTGCTGGCAGCTCAGCTCTCCTCCCTACAGCAGGCAGATGGCTGAAGGCAGGAACCGCTGCAGCCATCCAAGGAATGAAGTCCCTGTTCTTCAGCTAGATTTCATGGACTTTTTTCACAGACTTTTACAGGACTGCAGTTGTTCCATGTTTTTGTCATGAGCTTGCTAGTAAAGCTAGTCATAAGTTCACATTCATGCTAGAGGAAGTCACTCAAACCATGTCTTTCTGTGAAAGACTTTCAGCCTCATTCCTACGAATTGAGGATTAAATAAATATTTTGTCAATAATGTAAAATACTATTTCATGCAATGTAAGACTTATCAGATAAATTTACCTAGAAATATGTCAAATGTTTACAGAGTGATTAGTAAGGTAAAGCCAGGAAACCATGAACAGGAAAAAAATATTATATTGTATGGGTTAAAGAAGTCCTCTAACTAATTCATTGGAAGTTAAAAGTGTAAGCACATTTCTTTTCTGGCTACACGAATAATATAACTGCAACTAGACAACAAGTAGAGCATTGTAATAAGATGGTCTCTCCAGAATAAATTCATTACAGTCATCAAAAATATCTGTGAACAAGTTGCATTTTGTGGCTCAATACCTCTATGGCAACAATCATTTGTTAGGGCTCTGTTTTCAATCCCTAACCGTTAAGGTAATGTTAATATATATTGGCAAATAAGAGTAACCTCCCTGAAGACATTTCAGCAGGAGACTTACCACGCCAGTGTGGGCCCGGCACCCCTCTGCCGGCACTGGAGCCCCTGCTGTAGCCTGTGCACTCTGATCTTCACTTCTTCTGTGGGAATAAATTACACTTCTTCCTGCCCAAAACACACATTCTTATCCTTCCCCATGTTGTTCGTCTGTAGAAGTTTTTTAAGGGCTAAACTTGGAATATTTATAGTGGAATAAATTTTCACTTCCCTGGTGACCTCCCGCCGGCGCAGGCCGCCCCCGCAGGCCGCAGGCCCTGCAGAAGGAGCCACGGGGGCAGCGGGGCTGGCGGCCCGTGCAGGGGGACGAGCCGGGGCGGTGGCGGGGCCCTGCCCTCTTCGGCATCCCTGTCCCTCGAGGGAGGCAAGCCGGGAGGATGAGGATGGCCACAAGGTCGGCCGCAGTGAGGGGCCAGGCCCAGGAGGCCTGTGGGCCTGGCTCCATGGCCTCAGACGCGAGAGGAACGTAGGCAGCCGTGTCCGCACACAGGCCGGCACAGCCCCCGCCAGCCCTGCCCAGCACGGCGGGGACGCGGCCCGGAGGTCATTCTCCCAGAAATGGCAAAGCCCACCTAGTTCCTCAATATGCTGTTATTTAGCATTAGACATACAAGCAATTCTCACCCTAGACAATCCTAAACTGTGCATATTTACTACCATGAAGACAGAAGAAGTTCCACCACGTCCACCCTTGCCAGCCTCCTGTGGTACAGAAGAGCACCTCCTGCTGCAAACCATCATGCCCTTCTCTTCTTGTTTGTTTTTTTTTAAAATCCGTTTCTTTGGTGGCAAGTTCCTTGAATCTGGCTTATGCCGCCCAAGAATGTCTCCTTCTTCCCTTGCCCATTGATGCTTCTGAATTTCTGAGCTCACACTCCAAAGTCAAAGAATTATTTTCTCTCAAAACAGCCACCATCGTGCACTTCATGTCCAAGAAGCCTTTCCTGGGTTTTGGGTAGGAAGACCTCTCGGGCACTGAGCCTAGAGCCTAGAGAAAACAATCTAATGCCTCGTAATAATTCTTCATTTGCTTCCCCTGTTTACAGATAAACAGGGGGATACAGATGTTAAGTGGGATCATCTAATTCTTCTGGTGAACATGCTGATTTTGCACAAAAGTATATTAACTTACCATCTTAAATAACTATAGAAAAAATAAACTAAGCTAAACAATGTGTTTAAACTTCAGAATTGTTCCAGTGTGAGAGAGCTGCTATTCAAACAATATCCCACTGAAAGAGACTTTTATAAAGACTCTTCTGTCTAGTTACGAGAAGAGATGAGATTCAGGACACAGAATGTCTCCTAAAAGTACTATGCAATTATGAGGGAAATGGAAGACAAATGTTTTGGAAATAAGTCGACAGATATCCATTTTTGAGAACTGGGAACCCGCTTCTGAGACCGGCTCCTGTTAGGAGAAGGTCCTTCTAAGCTCTCTAAGCAACTTTAGCACTAATATGTAATAACTCTAAATAGCAAAGCTATACAATAAAATAGGTTTGGTTGTTAGCTATCCTACGAGAAGAAAATAACACAAGACAGAAATAATGCATTTTTTAATTTTCAGCATCCCCATGGCACCTATTTACAGCAAACCAACCAAAACTCTGATATTTGTACTAGCAAAGCCAAGCCAAAATATATAGTCAGTAAAAACCACATTATATAGCGCTGTTTACTTTCTCGTAGGCACTGAAAACTTTCCTTGTGGGAATGTCTGTAAATAGCTGTTGAGATTATTTACCTTCTGAGGCACTTCTTTCCTTTTTAAAATTAGTAAGTAAAAATTCTAGAGGATTGAGCATATTCTTATGACTTTCATACACACACATACCCCACCAAGGTAGCATCTCTACAAAATACTGGGTAGCAAATTTGGCCTTGAGTTGTTCTTTCAACAATCTATTTCTAGTAAAAAAAAAATCCAGATAAGGAGTTGATCCTGTTCCAGCAATTCTTTCATTGCTAGAGGGGGCCTGGAGAGGCAAGAGCATATCCATTGCAAGATTAGCGAACAAATATTTTGCAGGCCATTCTTAGAATATATTCGGGGAAAAGGAAGGTAGATCAACACTGCTGTTATTATTCCTTGCTTCTTTCCCAGCAAACTTGCAAGAAGAACCTTTGCTGGAACGGGAGCTCTGGCAGCCACCCTTTCTATGCTTTTTTAAATCTACCTCTGGTCCTGAGAAAGTTGATTATTTTGATATTGCACTGCAAGAGACAGGATCATTTAATACAAGCAAGCCTTTAAATATCATACTGGGAAGTTCATTTTCCACTTTCTCAAGATCAGATTGGATTATTTTAACATCTTCCTGCAGTGAAACTGCTTATCTCTTTTAATTTTGGAATGCATGTCACAAAAATAATGCTAATGCGTTCTCCAAAGTGCCTTCTAAAAAATGTAAAATGTGCTTGCCTCTTGGAGCGCGTCCCTCTCCTGTCCCTTCCCAGGGACTGAAGGAGTGGGAGAACTTCTGGACTGGATTCTTCACTGCAGAAGTGGATTGCTTATATTTTTAACAAACAACCCCAAACCAAACTCGCTGTGCCCTGTGGATAATAATATATACCGGTACTAAAACTAAGCCCATCACTGAAGCTTGACCACAGCAGGCCTCATTGCAACCACGAACCCCGCGCCATTGACAAGATGTGATGTTAAAGCACCTGTTTTTTGAAACATATCCACAACCTTGGCTGTCGTATCCAGCCCATCAAGACAGCCCATATAAAATGTATACAGGAACATTCATAACTTATTGGACCCCTGTATCGAAGCTTTTGGGCCACGCAAAGTCCAGCAGTAATATTTGCAGACCCTAGCACTACCCCCAACCCTAGCTATTAACTAAAATGCAGCATAAATCATCACCAGCACCTGCTGCTATTGCAGCTTTGCTGGCCGGTGGCGATCCATTTAAACAGCACTGACAGCCTTCCTTCACAGAGCCCTCTCCTTAACTCTAGCTTAAGGCTGACAGCCTTTCTCTAAACATCTGCACTGGGGATTCCTGCCACAGTATTTCTCATGTGTTGCTTTATTCTTGAGAGCTAGTTTGTTATCTTAAAAAAGGTCAATAAATAGGTCAAATAAATTGCAAAGCACAGGCGTATTTTTATTTGAAGATTAAAACTTGGCCATCTCACAAGTACTCTGAACTGTGCAAAATATATTTTGCTGGTGCATATAATGTAAAAAAAAAAAAAAAAAAGAAGAAGAGTATTTATTTTACGTCATGTGTATCCTTGGTGAAATCTGCTGATCAGAAATAGGGAAAGACTGGTGTGTTCTCCTTGTAAAGGAAAGGAATAATAACTTGCTTCTCTAATGTCCATCAGTTCAGGGCTAAAAGGAAATGTTTCACAAGGCGGGAGGAAGATCAAAAGTGTTTTTTAAATGCCTTGCTTCATCTAGCTGCCGTGCTGGACTTTTTTTTTTTTGTTAAGTAATTATAGAGTCCCAATGAAAACAAATGGAAAAGGCATGATTCCAGATGCAAATTAAACATTGTGCCACAGGACCATCTCCAATCTTTCAAACCAGCCCTGTTTTTTTCATTGCTACAACACACTCTTCTAAAAACTGGCTTCGTTCTTATTTCACTAATTATCCCTAAAAAGAGGAAGTCATTTGACCCACAAAATAGGTATTTTGTGGATCCAAAACCTGTTTTTCCTCCTAAACTTCTATACCTGGGAGAATCCTTTTGTAGGTGGCCCAAACTGCAGGCATGGGATTTGCCGCAGAACAAAGAAGTATTCTACATGTTCCTAGGGTATAATGCCACACAGCCAGGCCAGTATAACACACAAAGAAACACCGACAGGAACTTCACCCTGCACCCTTTTCTTGTTATTTCTCGTGTCAGATAGAGTGACTGGGCAAGTGAAAAAAGCACTAGTTTTGCACCGGAATAGCCAGCTGGATTGCACCCAGAGGTCATATGAGGGCTAGCTAGACACAGCGCATGGAGAAACAGCAAGACCGCTCCCTGCAGAAGCAAATCACCATTTGATGTGTTTAGCTGTAAGGTGAAACCACATCACTCCGTAACCCTTTTAAGGTTGCACAAGTGGTAGGGCTGAGGGAAAGCCGGCCTCTGCCAGCAGGAACATCTGGGAGTTACAGAGACTGAAATGGCTCATGTTTAAAGTCACTAATGGTTGTTCCGTCCCATAACATAAACGTTGTTCGGTAAACATATTTTTTTTCTTTTGCAAGAATTAATTGTCTAGCAGTTGCCCCATTTTTCTTCTCCCCTCCTTCCTTATTAGTACAGTAGTTTTCATAGAAAAGACAAAGATGAATGCAACCTTCCACCACCAGGGTAAGTTAGTCCTTATGCTGTGATAATCAAACATAAGTGACTTCTCTGTTTCTCCTTGAGGTAATATCTTGTCTCAACTTCCAGGAAGGACAAATTCATGGCTGACATTTCTTCCTGGAACATGACTTGCTGCGCTCATCATTTTTATTGCCTTGTATGTTGCCAAGTCTTGACATCCATGAGACAAAGTTATAAATTACCAAGAACAAAACAAACCTCTGATGGAGAACCTGTACACCTCAGAGACAAACCAGGATACAACTTTCTATCCAACCTGCGAAATATTTCAGCCATATGAAAACATATCATCTGGAACGGTAGACTTGGACAGCCAACATAGCCAACTGACAGGGCTGTAAGAGCAGCCGTTGCATGGCCCCAGGGTGGGAATGCTCAGTCAGCCTGGAGCCCAGACCGGCCAGGAGGCCCTGCACGTCCAGCAAAGGAAGAGGCAAAGAGCTCGCCTGCCTGGCAGGCTGCCCAAGAGCCTGGCAAACCGGGGCAACAGCCTGGAAGGAGTGCAAATGATAGCCTCACTGAGGCCATCTATTCCAGTGAAATGTTTTCTTTTGGAAGAATCAGCATTTTCTACCAGAAAAACAGCCGGCTGGAACACCTCCAAACAGCTCCAGTACTCAGTTTGGTCATTCATGTTTTTCTACCCATCTTCCAGCTAATTAGCTACAGCCAAGACAACGCATGGAGGTCAGCTACCTCTGCAGGTAGCATCTCCTGGTGAAGTATGCACAAACCGCCAAAAACAGGATGTCTGTCAACAGCCAGTGTGGACTGTTTGTAATTATCTCTTGTCGCTTATTAAACACAGGCTCCTAATCCAGCCATTAGAGATGGTTTTGTTTCTTGTAAAAGATTAACTTATTTTTCTCACCTCTTTTATTTTTAACGGATAAACATTTTACAAGTGACAGAATACGAAATAATTTTGCTTATCTCATTTTATCTATATCTCATCATCTAAACATACTTTGAGCCAGGGTAAAATTAGAAAGAGATGTTCTAAGTCCTTGGCACTTAAAATCTCTACTTTGCCTCAGCTGACAGCACTAACTGGATGTGATTATTTATGTAGCTGTGTAAATGTTCATGGTACTATTTAACCAAATAAAGTGTAGAGCCTGAGTCTAGCGAAATCTTGTGCACATACAAGGTCCTTATCTGTAGGTTTTTCAGGGGTAAATGCTTCAAATCCTACTTGTGTGATGGTCTGAGAAATAAATAGAACTTATAAGGAGGTATGAAATGCCACAGTGGGTCAGAGCAACGCCTCATCTAGCCCAGTAGCCTGTCTCCAGTGGTGGCAGAAGTAGCTAAGTAGGGAAAGCACAGGAAACCAACTTGCTCTGTTCCCCTCACAGTTGCTCAGCGTTCACAACTTTACATCAGGGATCTTAGAGGATCCTCACCCTTTTCAGCATCTATGATCCATGAATTTGTTTAACACCTTTTTGAATCTCGTGACTGCCCCATCTCCACAGCCGCCTGTGAAAGCAAGTTCCAGATATTCACTACTTGCTGGCTGAAGACATACTTGCTTCTATTCTAACTAGTCTCCTACTGCTTTTATCATGTGACCCCCTAGTTCTGGTTTCATCCCTTTGATGATTGTCATTTCTCCTTGCTCCTGCTAGACAAGCCCCAGACAACTGTCCTTTAAATGTCATTTACAGACCCATTGCCCATGAACAACACCCCAGCCTGCTCCCAGCAAGAACTAACACCACGTGCTGCTATGGCCCCATGCATCAAGAAACAAAATAACGTGGAAGGCTTACATTTATTACATTTTCCAAATGGCTCTGAACATGACATTCCCAACAGGGCAGCAACTAAGCATCAAAAGGTAATTGCTTAGTAAAGGTTTTGTCTTACATCTTGAGTATTTGCAACATTTCTTGAGGGCATCCACATTTAACCACTGATGAAAATCTGGTTAGAAAAAAACAGATAAAGAAAACAGGAGCAAAAGTAATGTTTTGGTATTTCACAAAATGTGTGCCTAGAAAATTGAGAACGCCTTGTGAGGCCATGAAAGATGGTATTGTAGTAGCTAAGGAACTAGCAGAAAAGAAGCTCAATTTATCCAGGAGCTGATGAAAAACCAGCCTGGTAACGACTGGGCAAGGGTGACTGTGGCCAAGTAAACAACGCAAATGGATGTCTCTATCTAGAGAGGATCTCGCCTCAAAATGGTTTCAGAAAAAGAATCACTGGTGCTCTCAAATCTCTAAAATTACCCTAACTTCCAAAGAGCATAAAATGCTGTTATCACACTCTGAGAACATTCCAGTCCAAATTGAGCTCTGCTGTAGCCGACGATAATTTCATGTACAGTTGAGTTTGCTTCATGAAAAGTTTGCTTCATGAAAAGTTTGCTTAAAAAACATGTCTATTTAAAACCAGCAACTGGGTTAACAGGAAGCTCGATGTATTACATCGATGGCTGAAAATATTTGGAGGTTACACGTATCTTAAGTAAAAGAAGTCTCTGAGCATGTAAACTCGCGCTTATTAACAACAGAGGCATGAGGGAAAACACAGAGAGTAAATGCTACTCCAACTAAAAGATGATAGCCTACTCATGCAAAAGATAATGCAGCTGCATGATTTAGTACCCAGCTGCCTATGATTTAAAAATCTTGTGGTACCAACTAAACTGATCTCAAAGTCTCATCACATCCTGTTCACAGCAAGTATTGTCCCTGCGTAGTCTTCCACACAGATTAGTATATAATTCACTAATGTAATTAAGACTCAATTACTATTTAATCTTACTGATCCAGTCCTTGGACCAGCTACACACCGCTTGTGCAGAGCAAAGTTGGTGAGGATAAATGTCAATTATGATGCAGGTTAGAGCAACCAACATAGACATCCACAATTTTTCAGGATGCTTCATACTTTCTCATTTTTCCCAGCATATTTGCTGGAACAAAGGAAAACAAGGAGCTGCTCATTGGCAGTTTCCTTACCTAGGAGAACCCACAGAGCTGGAAAATTGCTGTAAATCTACTACATGGTACCACCTGATCAGGCCAGTACGGCAGATGGAGGAAAACATTCCCAGTTTCTTGTTTCTTTGTCCTTTGGGCAAATATTTATGAATAAATATGCTCTCAAGCTTGAGCAACTGTAAATGGTAATGACCCACTGCTTTGAAAAACTTAAAACATTGGACCAGTATTGCTATTTCACCGAGGATTTGAAAAAAAGGAAAAAATTACAATCACAGCAGCACTGAATACACAGTTCTCAGAGTAGAAAGAAAATGTTAAAAGTAAAATAACAGAAATAAAACAATACAGAAAAGGAAACCTTCAGCCTCATTATTCAGTGGGCAGCTTCCCAAACGCCAGCATCACTTTAAAGGCCTTGCTGAGCCTGGGGTTTTCCTGCGCGGGCAGAAGGAAGCCACAGGCAGATTCTTCCCCAGGAGAAAAGCTGCAGGCGCGCGGCCCCGGCGGAAGCCAGACGGGGTCCGACGGCCGCTCCCAGCCTGGCGGGGCCGATCGGCCCCGGGGTGCCTCAGCCCGCGCAGGGGCACGAGCCGCCGCACCCGCAGAGCCGAGTCACCTGCTGGTGTAAGTCACCGCAGCTCCGCGGGAGATTGGCAGCGCGCAGTTTCACACGCGAGGTCACCTCGTGTTGAACGCTGCTCCAGGAGCAGGGAAATACGGACCAGCGCAGAGGCAGAGCGGCAGATGCTGGTTTCTCACCCCACGATAAAATCTCTTCCCTTTCCGGGCATAAATGGGTTTGAATACGCGTTGGCAGTTAGTGAATACGTAGATTTCTGATCGTGCCAGCGTAAACGGAGGCTCGTAGAGAACAAGGAACAACTGTCGCTTCTAAAGGCTGCTTTGCTCAGAGGGTGCCCAGCCAGCCCCGCGGGCGCTCGCCTGCGCTGCCGGCTGGGTGGATGAGGGTCAGCCAGAGCCAGCAGGAAAGCCCCCGCGCCGTGCCTGCGTGAGGCCGCGCTCCGGCGCAGAAATGCTGTTTTTCACCACTACAAGCGCCATGGTGAGGCAGCTCCATGGCCAAGCCAGCCAGCCCACCCCGCCGGCAGGGCCAGGGCAGGCCGGCCCGCACCTATTCAAGCAGACATTCCCCATTTGGTTTCTCCCGTTCAGAAAGGACTCGCTGTAATAGTGTCAGACGTATGTCCATCCTGCAGCCAGACACTCAAAAAGCAAGCACACAGGCAAGCAAAAAGGAGTCTTACTAGATTCCTCTCCCTTCTCCTGCCACAGTATTCTGGCAGGAAACTACCTTCTTGATTCAGTGTCATCTCAACAGTTTTTGGGGACTATTTGGTCACGCCTGAGCTCATTCAGAAGCATTTAATGACCAGCAAAGCATGCAATGGTAAGTTACATATCCTGCAAGAGATATGATATGCTAAAAAAAAGAAAAAGAAAGAAGGAAAACCAGGACAGGAACGACAATATTTACAAGACGCTTAACAGCTTGCAATCTGTTAACAGACTGGATTCTTACAGTCCTGCCACTTAGACAGGATTTATCGTGTTTCCATAAATGAATAAAAACATCTCCCAACAACAGAAATTATACTGACCGCACAATGGGAGAACTGATGATCAAAACCTGGTTAGTCCAAAACAGATGAGAGAGACCGAGAGGTTAAAGCCAGGAGCAATAGCAGAACTTGGGCAAATTGCAAGAAATTTTTCTGATGACGGGCCACAGATCATTACTTAGCGGTTCTGTGGATGAGAGTTGATCTCTGCCCTTCTGAGCCTGTCATCAGCTTCTACAAGGTGTTGTAGAACGATGCAAAGGAAAATAGATACCTGACTTCAGATTTCTACATTACTTTTTTTTCCCCCCAAAAAACAGTACTGTGTCCATGAAGGAGGAAAAAAGTGGGGACGCAGTTTAATAAAAAGCTGTTGATTTCTCAACTGTAATTATAAATTAAAATAAAGTCCATCAGAAGAGAAAACGAGCTGGCTAGTAATGCCATTATAAATGTGAATGCAAACTGGCAAAGAAAACAAAAGTAGCTCAGTTGTTTTGGGTTGTAACAAAATAACCTTTTGTTTCAAGTCCACATTTGCTAGTTTTAATAAATGCAAATGAAATACTATGGGGCAGACAGAAGATTTAGTAAAAAATATTCAAAGTAGTAGGCCTGTATGTTGCATACAGAGTAGTCATGTAATCCCCTCTGAAAAGCAGAAACTATAAGCAGAGGAAACCACCACATCCTTCTTTACTCTCCATTTACTTGCAAACTACCTATATGGAAACTGTCAATGCAAAAATATCCTCTTGACTCAACAGGCTTTTCATGTGTTGGTTCTGCGCCCGGTTCCAAATGTCCATCCCTTCTCTATTAGATAGGTAAGGAAAATGCGATTAAGACGCATTCTGTATATAAAGGGAAGTCAGGAAAACCAGATATAATGAACATATTTTTTAATATTTCAAGCCTTTACATTGCAGACCATTAATAAAGTCAGCTAGGCAAAGTCATAGTAGTGACTGAAACCATATTCTTACCACTTAGCAGCAACAACAGAAGTATGGTACTAAGAAATTGGTGCCAAACGCTATGTCAACATCAGTCATTAATGACAGTAAGATAAAAAAGCAGTTACTTATTAAACACAATGATTACAAAGTTAATACTCGATTTACACAGTATATTCTGCACATCTACTCTTTCTTTTCCATATTTTGAAACATACATTTAAGAATACTCGAGAGGTATCAGCTCTGATTACAAATACATCTTAATTCACCCCCGAGAGCTGGTACTTAAACATGCAGCACGTTATGAACTGGGGAGATTAAGCATGTTCATCTTTGTTCCACTTGCTGTTTTCCCCATACAAACAACCCCTGAATTTCTCAGCAAAGAGATGCCATTTTCCCTATGCACATCAGGCATCACCCTCAGATGCATTGCGCACGTTCCCCCTTCAGCCGAAGTTAATAGAAAGGCACATGAATCCCCCAACCGCGTCGCTGGTTTGCTGATGTGCAGCAGAAGAGGATCAGACACGTGCTCAGAAAAAAATGCCTTTGTGCGTTACAACACGCACATCTTATCATGGACAGGAGCCCTCTCCTGTTAGAGCAGCTTCTGCGAATCCAGGGAACAAGCAGCCACCAGCAGCTGAAGGTCCTCGCCGCTGTCGAGCCCCATCATTGCTCCAGTCTTGGAGCCGTTACAGAAGTTTTGGTATTTCAGACTCAAGCATCTCTTGTGATTTTTTTCATTGCCTAATCTTCTTTCCCATCAGAGTAAACACAGCGCCTTGAATAAACTTGGGGCTACTTCTGAACGGCTTATGGAAAGAATGAGAAAATAATGATCGTTTGATCTGAGTAGCTTCGAATGGACTTCTGATAGAACAGCAGTGGAAAATCCACCTCAGTCCAATTTACATGCTGAAGTCCTGCGAGTTTTTAGTGGCTATTCTTTCTTTCATAACTTAATGCACTTGTACAATTGTTTTAATTTGGGTTTTATGCATATATGATATTTGAAAATGAAATCTCTTGTTAAAACTACTAGCTCCTGTTACTCCTACAGCACACTGCCTCAGAGGCTTGTCCACAGATGTGGACTTCTCTCTTAACTGCTCACTGTATACAGATTAGAGTATTTGTCTGAAACAAAGAAAATACAGTATGCAAAGGAGGAATAACTCCATAATACATGGAAGAAATTGCCCTCCTTTCTCCTGTAGCCAAAGCAAGCAGATGATAATCAATACAGTGGGCACTAGTTATTCAGTGGATATTGGTATAGGACACAGCAGGGAGCCATTCCCTCAGGATAATTTTTGTTCTTCTTTCCATTCCTCCTTGTAATTTACCTATGCCTCCTACGATACCTGATATGCTCAAGTATATCCCAGAGAGCTGATTGAAACCATCTTGTCTCCTGATTTCTTCCTCGGTTCCAGACTTGCCAGGAATGTTGTCTCAGTCTTCAAATAACAGTTTTTGTTGGAAGGCTACCAAAAAACCAAGCTTATTTAAAACAAGGAGGTTAAGTAAACAAATCGATTTAAAATAAAATCCACAGCAGCTAAACACTAGTTTTTATGTTAGCTGTGAAACAAGTTCACCATTCCAGAACTTGGAACTGCAGCTCACATGTCACACCTCAGAGCAACACGTACCAGAAAAAGTACCGAAGGGGATCCTATTTCAAAGCGTATGTTTAGGAACCGCCACACAGTCCCTTTCCTTTTTAAAGGAGTATGGCATTAAGAAAAGCTTACTGAAAGGATCAGGTAAAATCACGGCTAACATCACAGAGCATGCACCTGGTGTGCAGTAGCTGTTCATCTCTCAAAGGAAGCTACCGGCCAGGAGAAATGCTGCTCTGCAAGGTGGCATCTGGGGAAAGCGGAGGAAGCGTCCACAGTCGGACTCAGGCAACATTTGGTCCCTCGTGCGACTGGGGAGATGTTCTGGTTCTGCCTCCCTTTTCCTCTAGATGCATGCTGGAAGATCACTCTTCTCCCAGAACTTTATTACTGACTTTCATCTCAGCCTGGGGACAATAAAGGTCATGATTTATGGTGTCTTCTGAGGTTCCAAATGAGCTGACCAACACCCCTGGGCAGCTCCACGGCTTGCCAGCCTTTCTACATCTTTACCTAACTTACAGGTATCGGCCTGTTCACAGGCATGTTCGACTCTCCTCTTCAACCCCTCTTTCATTAATCTGTGCCATCCTTTCAGAGAACTGGCAAGACTTCCTCTTCCCTTTTAAGTTATCTGCTTGGTACATTTTAGCATTTATGGTCAGTGAAGAAATTTTAAATTCTTTGTTTGTTCTTTTTTTAGTTAAGGTTTCTTGTTTTCATTTCTCAATAATGCTCCAAGCAATCCTTGAGGAGCATCTTATTGCAACCAGAAAAATACTGAGTACATTAATGTAGAGGTCTCATCACAGCTCCTAACTGAAGGCTGTGAAACACGTTAGAACAAACTACTGTCTATTTAAAACAGCTTGCCAAAACGTAGTCAGTGAGTTATGTGCAGCTTCTTAGACTTCTAAGTACAACCTACGGTAATGTACAGTCCTGTACTGGCATTTTCTAGCACTGTAAACATCCTAGAAAGTGTTTCTTTGAGGCAAAATTAGCTGTCACCATTGTTTACCTTAACAGTAACTGCTCCAAGTCTAACTGGAATAACAGCAGAGCAGATCTCTCCCAATTTCTGTGGAGTTCTACCTGTTTAACATATAATTAGATACAAGAGGTGACATTACCATTCTATCCATATATTCTAGAAGTTTGGACCAGTATTTTCCACGTGGAATGTTCACCTGAAGTCAGCTATGAATTGCTTTGCTTTGAAGACTGTTTGAATGCCAAATGAAAGCTGATGAGAAAAATGTTCTCGGGGAACAACGTACCTGCCTACAATGCACTTGGAGGGCTGAGACATTATTTTGCAACATCTGGCATTAAGGGACATACTCCTCTCGAATCTTCAGCTTTCTCACTGTTGTGCTGCTGACAGTATTCACCTGCGGGAGTTGTAAAAGGGACTGCTTTTGTAAGCCATGGAGACTTAATAGATCACTACCCGACTAATACCATTTAGGCATTTACAGAGAGTTTCATTAACATGGATTAAATAGTCATCAAAAGGTCCGTGTGTTGACTGTGTTACATGCAGATAATACGGTAAAGATGGTGCCCACATCCAGCTTTAACAAACATATTTGATTGTTTAATGTCCCTCTGCACACCCTGTTTAACAAATACAGCCTTTCGGGGGGGGGAAAACAAAATAGACTGCAATTTGAAGACAACACGGAGCCAGTGTTCTGCACCACCTAGTTAACCTCAAACAAGATTAATCAGCTCTCTTTACCCGAGATGGTGTCACCCAGCTAGTATCTGCTAAGAAAATTTCATTGTTCAAAATGCACCGCTTCTTGCTAAGCTGTTTGTTTTCTGTATTGACAAAAGACATAACGAATATGAGAATGTCCTGTCCTTTAAAATGCAGACTCTATTACCAGGTCTCCTTTCAGCTTGTCTTTGCGGAAGGGATGAAGCAGATCTTGCATGAGCAGGACAGCCATCCCTGGGTCCTCAGGGAACCCGCTGTTCTGACTCCCACCCACCATTATCAAGTATCTCCCCTGTAAAAACTAATGTTTCCAAATGTCCGTGGGTAGATGTAGAATCACAGTCAACTGCTCAAGGCCTAAATTCATATTTTTTAGACCGTCACTGTAACACGGACGTACGCATCCACATAACAGCAACACTGCATGTAGACATACAGTCCCAGTTTATCCACCTTTTGATAAATTCCAGCTCTATTTTTAGAGCTTGTATAAACTAGTGTGGGAGTTTATGTAAAACAAGGTGGTTGAGGGCTGGGAATGACGAGTTCTCAGACAGCTCTGTCTAGTTTATACATTACTCAGAGGATTTTGCTGTTAAGTGAAACAAGATCCATTTGTAATGAGATGTATTTTATTTTCTATTTAGGAAAGACTGAACATTTAATTGGCCCAGTCTTAGTGTTAATCCACAGCAGTGCTAAATTTAGATCCAGAAGTGGCTTCTTACGATTTGCATGTTTTCAGCTTTATGATTGGAAAATAGTACCGGGGGAAGCACAACAGCCAGTCAGGCACAGCCTCCGGGGCCAAAGTCAGATAATGCAACAGCTTGACCTCAGCAAGCTTCAAGCAATTGAAAAAAACCAACACCCACACACACTACATACCGTTGAAATTGTAAAAGGGACTAGAAAGGCAGAATGCAATGAACAGAATTAGAATCGGACTAAGGTTTTGAGTAAACATCTTCATTTAGGCAAAAAATATCAGAAAGAGTGGCAATTAGAATATTTACCTAGGAAATATTCTATTTATCTAGAAAATAGTGCCCTAGCATACCTACCACGCATAACTGCTATTATTTAATGATGCACAGCGCAGAAGCACATCGCTTCCACCAGTAGCTGGGCACCTCTGCGCTCTTTTGTACCAACACGCATCAGTGCCCCGCGCCTCAGAGGAGACACAGCCTGGAAGGGAGGTAAGAACAGAGGCTCAGTCGACGCGATGATAAGCAGCAGGGTGGCATTCTTCACTGATCTCCTGTTCTGATGCTTACACGAACCGTCTCACAGACACAGCACCGGGACTGCACAGCTGTAAACTAAAAAAGAACGCTGTAAAAATACAGGAAAAGTGCACCTGTGTAATTTGCGGTATGTATTACAAAACCAAAAAGATACCGCTCAACATGTTATGCCTTCTTTTGAATGCGATTTTTTTGCTAGCCAAAGACACAAGGGGTTCAATAAGGTCTTCCTCATAACTCTAACGCGTGGTTTTATCTACCATGCAAAAGCATATTTTCCCCTCTTGGCCTTATGAAACTCAGCTATAAAGTCTCTGGACCATTTTTCATGTGTTCTTTCCTACCATCCAAGTCTTCTCTATAAAAAGAAGAAACAAGGACTGGCATTTCATAAAATGCAGACACAGATTTAAGTGTTATGCAGTGAGAACAACTACTCACTAGGGACTTGGAAAAGATCAGCACAGCTATTGCAACATATAACGCAACTGAGATGGAAAAAACCTCATCTTCCATCCGGGATGTTTATTGCATATGTTACAGTCCTCTGTACATCCAGCCATCACTGATGCTCATAGGAATCGTATGAGCAGAAAAAGAACAGAACATTCTCAAGAAAGCATCTGCAAAAGGAAGTGTGATCTCCAGGGTGAGAGCTTGTGTCATTAAGCGTCTGACATCAGATTTCATTCAGGCAATAGCAAAATTCTCACCGACTTCAATAGCAAAGTTTGGGCTATAGGCTCCCCCCGCACTTTCCATTGGCCTTGCTCCTTGACAATGAGATTAGTGTTACAGAAATAGACCGAAGCCTTAAGATACACGTAAAGGAAAAGATTTGGTGCTACGTCTGTATTTGCCCTTCAGCTACCAAAAGCTTCACTGTTTTGAAAGTGCAGAGGTCAGCATACACACAGACAAATCTGGAGCGCTGGTCTGGACGCTGGTTTGAGCCACAGGCAGGGTCACACACCCCACAGCCCCGTTCCCAATGAGAGGCATCACGAGATGGGGGCACTTATTTTTTGGCAGCATTACGCACTGTGCTACGCTAACACACCTGAACCCATGCTGAAATTGCAATCCAGGGCTTTTCTGGAAAGCGGTAATACCTAATTTTCCCGAACTTTTCAAAATACTGTTGCAAGACACAGCGTAGGACAGGGCTGAGATGCAAAATCTCACTTTGCAAAGTCGGTGTATGGCACCGTTTGTGTGAAACCAGACCCCCCTTCAGAACAGTGGGCTAACGAACTGAGCCATTTTGCCATCCTTGCTTTGAAAAACTAGGAATCGGTAAAACAAAGTATTAGTTAGGTTTGGTGCATCTAAAACTGCTTAGCGAGCCCAAACTCTCTTGCAAGCAGTGCCCGCCAGCGCAGCCGGCCAGGGCTGCACTGGTACAGCTCCCCGGGGAGCTGGCTCAAGCGGAGCCAGCAGCCCCCTCCCAAAAGCATCCCCTGTCCCGGGCCCGACTCGGTCACTTTACAGTACACTGATGACATTGTTTGAGGTCAGAATGCTTTTTTGTGTGTTTGTTTTTTTAAATGGAAAATGTCTTTTATCCCGCAGATGTGTAACTGACCTCCCTGCAAAGGTTAGCATCGTAGCCAGAAAACACACTGCACAGCACGATGAATCAAAAAGTTTCTCTTTTACTGAAGAAACAGTGATAACCAGGCTTTAAAAGTATAATAAAAATGTAAACTAAAAATATACCTTAATATATATACCTTAATATATATATACACTTCAATAAAATTCAATTTTAGTCTAAATAGTTTTTAAACCAAATGTTAGAGTAAGTACATTTTATAAGGCCATCTAACCTCACAATTCCATATGCAGTTTCTTTTTTTACCTGGAACACTACTATTTTTTTTTTTCCACTGCTTAAAGATATTACAATTGTTATAACTAACTTCCTTAACTGGCACTTCCATTTTTACGGGTATCTGAAAGAAGCGATTAAAAAGTTTAAAATAAAAAGTATCAGACAAATACATGATTCATGCTGCAATTTTCCATACGCCGACTACTCCCAACTTTACAACTTGGCAGATGCTGGGAATATCCCAAGTCTATCCTTGCAAGTCTCCTCCAAGAGCATCGAGAAGGCATTTTGTAAGGCTTTAAACATCAGCAGGTTCTCAGGTGTGCTACGGGTAAGCCTCCAAAATATAAACGCTTAACCAAACCTTACCGTAGTCTACTAGACCGAAGTTTTCCGACTCCCACTATTTTCAGGCACTTTTACCCCCAATCACCTTTGAGAATCAAGGTGAAAGAAACCTGAAACTAGGACTGAACATGGGGAAACCTCCTGCCAAGTCAGGTGGAAGGTGAGGATGTACTGTTCTCCTTGCAGAGCATTTGATCCTTTACATAGGCTCTACTTCGGGTAAGGCCCAGGGCTGAGTTCCGACCTGTTATCCTGAGGCAAGGCAGCCTGACCGGGAGGCTGCGTGCCGCCGGTTTTGGGCCTGCAGAGAGCGTCCCCGTCCTGACGCGCGTTACAGGCTGTTCGGCAGCTCCTGCCCAAATCGCTCGCAGCTGCACAGCTCGGCTGGCCCGGGCACTCAGAGCGAGCGACGACGGAAGCGCCTGGCAGCGCGTCGGCACAGCCCCATCCATCCCACGGGCACCGCCTGCCCTGGTCTTCGCTTTTGCAAATGCCCCCTGTAAAGTTTCTGGAACCGATGCTTTTACAGCGCTTAGAGCCGTACCTCTGTTAGTGTTTCCACATTTCCTCCCTCCCGTGGTAACATCCTCATAATAATCTCCCATTAAAAAAATGCATCTGCATTTTTTTGCATATGCAAGACTAAAGAGCTACCGGTTGCAAAAATCATTTGAAGGGATTTGGTAAAATTTAGAGATGGAACTTTATTTTCTTACCAGTCCATCAATATATACTGCAAAGGGCTTTAACAGGCAGCGCTGAAAAGCAGCCCTGTTTAAACGCTTTCACAAATTAAATGGCATTCATTTTCTCCATATACCTCACTTAAAGCAAAATGCCTTTGCACAGCTTTGTGCGTATTCGGCAAGCAGAGAGGCTGTAGGACGAGGGCGATTACCTAAAAGGATCAGGCATTTGGTGCGACACGATTGCGCTGAAGTCAGCCAGTGTTTCGGGAATCGGTCTTGCTGAACACTCCTTTTTACGGCAGAGTACTGTGCAGAGGAAGACACATGCAGAGGAAAGAGCAGAAAAGCAGAGTAGGTTA
Source organism: Phaethon aethereus (assembly GCF_964289735.1). Classification (NCBI taxonomy): domain Eukaryota; kingdom Metazoa; phylum Chordata; class Aves; order Phaethontiformes; family Phaethontidae; genus Phaethon; species Phaethon aethereus. Next base: position 8,972,044 of record NC_138584.1, read on the forward strand.
AAGAGAAACTCACATGATTCCTAAATCCAAATTCTTTGGACATGATCGTCAGGTGGACACTGCCAAGAAGGACCACAGGGCCTTTGCAACGAGCCGAAGGCTGGAGTAACTCATTGCAACTTCAGCTTCGTGTACTGGGAGTAATTTACACAATTCGCTGGTAGGTGGCAACACTACACAGAGACGAAGCACATGTGCAGACAGCTTATTAAAGTGATAAACAGCCCGGCTTCGCCGAGAGGCGGACATCAAAAATACAATGTACTCCAATTTATGGTTACTTCATTTTTTGAAGAAACGTGGCAAAGTCCTTCCTTATCCTTTTTCGTGTACTGGCCACACTTCGAAGTCTGTATTTCTGTAAAAAACGGAAAATAAACCTGCGGAGGAGCAGGCTGCACTTCCGACTGACAGCCTTCCCGGGGCGTCGGTGCGAGCGGCTGAGCGCTGCCCGAGAGGGGGTGAGCGGGGAGGAAAAAATAAAGAAAAAAGAAAGGGAAAACAAGAAAAGAAAGGGAAAAGGAGCCGTAACCCTGGGGGAGGGCACAACTCCCCGCTCGCGCTTACCGGGAGACACCGACCCCCCCGCCCCGCTGCGGGGCCCGCCCGGCCCCGCCCGCCCGGCGGGCTATAAGGGCGGCGGCGCGGCGGCCGCGGCCATGCCCAGCGCCATGCCCGGCGCCATCTTCCTGGCGCTGCAGCCCGGCGGCGGGCGCATGGAGCGGGGCGGGCGCCGGCGCAGCGAGGCGGAGGACGCGGAGAAGGGCCGGGTGAAGCGCACGATGTGAGTGGGTCCCCGCCGCCTGGGAGCGGGGCCGCAGCCCCCGCGCAGGGCCAGGCTCCGGCCGCGGAGCCGGGGCCGCAGCTGGAGGGAGGCGGGCGGCGGGGCTGGTCCGCCAGCGGGAGCGGGGCTCCAGCAGCCTGCCCGCCTCTGCGGCCGTGCCTTGGCTAACGTTAGCCGTGGGCTAGCGGGCAAGTCTGTTGGTTTAAGCGAGGGGAAAAAGAGTTCGCTGTCCTCGGGCAGGTGCTCCGGGCGACTCCGGCACAGGGCTGACAGAAGCCGTCAGGGGAACTTCTGCAGCCTCCGCCAGGCTTTGCGCGGTCGCAAGCCCTTTCATTTTTAACGTGCTGCTGCTTTGTTCCTCCAGCATTAAAGACTGGAAGACGAGGCTGAGCTACTTCCTGCAGAACTCCTCCAATTCTACTAAAATGAAATCTAAGAAAGTGGGGAAACACCGCACCTACTTCAGGTAAGTTACAAGAAGGAGACTTCACTCAAACAAGTGTTTTACAAAACCAGTAAAGCTCGGCCAGTGGAATCTAATGTTCTCCATGTCTTTATGCAGACCTTCCCCTGAAGAAGCCCAGCTGTGGTCAGAAGCTTTTGATGAACTTCTTGCTAATAAATGTAAGTTTGTCTTTAAAAAAATAACATTCAAGAGCAAAGGGATGGTGAAGTTTATGTGTCTGTAGGACAGTGCTGCCTTGCTTATCAGCATTGCACCTTTCTGATGTAAACAGCTGTGATTCTCATCTTGAAAAGTAAATGCTTTAAACTGGTTAAAGCCAAAATTGATAGAAGTATTCTTTTAAAAATATATATAAACTAATAGTAAAACATCAAGGATACTTCAGTATAGTGGAATTTTTTCTGTAACCCTTGTAGTTAAAATCATACCCATCAGCTTGGCTTTGCTCAATGTGAAAAGAGCATTTGTTCACTGCTTAACCAGGACAAATGCATTCAAATAACTTGAAGGATTCTGCAACCCTGAAGCTCAATGATTTTGGTGTTGGAAATTTTTATTGCTATGATGTCCCTGAAAGAACCAGACCAGAACTACAGCAAAATGTTTTGGTAGAAACAGATGTGACCAATGGGTAAAGTCAAGATTCCTGAAATAGTTAATTGACATGTATTTTTCTTGCCCTAGATGGTCTTGCTGCTTTCCGAGCTTTTCTGAAGTCTGAGTACTGCGAAGAGAACATTGAGTTCTGGTTGGCCTGTGAGGACTTCAAGAAAACCAAGTCACCCCAGAAGCTGACATTGAAAGCAAAAAAAATCTACAATGACTTCATTGAAAAGGAGGCTCCCAAAGAGGTAAAGAAAACCTATTTAAGCACAGGTGCTCTGTTCTACAAGTTCTTACAGCCTTTCTTTATTTCTCTGAACTTACTTTTAAGATACAGATGCCAAACTGCATCATATGTGCCTCATTATCTGTGTCAGAACCTAACTCACTCTAACTGCCTTTTCACTGTGCTGGAAAGTGACACAAGCAGTATTCCAGTTTCTATCTTAGCTAGGAACAGTGAACAGCTGCATTTAACACCTGTAAATATTTGAGTTTAGCGTTGAAAGATAGTGTCTCTGAATTTTTTATATTAAAGAAGAGTTTTCTTAAAGGAAATTTCATTATTTTAACCCTGTAATAAGTAGGGTCTTGCCTTTTTTACCTCTTCAGAAATTTTATGGCATATTATACTTACTTAAATTTAGTTCAGAAGTAAATGATTTTTTTTAATTTCAGATAAACATAGACTTCCAAACCAAGAACATGATTGCACAGAATATTCAGGAAGCCACGCATACCTGCTTCAGTGCAGCGCAGAAGAGAGTTTACAGCTTAATGGAGAATAACTCGTACCCACGGTTTTTGGAATCCGAATTCTACCAGGAGCTGTGCAAGAAGACACCCATCACCAGAACAGCCCAGGGTACATGAGTGATGGAGAAGAGCGATGAGAAGCCTCTCGGCTCATGAGGAAGCAAGCCACAGCTCATGGCAGCATCCTGACCCGACAGGCTGAGGTGCAGAGCGCTCAGTCTCTTTGCTGCAGTGCAAGGACAAATACTGACTTTGGTGCAAAGCTGATGGCAAAGAGTGACGCCCTTGGAGAGCGTTCAGGTGACAGCAGAAGCGTGCCGACTGGCTGCTGGCGATGCGCTTCTCTGCGAGCGCTGCAGTGGAAGGTGACTCCATGCATTAGACCCGACGGTACAGAGTAAGAGTCCTTCCGTCACAGCCGAGGTGGTGATGCAGCAGGTCAGAACACAGCTTCCTCCTTGTAAACAGAAGCTTCTCTGTGCGCTTGTGCAGTGCTGGGAACTCGAGTAATCAGTTCTGTATGTATTTTTCCTAAACATCAACCAGTGCTGCTGTCATCAGTGACTGTGGTGTGTTCTGCAAACCGTCTCTAGCCACGAAGAGATGCGCTGGGCTTCTCTGCGACTTCCAGACAGTAGCAGCGCTGTGAAGTGAGGAAGGGGCATAACTCTGTTCCCAGAGGAACAGGTTCTGCAGCTGAAGTATGCAGGGCTGGGCTCCGTCAGCAGCGCTGCACGAGGCCGGGCTGAAGGCAAAACTTGGCCAAGGCGAACAGGAGCTGTATAGTATTATATTTATGTGGATTATGATTGTATTGAATGTTGCAATAATGTCATAATTCTGTCTTCAGGACAGCAAGCTTCAGTGAAGTCCCTTACTGTTTTTAATAAAGTATTTTGATACAAAGCTGCTTTTGTTGCTTAACTTACATTGCACACAGGGATGTATACTGTCTGGCACTTAACTCCAGAGCACTGAGACAAGGAGTCCTGGGCATGATCTTAGTAGGCCTAATTTTAAAGTAGTTAGTTCTTAGTCTACCAGGCAAGGCTTTGCTTTGTAACAGAAAAAAAAAATCTTAAGAGCTTAATGGGGGAGACTTACTCCATCTTCACCACCTCCATGAAACCAGTCTCTAAGACAGTGCAAGACCCATGACAGACCAACTAGAAAGCACCAGCATTGCTGCTGCGGGTCATGGGATGCTTTTTGGAATACAGGCACCTGTACCACACTCCCTCCTGCTCAAGACCTCTGCTTCAAAGAGCTTTAGTATCAGGCTGAGGAACCCCTCCAGAGTCAGTAGAAGTAATATTACAATAAAAGCACCTGACTCCCTGTTAGATGAGTACTCCTTAGGGGGAACAGATACTTGTCAGCATTATTCCATGTCAATTTTTCTAACTGACAATTTCCAAAACTGTTCCACAGTTGCAAGCCCTAATTTGTTAGTTTTGGGCCCTGAGGTCCTGGCTCCTGCTATTTTGACTCCACTGTCCACATTACAGCTTTAATTGTTCAGTCTACTTCTATCCACAGCCGTCACTTCTATCACAGTCCAACTGTCCAAGCATCAAGAAAATTCTAACTACATGATTCTCCATTTCAATTACACATGCACAGACCATTCAAAAGCAACTACTTCATGAACACACACACATACTGCAGGATATATAGCAGTGTGTATATATGTGTACACACACAGATGAGCAGCAAATAGCCCCCGCTTTGATACAGCGCCAGAAATGGGGCTGTGTAAGCCAACTCACACAGCTAAACTTGCCAATCAGTTAAGTCCACATAAGACAAGCACAGGAGAAAATGCACCCAAATAGTTTACTGTAACACAAAGGGGTTTTTTTCTACCTAGGAAAAACATATTTGGGCTGATATTTTGTTAGATTACAAAAGCAATTAATTTGAAGAGCATAAAAATAGCCAGAACTATACCTATTAATGACTCAGAGCCAGGGCAGGAATAATTCCATGAAGCTTCATTGGCTTCAGTGAAGCTGCATTAATATGTGCCAGTTTGGGATGTGGTAATTAACCACTGCTGGTGTCTGGTTTCAGGGAAAGACACATTTGTAGTTTCAGCAGGTGCCAGAACTACTTCGAGCACAGTTTGTAGTTGAGGGGGGAAGTTAGGTGGGGCTGTTAGGCAGGGCATCACTGCCTGAGGGCTGTTCTTGTATATTTTTAAGATGGCAGTCATGAGCATTGGTCTTGAGGAAGCCTGTGCAGGCAGCTCGGTAGCTTCCACAGAGCATGCCGCCGGGGCAGCAAACCAACCGAGCCATGCCGCGTCCCCGGTGCGGTCTGTCCGCGGCGTCCGAGCGCCCTGCTTCCAAGGCTGAGCTTTGCAGCAAAACAGCTTGGTGTATCAACAGCAAAAAAAGAATTTAAAGAAAATACACCTTGCTTTTAGTGAAATACAACACATCCGTGCATACAACATCCTTTCCAATTATTGCTTTTCCAGTTTTGGTAAGAGTCCTGTTTTCCCAGCTCCCAGGGGTAAGCGTCACCAGAAATGAGGGCACTACAGGTATGTCGGGAGTGTTGCAACCCAAAAGATCGCTACGAACATTTCCTGGAGAAATACAAAACCACCGATTGCTTTAAGAGCTGCTCCTTCCATGCTCCGGGCAGCCTTACAGCTTCAGCTAAAGTTGGTACTCTGGTATCAGTATCTAATGGCAACAAATAATAAACTGCTCGTTCCTCCACAGCCCAGCCAGACAGTCCTCGCTCCCACGCTGGTCCCGCCGGGCTGCGCACAGCCAGGCTCGCCGCCGCGGCGGCGGAAAGGCCGGTCTGGGTCCCATCAGGTTGTAAAACTGGTCCAGCCCATATCCCTGTGGACAGCCACCTGGGCAGGAAAATAAGGAGAAGGGATCCACATTCCAGGAATGGTAGCTGCAAAGGAGCAGGGGTCCTGAACAAGTCTGTAATGGAACGTAGCCTTTTTAGAGAAAGAACCTCCTGCAAGAAGCTGACGACAGCGAGAAGCAGACACCTCCGGAGGGCAGCAGGGAGGAAGGCACCTCAGCGCCCATGGCTCCAGCCTGGAGCTGCACAGCAGGTCCTTGCCGATCCCAAGAAAGTCAGTGCCAGTTCACGCACTGCCAACACGGCTGATGTTGGCGTGCAGAGCCTGGGGAACCTAGGCTTGCCAAAAAACACCAGCAAATCTGGAGTAAAGGCAACTTTGAACTGTCCACCTATCACTGTTTTTAAACCACAGTCTCACAACATTTGGTACCTTTATTAGCTGCTGGAGGCGAGGGATTTCCCCCTGCTTTCATATCACAAAAAAATACATTGCTCACCCTTATGATTATGAAGAAAAATCTGAAATGGCAACTGGAGAATCCCTAGTACTTCCCCAAACCAGAACTTAATGCAAAGACCATGCAGTCATTTAAAAAAAACAAAATACCTAATTTTCTAAGTCAGTCTCATGTTTTTGAGAAACCAGGTCATAAGTTTCAGCTGTCTGGATCAGGCAACAGCTTGGTTTTTTTAAAGGCTTGCGCTGACACTGCAGCATAGGGCAATCTGAAGGAGAGTCCTCCATGCTATCAAGAAGGCAACAGGTAAAGTAATCTCCTAGAATCCAAAACGAAAACAGCCGACCCTCGGCAAGTTCCCTCTGTCCCAGAGGCTGGAGAGGACCTCCGAGAACAGGCTGAGCTCAACGGCGATCCTGACTCACCACTCCAGTCAGACGGGAAAGCAGTGCCACTCAGTAAACAAATGGCAATGCACTGCTCTTGCTCTGTGTACTTATGTATTGTGGCTGAAAAGTGTACCAAGACTATAAATAAAATCAGCATTTCCACTGGAAATTGCAGATCTCCCTTTGGAGAAGGGGACACTAATGATGGTTTAAAGGCTTTATAGGCACACATACATGTGGATGGAAGGGTTTCTTGGATAAGACTTCATAACCTGGCAACTTGCATGGAGCAGAAAAGTGACCTTTAGAAGTAGTTTTAGGATCTTCATGGATTTTTTTGGGGGGGAGGAGGGGAGTTTGACTTACTGTGATTCAAGCAGGAAAAACTGGTTGGAACCTGGGACAGCATCCCAAATTCAGGTTCCTTCAGGTGGAAAAAGACCACCAATGGCTCCTCCTCATCCCACCAGCACAGCAATACCTAATGTCTCTACTAGTTCATGTATGTCAGGCACAAGCTACCAGGCAAGGCTACTACATCAACCCAAGGTCCATCCCAGAGACAGAGCTGGCAACAGACCTACCTGCAATAGAGGTCCTTGATCCATTCAGGAGAGCAAACTAGATATGAGGTTGCACCTACAGCACAGCTCAGGGGAAAGACACAACCCTTAAGGCTGAGCTTAAATGGAGTCCCGGCCGATGGGCTCCAGGTGTGGGTGGGGACCCCGGTGGGGCTTTTTAAAGGGCAATTAAAGCCATCAGTGCCCTCAGGGTCCTGACACAAATATGAAGGAGCCCTTTTCTGGGGGCTACTGTGCTATGGGACATACCCATATGTATATACCCCATATGGGCCTGTCAGCTCATGACCCCAAAGCAGTCTGAATTTTTGAGGAGGCTCTGCGGTAGGATTTGCGGTGAACAGCCTCAGCAATGAGGCTTGGGCAGTTCTGTAGGTGGGCTAACTGGCATTATTCTAAGTGCTGTAACTGGGAGATGATGGCTGGCCAGCACCATTTCCACCCTGGGAAAATAGTCCCCCTGTTATCTTACGTAGGAGTTTAAAATGTGAGTCCTTTGGCGATCTTTCATTAAAATAATCATTTAGATCAGAGTTTCCGACAGCTACAAAGTACCCATGAGCAGCAATTAAATTGTGTTCCATTAAAAATATTAAATATTCCATTCAAGATAATCTAATTGACAGAAATTAGTACTTATGTTCCCCAGCCAGTTTTCCCACTTGGAATGGAATAAGCTGTGTTTCTGCGTTACGGATTTAGACCAGAGAGCAACTCCGTGGCTTCTTGGATGGGAGCCTGACTTTGGGCTTTCGGGGGATGTGGTACTAATATAATATTTATAGGGCTCGGAAAGTCGGCTGTCCGATATGGAAAAGGCACTCGGGAGCAGAGCGGGCTGTTTATTTAGCTGGTGTGTTCCTTCGCCTCCGTGGATGTCCGAGGGAGATGGAAATTACAGGAGCGTGGCAGGGCACGTGCGTCGCAGAGGGGTAGCGAGGAGCTGTGCGAGCTCCCGCCCGCTTCAGCTACTGCTTTTAAAGGCCGACAGCATCGAGCCTTTGGCTGGGACAAGCCGGAGATTATGGGGCTGGAGCTCGGGAGGCGAAGGGGCGTCGGGGGGAGCGACCCCCGCCGTCCTGGGGCCACCGCAGCTGCGGCACGTGCGGATGTCGGAGGCGTCCCCCGCTCTCAGCAGGCTTCGTACCGCGTCAGAGAGATTATCTGTCGCGTGCGGCTGCCCTCCCTGGCGCCCGCCCAGCCTGGCTGCGTCTGTGTGCGAAGCTGAGCCGGCCCCTGACTCGGCTGCGGTGGGTTCCTGCTGTTTGCTCCCCCCGATACCCACTGTGGGCTGGGACCAGGCGTGCGAGCGAGGGGGGAATGACGGCCGGGCAGGCCAGGACCCTTCCAGCCACCTTCGGTGCCATCGGCAGACCGAAACCTCGCTTTTGCCCCGCGTCCTCCCTGCAGGCTGCGGGGGTTTGGAGCAGGGTCCTTCTGTTGTCAAAAGGAGGGGTCAGCTCGCTTGGCAGCAGCGGCCCTTCGAGATGAAAGTGCCGGATAACCGCGGAGCGTAAATGGGTCACAGCTGAAAGCTGAGGAAAAGATCAGCCGTGACCTTAGAATCGGATAGTCACGGAGCCTTATGGAGGGCAGGGGGGAGTGACATAGTTACATGATCCCACTGGCTGCATTTTTATGATGCTGTGGAGATCACACTTGTTTCAACAGGCTAAGGGCTGTATGAACACATAGGTAGCTATTGCAAATGTACCGAATTTTCCCAATAAAGCCTCTCGGCTTCATCTTTTTAGAGGGAAAAACAAGGCGCTCTACAGAGCTGGTTGTGGAAGAGGTTGGGGTATCCTAACACAAAGGGACCAAATTCATTTTCAGCTGAAATTCTGACAACTAGGTTATGTCTCTAGAGAGACGTGTACAAATTAGGGCCACGTCTGTCGTTCTGAGGAGCTCACTAAGCCAGGAGTCAGCTCAGCATCCATACAGCTCTTTCCGTAAGTCAGCGAGGAAGGAACAGCGGATGCGTCTTGTGCCAGCACTAAAGCACCAATATGCTACATCGCCCTCTCCGTTTACCTACGACTAACATTTGGTAACTGCTCACTGGCCCCGGGCTCCCAACCCCGATAGCAGCTGTCAATCACCCCTGCGGGTGCTGTAGAAATGCTGCGGTAGCCCCCAGGACTCTCTGCTGTATGTATGCTTTATTAATGCCGAGAAGCTCAAATCCTTGGCGGTTACTTGCCATTGACTGGCAAGTGGAATGTTCCCAGTGCCTGGAACAGTCCATGTGGCAAAGGTTTTTTTTAGAGCGATTTCCCAAAGGCTCAGAGGCCCCTGTGGGTCTCTCGCTGGGTTAAGTGCGCTCTGTGCCTCGGAGCTGCCTGGAGGGTCTGTTGGTGCTGCAAAACAACATAATGGCTCATGATAATTAAGCTGGGGAGCGGCACAGTCTGCCAGCAGGCAGATTTGGAAAGAGGTGGATACAAGTGTGAGAACAGTACTGGGCATCAGCCTTCATATGGTCATTGAAAATTGGATCCTAGGACAGTTCCCAGCTAAGCTGAGCTTCACTCGGCCACAGAGACCCTCCTGACGCTGGCAGTGGTCACCGAGCGCCAGCCTTTGCTCTGGGCCTTAAAAAGTTCACGTCCAGAACGGGGCAGTGGGATTTGGACATTTAATACCTAGGAAACAAACAGATCATCTTCCTGGAGATCAGCATTTTAGCCAACATTCCTTCTCCATTTCACTCCCCCCATCCAAGTATTTCTTCCCCACCGTCTAAAACGTTACAGTTGAAGCCGTTTGGCTCTGAGGAAATAGGAGAGTACACAATTTTTACGAAGTGTGGTGTTCTGAAACACATACACGCTTGTAAACAATTTCTCCTTTTGCATGTTTCCTTACAAAAACAAAAAATTACAATGGCATAAGCCCACTGTGCTCTGGAACAAGCAGGCTTTGCACACTGAAGGGTCGCTTCTCTCTTGGCATCCTCATGCGCTGTAACTTCTGGAGAAGCTCCCTACACCACACGTACAAAAACTTTTGCAAATCTCTTTGTATTTTATTCTCAAGGCTGCTAATTATGAGGGAACCTCCTGAAAGTGGCCCCTAAGTGCCTTCTCTTTTCATGGCTGGAACCAGAAGAAATAAATTTCTTAATCAGCTCTACCGGCCACCAGAAAACAGTTATTCTCTTTCGGTAATTTCACTCTTGTGAGCAAACCAAACATTTATCTGGGCAACGAATTGATGACAACATCTAGTATCGAGAGGAGCACCAAGCAGCACCCAGCGAATGCACCTGCCCTGCAATGTTCCTGTCGTATTTAACCCAGAGTAATTATTATGAAACCAAGTTGCCAATTAGACGAGTGGCAGAATGATACATTAGGAAAGATTAAACGGAGATCCTCAGCTTTGTGTAGCCATCCAGAGCACCCAGAAGCCCTCAGCTAGTGCCGTGCGACCGAAACAGCCAAGCAGGGAGTGTGCCTATAATCGGGCTGTAATAGCCAGCTCCCGAAAGTGGCACCGAGAGTCCCCAGAGTAAGGTGAGCCTCTCTGAAGCAGCACTCCAGTAGGCACCAGCACGTGTTTAGAACAAAAGTATGACTCCAGCCCAGCAGTCCGGTGTAATTACAGGAGTGCTGGGATCGAAGAGACGAACGAGAAGCGCCCTTGGCGTGGGAAGTGGCTTCCCTAGAGAAGACAGAGCATGCCGTCGGGGCAGACGCGTGGCAGGCAGCGTGGTCAAAGCAGGACGTTGTAGAGGGGCTGGCTGGCCACAGAGCAAACCTGCCAAGCGTTTGCTTCAGCCACGGGAATCGCCACCGAGCGAAGGTTTCAGTGGGGCGGGAGAGTCGTCCCCGATGAATGAGTAGGGACGCAGAGGGGGGTCCGTGTTGAGCGTATTTTCCACCAGGAATTAGTAAGTAACGATGGTGGCAGTCACTAACAAGGCGACCGGTTAGGAAAGAACGTCCAACGGCAGCAGCAGCTCCTCTGAGCCAGCGCAGGCTGCCAGCGCCGCGGCCCTGGGGGGAAGACTGGGCTCAGGCAGGCGCTGCTGGTGGCAACGCCGGGACCGGGAATCGATGCCGCCAGAAACAACCAAATACGAGGGGAACAAAGTACTATTTACAGGCAAAGAACCTGTCAGCTTGCAGGGTTTGCATGAGGTTTTGGTGCTGTCAACAGCAGAGGAGCGCGGATGAAATGTCAGCAAGGAAGCGCGGGTGTAGCTTCAGGTGGGAGATACTCCCCGCTCCGACCGAGAGGGGCCGGCAGACGCAGCGCTGCCCGCGCTCCCCGAGGACAGAAATAATGCAGCTGCTTTGCTGCTTTACTGACAACGCAGCACAGCTTGTGCCTGGGGGAGTTCATGCGGCCCAAGTTACTTTTTCCTGGAACAAGCCACTTGTAGAACCGATATAACCGCAAATGGACACGCAGGGTTATTTTAACAGCAGCTTACCAAAACCGGCCACATTTGGATGGCCTTTTTTTAAATCTCACCTTGCTGCTAACATGCATATTGAAGGACCTTGAGCAACATGGCCGGCTGGGTGGCAGCTGTTGGGTCGCATCCTGCTCGTCCCCGCCGGGGCGCAGGCCGTGCCTCTCTGGGACAGCAGCAGCACCCCTCAGTGCGCTTTCCATCAGGTGTTGCTAGCAGCGAGGATTCAGGGGATTTTGCTCAGACGGATGAAGGACGTGCTTCTGGCGTTACGCGTCGGTGTGACGTACCGGCGCCGGCTGCTTTCCCGGGAAGGAGCTGCCCCGCTCCCTCCCCGTCCCCGCTCCCGGCACGTCCCTCGCATCTGCTGTAGCAGCTGTGCAGCTGCGGCGGGGCTGGACGAGCAAGCTGGTCCGGCAGGAAATTTTTCTTTTTTTGGCGCATTTGTTTTCCATGGGATCAGATCGCCAACCCAACCCGCCCCGCAGCCCCCAGACGCCGGATGAGGGCGATGATGGGGAAGAGAGGAGCACGCCGGCGGGCCCACAGCCCGAGGTACAGGCCGGTGGGGCTGACAGACCGTGCGGCTCAAGGCCCTCGTCACTCTTCTGTCATACTTTCCCCTTCGCACGCCTCCTCCTCCTCCGCCTCCGCCTCCGCCTGCCTCTGGCACGTACCAGCCTCTTGGCGAGGAATGCCATTCATCTGGAAGCGGCACTGCTGACCTTCTGCCCCTCCCTCCTCGGGACCCCAGCCAGGCCGCTCGCGTCGCAGCGCACCAGGAGACGTTCCGAGTCTGCGGGAGCCGCGGTCGCGGCGATGCCCAGCTGGGGAAGCGGCACCTTGGGCTGGTCATTGGGAAAGGGAAGGGCTCGCTGGCTGGTTTAACGTCCGACAAACGGCTTCACGTCACAGGTCACCTGAATACCTGCCGACGCCGGTCAGCCTTGTTGGGAGGTCCAAGGGTCAGTTACGGCCTGAAAATAATTTTAGTACATTGGCAACGTGACTTGATCTGAGTCATTGGCACAATCCAAATGGGCGAAAGCGTAAATGGACAAAGCTGCTCAACGCCGTCGTTTTCCAAAAGCGGCTTAGCGGATTGCCAGACGGAGCTAGAACAGCAGTGGTGCAGATTTGTATCTTCCAGCAGCTCATCTTCATGTGTTTAGTGGCTTTGCAGCGACAAGCGCTGGTTCCAGAATAAGTGAACCCCATGCTGTTATGGAATAGGGAACACTGTCTGCAAGTACTGTACGGATTTTTATAAGGCAAATGTCAGATTGAATAACTCCTTGCTAGAAATCCATTGCTAGGAGCCAGTTTTTCCAGCAATTAAGGTAGCCAACTGCATCTGCTGGTTCCTACAGTATTCCAATAGCACCAGAGTGATCTCTTCCCTAATTAGGATCAGACTGACTTAATCAAGAATTCAGTATATTTGAGATGAGGGTTAGTTTTAACTTAGATTGTCGACCCTTCTTTCTTACGGAATAGTTTACAAATATTCTCCCCCTCTCGCGCACTACCGGTAACAGAGAAAATGATTTACTGGAGACAGGCACAACTCCGCAGCAGCAGCTGAAGCTGTTGTTACTACTGACTGCATGGCCCTTCTGCTGCTACCAGCTTACGCTTTGACTACGGTCAAACCAACCAATTCCAATTAAAGCAAGAACTTTAACGGTTCTTGCTTGAACATCTTCAGCTTTCACCTAAAACTTGCTAAAGCTTCATTCAAAATTTATTCGGAGTACGTATTTGTTTCTAAGTAACCCATAGCTCCTGGTTTAATCTCTCCCAAAGAGGCGGGGGGTGCATTACTCGCCGGTAAGGATCAAGCGAGGAAGCGCTGTGATTGACCCCTGCTGCAGTTTCGGAAACGCCAAAATACTCGGCGAAGTTGACGTAGCAGGTTATTTCCCTTTCCCAGACTCTGATGTCTGATGATAATTATTTCTATTCCTGCAGTCTTCTCTGATTCCACAACTACTGTTTCTATTTACTGCCATAGCTGCAGTATTGCAAAACTCAGGGAATCCTTTTCACCCACATTTCCTCTTTGCCAGGAGTAAATGAAGGCAGCGATGTCCAATGTCTTTTTTTCTCCATCATCTTTTCTACATAAAATCAAACAGATCTATCCTTGGTCACCGAAAGCTGGATCCAGGGGACAGAAAATAACTGTGAGGTGACCTTGGAGCCAGGTTTCTGCTTTGAAATGCCTTTAAAGTGTAGCTTTTCCGTGTCACCGAACAGTCACCGGTTACTGACGGGCGCGTCTTGAGCCGCGTGCCAGCAGCACAACTTCCCTTCCATTAACCCCCGCAGCAGCCGCTCTCCTCCCTGGGGGAGCACCATCGCGGGTGCGTTTTCCAAAAACATTCCTCGCGCAGCCAGCATTTACATTTCCGATGAACGTCGCACAAGAAGCCGGGTGTGTCTGAAACCAAGCTGGTGTTGGAAGCCCAGCCAACATCGCGGCAGTCGAGTCACACCTGCAGTAATGCCGGCTTGCTTGCTTTCGGGGTGAGGATCAAGCCCTCCAAGACCTACAGCTCTGCTTAAAGGTCTCTCCTTCAAAAATTGCCCTCACTTCTGCCGATACGAAAGGCTAACTGGTGTAGCTCTTGGTTTAGACCCAAAATAAAGCGCAGTGAAGTACCCCTGCACTCTGTAGGTGGTTAGAAGCATTTTTCTTTCTGACTGGTGTTAGATAATATATCCAAGTTATTGATTAGTAGCTAGATCCAGTGCAAAGGGAAATCATCCCATTTACTTCAAGGACTGACCATACTTTCCTACCTATCACTTGGTGCTTAGATAGGAGTTACTGTCTTTAAAGACTGATTAAAAAGTAAACACTTACTAATATTAAAATGATATATATGAAGTAACAAATGTGTTGAATAAATAGATATTCTGAGAGTTCAGCCTCTCAGAAAAGCCTGAAATTCAAACCAAGCAATCAGCCACAGAAGCATTAACTTCATCCTTTCTCTTTGCTCCATGTGAGGCCTCGTCTGTATGAGGATTTTGTAAGACTGCAGAAAAATACAGCAAGGAAGATTTAAATCTTTTTTTTTTTTAAACTGAAACTGTTAAGACATGAAAATTGAGGAATTACAATACTGTGTGTTAGGAAAGCCACAAGAATGGTCAAAAGAAAGAAAAGCAAAAGAAATATACTAGTTCAATTAGCTTAAAATTCTTTGATCTTCAAGATTAATCAGCGCTAGTTTAGGGAAAAAAGTAACAGCCTGAACATAAAAGGGAGGGTTTTTTCTGTATCACTGGCCATAACTATTGCACTAGGCTCTGGGCCACTAATTTTAAGTTCATTAGGCGTGTGTGCAGACTGCAGTCAAAGCTGTGACTTCAAACTCTAAGTCTTGTAGAAGAACCTGCCACGTTTTGGGCGCAGGTCCGGAGGCGGGTGAGGGGGCAGCCCCGGCAGCGGGGGCAGCCTCTTGCTTCGCACTTTTCCTCCTGCCCCTGGAGCAGCCCCAGGCTGTTAGAAAGCTTTTCCCTCTCAGCTACCCGCTGTTAGCAGCCAACATCAGCTTTCCAGCTCTGCAGTTTTCTGTCTTTGCTTCCAGAAAAATATTTGCCGAGAAGCGCTGCCGGAAAAATTGTGACCGTGTTTAATAACAACGACCGTTTTGGGAGGAGATGAGTGACGAGAACATCTTCCAGCCTCCCTGATGCCCGTCCCCTGTGTGGGGAACGCGGGGAACTGGAGCCGAGAAACCTCATTTTGTGAAATAGCCTGGATTTTGGGGACACATTTAAAGACATGAGGAAATGCACCCTGGCTTAGGCTCGGTTCTGGCACGCTTTTGTTAAAACAAAGGGAAGTTATTGCTGTATCTTTCTTGCTTCTCAAACTGAAAACAGGCCTGTCACTCCAAAGGCGATTCTGATCTAAACAGAATACAAGATTTTGCAAAAAAAAAAGATGGTTGGTCTAAAGATCGGCCTTTATAAATGCCGGTGTAATAGAAATTTTGACTTTTCTCTTTGAAAATATCCTTCGTGGTTCTTTAGTCTGGGAAAATATGAAGCAATTCAATGAGGTTACAGCGATGCTTCGGTTTACTGGAAAAGAAAAGGTTTTAATTCTTTCCACAGTTCCATTAAACATTTTCTTCACAGGAGAATGTGTTGGAATAGTTAATGTGGAATAAAATATTCCACGGTACCCAGCCCAGGATAGAAATATTCATATGCTGGTACCCAGTTGTCTTTTTCTTACTTAGTTTAGCCCATTTGGGGAATTATATTAAGCTAAAACGGACTTTCATTTGCGATGAAGTTCCAGGAACAGAGACGTCCAGGAATCATTTTAAACAAACCTGAGCTAACTCCAGAGCAATTTCCTAACACTGGGTCTTATTTTATTGCCATACGTTACTGGGAGGAGATGGAAAATATGGAGACGCACAAAATCCCCGGACAACATCAGAACAGCCTTCAAAAGCAATTTTGGCTCCCTGGACTCCCGCTGCCTTCCGCAGCGAGTGCTTAAGAAAAATCCCATTACTGCATTGGACAACTTTCCCTTTCAGAGATTTGCTTCCCACGGAAAAGCCCATGGGAACAAGATGACGAGCGGAAAGACCCGGATTGCAAAATCGGATCCACGCTCATCTCCCTGCCGGGCCGGGAGCTGGCGGAGGGTCCGTCCTCGGGAAGGACTTCACACCTTGTTCCCCGACAGCCAGTTTTAAGTGGGTTTAGTACTTTAAGCTAAGAAAAAAAGGTGGCAGAGGGGGCCTGTTTATAATTTTACAAATAATGCAGAGAAGTGAGAAAGAAACCCACAACAAACCCTCCTCGCTTCACGCAATACGGGAAGCGTCTGGCACCCATTAGGCAGAGCTACACCAGACAGTCCTCGCAGGCTCTGTCGTTACGCTCTCCATCATCCCGAGGCCGAAAGCATCAACAGCTTTAATAAATGACTAGCTGGATTAAAAAAACCAAACCAACCCCAAATCGGGCTGAGTGGTTATTAGAGGTGACGGTCTGCTTGCAAGAAATCTCGGAGCAGCGGTTTGCGGCCAGGGCACGGAAGGAGGGCGGGGGGGGCTCGTATTTGCCCCCTTCGACGTGCCGAGGGAGGCAACAGGCAGCGGTTCGTGCCGCTGTGCGGAGCGCCCTTAAAAGTTAGCAGGGTCAGCGGATCTGGGAGCGGGTTACAGCAAAGCCAAAAAGCTCCTCAAGGCTTTTGCTGAAGTTGTCATTAGGACCGAGCCGCACATTTTATCTGTCCCTCTTTTACACCCCCGTGAGCCCGCGCTGCCGGCGCTGCCGGCTGCTGAAGTGTGCGGCTGAGGAAGGGGCAAAAATGCGGCCGTTCACAAACGGTAAAACTTGGCGTGGTTCAAAGTTCTCTTTCTGCACGCCCGCTGCGACAGCCCAGGACAAACTTACTTAGCATCACAGGCAAGCATGTACACTTCAACATGAAAGTACTTGCCTGCCTTCTGTGTTAGGAATGCGATTCTATGTCACGCCAAAGTTGCTAGCACGCGGGACTCGGGCAGCATAGCACAAGGCACTGGAGAAAGAGGTAAAACCAGCACGATGCTGCAAAAATGCGGTCTGAAAATCACATGCTATTGTCAGAGTCTGGGATGCAGTCCCACAGCAGCGTCGCTGGGGACTTCCCAGCTAAATTTAAGGTGTTGCGATCCTGCCCTCTCACCCACGCGTTCTCGCCCTCCGCGGGCTGCCAGCTCCGGCGTTTCTGGAGCAGAAAGCGAGCCGGCTCCCTGCGTCCCCCTCCACGTCACTGCCGCAAGCACCAGCTCTCGGGCCGGGGTGAGAGCGTGCGGCGAGGCGGGGTTTGGTGGCAAAACTCCTCATCGCTTCCAGCCACTTAGGCGATCGAGAGAAAGGTTAAGAAGCGACTCAGAGCTTTCAAGCGCACGCAGCGCTCGCCGGAGCCGTTTGCGCAGCCCCGGCCCGAGCCGCAGAGCGGGCTCTGGTAACCTGTCGCGCTGCGAGCCACGGCCGGCCGCTGGCAGCTACGCTTGGCCCGCGCGGCCCGCCAAGGCGGCAGTTCCGCTGCGGTGCCTGCCCGCATTCCCGCGCTGCCGGGCAGTGGGAGCGGGGATCCACATCCGTTCCCCATCGATCGTCCCACGCCCGTGCCCGCTGTGGGACGGGGCTCCCTTCACTGCTCCTGCGTCCTTCTGCACAAAAGCAGGCGAAATAGTCGGTTTGCGAATAGAAACCTGATGTTCCCCCTTCGTTTGGCTCGCTGTTCACACCGGCCAGCCCAGAAAGCTCAGGTGCCGCCTCCTTGTTCTCGCCCTGCAGACGTAAGGCTTATTCAAACAACCGTCAGAAGGCACGGGGCTTTTTTCGGTGAAGCCCCACGTGCACCCAGCGCTCCCACACACTCTGCTTGTTACGCAGCTTCTCAATATTTTCCGTATCAGTCACCGCTGCACACCGGGATACACATATTGCAGTTTGCCCTTCCCTTTTGATTCATTCGGAGATGACATCGTGCGCAGCTACGGATGTCAGCGCGGCGGCACTTACACGTCCGCGTGACACGGCTCCCTGCGCGGAGCGGTAGAAGTGGGGCGGCGGCGAAATAACCCCTCGCTGCTGCCAGAGCGGTGGCAGAAAACGCTCGCGGCACGTTAATGAAGCGGGTGTTCAGTACCGCGCTGCGGCGAGACTGTTTGACAAGGTTTGGGCAAGGGAAAAGGGAAAGCGAAAGTTTAAGATTTAGAACCAGATGAAGATTAAAAGCGCATTGTACTCAGGCAGCATGTCTAACTTCTGGGCTCTTTCTTGCTTTTATGACAGCCCTCGGTTCGTGGAGTTGTGGTTTAACATGACAAATTGAATTTTCTTTTTAAAACGTGTTTATAGCATTTGTGGTTGCAGAGCAAAGGCCGAAATACGACTTCCAAAAGCACAAAAGACTACGAGGCTAATACCCCCCGTCCTCTCCCAGCCCAAATCCCCTTTTTCTTATTAATTAAAAGAATTATTTAAAAATTTTTTTTTCCTTTTTAATTCTTACTATTTTGAGTGTTTAGGACTGGCATAAAATGGTGCAATGTTATGGCCTTTGCTCGGAGCCCCTGCTGCTGCAGTGCAGGGCTCTGCTGGAAGGTGACAGACTCTCGCCGTTGTGGAACACTGAAAAATGATTATTTGGCCCTAGTTGGGGAGGGCCAGAGCCAGACTCGCCGCAGCAGCTGCTTAAAATAGCAACTGTTTTACTCGGTTTATAAGTCTAAATACCATTTACGGACACAACCCCACGGATGGGGGTGGGATCCCCTTTTGATGTATGAACCTGGTGTTTCAGACCGAGATTATCAAAGGAAACTGCCAAAATAAAGGCACATCACGGAAAAACCCGCAGACAGGCGGCAGAGGGGATATACGAGCGCGGAGCCGCGCGTAAATCCAGAAACGGGCGCCGAATCGTCGTTCGTTTCACGTCTACCCGTGTGCGAGCACCGGGGGGGCACAGCCCCCGGTCCTTGGTACCCTGGGGACAGGCGCGTCCCAGCCCCGGCCGCGGGGACGGCCGCTCCCGTGGCAGCCCGCAGCCGCGGCGAGGGCGCGCGCAAAGCGCAAGAGGACGGGCGCGGACCGCCGCAAGGGCGGGCGGGAGCTGCCTCGACGCGGACAAAGCGGTTTCACAACCAGCGCGGAAAGGAAACGGGCGGCCGCGTTCGTCACATCTCCGGGGAGCGTCGAAACGCCTGCGCGTCCCTCGCCGCGCACCAGCGTCCCTCACGCGGTGCGACGCCTCGCGTGAGGTCTGGCGAGCGAGGGCTGTGTTTTGGTGTAATCCCAAACGTAATTGGTGCCGGTACGAAAGGGCCTGAAGATTTTCAGGGTTCTTTGGGTCTTGGGGGTTGTCGCCGTTTCCGCAAGCTGGATACAAATACTAAGCACGTGTAGCAGTGCAGTATTCCAGTATTCCGGAGCTGGGCAGGGAGCTGCTGCAGGTGCCGAGTCAATCCCAGGGTAAAGGCAATTTTTCCCTGAAGTGTATTGTCCAGACCTCACACCCGCACCCGCGCGGGTTGAGGGTCTGAGCACATGGTGCAATCGGCCGAAGGAGGTTTGGTTTACGTCACTCCGATCACACCGAAGCTGTCCTCCAGGTGGGTGGCACCGAGAAGAAGAATTTAGAGAAAGAAAAAATAAAGCACAAGCAGAACGCAGAACTCAAACATTTTACGCAAGAGTCCCCAAAACTGCACATTGGTAAACAAGCGCTGTAGCTTAGCTCTAAACCTTGCTGCATCTTTGTAAACACAAGAGGCAGAACATAAGTAAGCATAGTAAGATATATTTGTATTTTCTATCTAAACATTTCAAGAGCCAGAAAGAGGAGGGGGTAGGACTGGGTGCACAAGAAGTTAATGTAAGACAACATTATTTATAAATAAATTCTCTGAGGAATGACACAACCAACTTTTCTAACACAGGACTTAAATTCTTGCCGTGTTTTCCTTAAACACTTTGCGGACTTTGGATTATTCTTTCAGAGAAACCGCTAGCGTCACATACGGACCCGAGCGCGCTCAGCAAAGCGCTGTGACGCGAAGGTCTCCAATGCCGGTTTGCTCTTCGCTGCTGTCATCGGGCTCCGCAGAAGAACTGCTCACAGAAAAATTTTGAAGCGAGAGAGGAGTTGACGGCAGCTGAAAGCGTTCGTGGCCGTGAGCCACGCAGATGCAGCAGTGCCGCAAGCCGCCGCACGGGAAGGTAGGAAGACATTTCCATTCCCTCCCGTAGGGAAACCCAGGTTTTGTTTTGGGTACTCTGGCTCTGACGCCGCCCGGCAGCCACGGAACATTTCTGCGTGTTACGGGAATAACTGAGTCCCTTTGGTCTTTGGTGCGAAGCTTTGCACCTTTGCCTCCGGATCCAAGGCAGAGCCCCGGTCCTCCTCCTCCTCCCAGCAAGCGCAGATCGTGGTCAGGGCTCGCGATCCCTTTCCCGCGCCGCCGGAGACGGATTGCTTGTACATCAGAGACTACTGCAAAGTCCAGACCAGACGATTCTTGTTTGGGGAGAAAATGAGAAAGTACAAAAGGTGACTGCGGGTTATGTTTATAGACGTACTGTGCGACGGCAAAGCAGTACAGAAACCAGAGAATGCAGAAGGGCACCAAGAAATACCAGTTCCATGTGGATTTCATATGTCACCTACCTGTGAATGAGCTGCACAGAGATGGGGGTACGAGCTGGCCGCAGCTGCGTCCAAACTAGGACAACAGTGTGCATTGAAAGCGTCTTGGGAAATCAATGCAGTGCTTGAATTCTAGATCTAAAGACCACGTCTTGATGCATATGCTCAGGGAAAACTAAGCAAAATTTTACAAGCAACCGTAGTTCAAGCATTTCTTTGGCGTGCCCAATTTTGCGCCCATCATTATGTTCTTTTGACACAGATGTACACGTGTAATTTATGCACTGATGCAATATCTATTTGTGTAACGCAATGCTCTGTGACATCCACCAGAAACTCCCGGGGAGGAAATCCTGACAGCTTGGTGCTGGCTTCATGCAGCCTTCCCTTCCTTCCCCCTCTCCGTACAGTGCAGAAAGTACAGGGAACATCCTCTGCCGTCAGCCGTACATCTAACAGCGCGGACCCCTTCCTATTTACTTCCCCATATGCTTCAGGCTCATTTACGCTACTCTCAAACAGATACACTGCATTGCCAGATGCAATATCATGGCATAAAACCGTAGTTCCCTTATCTCTCTCTCTCCTGTTGCTGTCTCCGCGTGTGCTGCACGACCTTCTTTTTCTGCTTAGCACACAACCAGTAAATATGTGCGTTTCACGCGGTATTTTGTCTCCGGGTTGGAAATAGCCTGCTACTTCTAGCTCAGTGGCTCTGAACGGTTGTGCTGGCTCTCTTGGAATAATTCATCTTGCAGTAGGGTCAGCAGATTCTCACTATTGACTTCAAAAGAGTTTAACCCTAGCCAATAATTTTGAACCAAATACTTATTTTCCTGATAGAAACAATATCTTGATATTGCCGTTAATGCTTCATCCACCCCTTGTGACTCTGGATACAGTCTGTGGTTGGGATAGAAAAAGCTTGGAAAATGCAGGGGAGGGAATGGAAAAGCTCTAGAGCTCCTGGTTTGGGATCTCTCTGAAACGCACTGATGGATGCTGAGAGCACGTAGGCACTCGGTTACAACAGAGCACCCGCTGCCGCCGAGCGGTCTGTCCATAAATAACAGACTACTGAACTTTGCTCTTCCACATCCAGCTCATTTCAAATAGGGCAAATTATCGTCTCATATATTACACCGGCATTTCTACACTGAGCATTAGTCTCAAATATTTTTTAAGAGGAAAACAGATTTTTCTGTAGATGGAAATGCCGGTAACTTTGAAAACAGGTTCCGTTATCTACCTATAATCAATTTTTCAATTATTACATGTTTGTACGGAGAGGTTTCCCTTTGCCAACGTAAGCTAGCAGCGAGCCCTTTACAGTCAGTAACGGCCGGTGCTGAGCTACGGCCCGTACGCTGCTGCGCGTCTGCTGCCGGCCCACTTCTGCTGCGCTTCGTAAGCACTCACCGGCCCCCGCGCCCGCGCTGGGTAGCTGGAAGGTAACTTCATCAATACGTGCCCTGTATAAATTTACACCTTCCCACACCCCTCTTAGTTTTTCCGACCCGTGGGGTACGTCGCCCGAGCACTGGCTCGATTTGCTTCTCACTGCATACAAGCAGCGCTGACAAAGCGTGGAGTCTCTTCCCGACGGGAGGTCACATCGCTGTACGGCGCGCGCCGTGCTAACAGCGGGCGTGATTTATTATGGGCTGGAGATTTTGATCCGATAACGTTATTTGTGGTGGTAGCTTGCTCCTGTGTCGGGATTAGTGCAAGACACCGAACGAGGAACACAGCGTTCTGCTCCTATTTCTGTTTCTTGCTCTAGTTCCCTCGGAGACTAACGTTACCAGCTCTCCGTCAGACAAACGACACTCAACTTCAGGTCACTTACACCTGCCCCTTACACCTCAGGAGTTTAGGTGAGCTTAAAATCTGACTGAGAGCTGACGTATAAATGTAGCAACGTGAAATATATGTACGTACATCAAAACAGACCTCTGTGGACGGCTCCTGTCGCAATTTCAGACCTCAAGCCATCAGCAAAACACTCTACTGCCTTCAGTAGCGTTACTCCCGTGCTTTGCTAGACAGAAGGGCTCAGCGCTTCCTTTCTGGAAGTTTTGGAGTGGTGCTCACGAAAGACAGACCGGCTCCTTGCCCATCAGGCTCTCCGGCAAAGGGACGCCGACATTTCTCGGGGCAGAGTGGCCTCTAGCACCCTGCAGCTCTGTGCCGCAGAGCCCCAGCTCCCTGCAGACGTCCCCACCAGGGACACCGTGGGGACTGCTGGCACTGCACGCACAGGGACACAGGGACACCGCAGGGACCGCTGGCACTGCACGCACAGGGACACCGCAGGGACACTGCGGGGACCGCTGGCACTGCACGCACAGGGACACAGGGACACCGCGGGGACCACTGGCACTGCACGCACAGGGACAGCCCTGGCACCACTGGCACTGCACACACAGGGACACCGCGGGGACCACTCGCACTGCACGCACAGGGACAGCCCTGGCACCGCTGGCACTGCACGCACCGGGGAGGGTGCAGCAGGAAGAGACCTGCAGAGAAAAGCCTGCAAAGCAAATGCTTCTCTGTGCCTAAATTTTTGGGTGTTACGTGTGCTGTCCCCACCCAGGCTTTCCTCTGGGAACCAAGGAACGGCAGCCTTCCCCTCTTCGCAGAGCAGCTCGCTTGTGGCCAGGGTTGGGACAGCATCTGCCTCGACATGCCGCCGGCCGGGAAGCGCCCAGGGACCGGAGCCACCAAGGCCCCCGCGCTGGCCGCGGCGGTGCCCCCGAAACGGGCAGCAAGCCCCGCCCGGGCACGCGCGTAGAAAACAGACCTATTTGGCAAGAGGCTGACGTTTGTACGTAGCTGCTTTCCGGCGCCCCAGCGTGCCCCGAACGCAGAACAGTTTCCACTGCTTCCCTTTTCACACGTGCTCAGTTTTCCAAACCATTCACCTTTGGCAAAAAGCTTCACGCCTGGCCCGGGCGAGAAGGTCAGCTTGTTCTGAAACGCAAACAAAACTCTTCCAGTTGTCAGGTGTGGAGCAGCAAATGATTCTTTTTTACATCTGAGGGTTTTTTACTTCATCGTTGTCACAATTATTTGTGCACCCCGACCTTCCTTAGAATTTATAGTTCATTTTTTGAATGAGGCTTTTGCAGACTGCTAAACAGAATTATCCCCAAATAATTTAAATAGGTAACAGGGAATTAGGTCTCATTGCTACATAGTGTTTTTGTTTTTTTTTTTTTTTAAGCAAAAACTGTTTTAGTCCTTTGTCTTTTTTTTTCCCCCACATGTGCACGCTGACGTGTGCATAATTTCCATGAGGGAGACTGAAACATTTCAGGGAAACATGATGCAAAGCCCAGGGAGAGAAATCTTTTAATATGGGGAGAAAGTAAACGACAGTGCCAAGGTTAACCGGGGAAGTAGTTTCCACTGTGCCACGCAGGGCTTGCTCCCGGTCCTGGCTGCGTGCATTCTGACGTGTACTGTCTAAACGATGTATTTCACCACACTGGTGTGTTTTGGCCAGGTATTTCTGTAAACACCTAGTTCCCCTTGGTCTGTCAGCAGAACAAGCACAGATGCGATGCAAGACTTGACTTTCATGACGTTACTGAAAAATCCCTCTGCACAGACCATTATTTTGCAGCCATGTCCCAGCTGAAGAAAAGGTGGATCCTCCTCCTGGGAGGAGACCAGGAGAAAAAAGGGAAAAACCGAGAGGATTCCCTCGTGGGTTACGGTACCCTTTCCGAACACCAAAAGCAGTATTTTTTCCCTACATTTACCCAAGATCCTGATCCAGGCCCACGATCCCATCAGTCAGGACACCCCATACAAAGTCGAACGTGTAGCTTGATGATGGCATGGAAGAGGCCGTAAGATAGTGTTCTAGTACTCTAGTCTACGAATCTGTGAGCGCCAGAGAGCTGAGGTTAACCGCCCACACCAAGGGAGATGTGAGCTTCCAGTCTTCCATCCCACCTCTCCCCCTGCTCTCAGCCAGCTTGCCCAGGTCCCGCCCCGGCACTTGTCAGGCCATTCCATTTTAACTCACTGAAATAGCAGAAAGTGATCCAGAAAAAAGTTTGATACTTTTTATATTACGTTAGAAAGCTAAATTAGCTCCGTTACAGTTCAGAACTGGTTCAAGGATGGGGCAGGACCGCACAGCCAAGAGAGCAGAGGAAAGGGCAGAGGAATAGGTAGGGCAAGGGAAGAACAAAAAGCAGCGACGCACGCTGTTGCGTTGGCTAGGCTGCCACGGTAAGCAACGCTGAATACCTAAAATACAGTATACCTTGGCTGGAACGTGAAGAATAACAAAAGAATATAAAAAGTAGTGAGACTTGGTGGAATAACAACAATAATCTTAAAAACCTGCAAATGTCTAATGATATGACACATACCATACAAATGGAAAAAAAAAAATCTTGTGAGAGGCAGAATCAGTTTTAAACCACAGTGGAGCTATCTTCGTCTGCCAACTGTCATCTGTTTCTGTGATTAGACTTTGTTAACTCTGATAATTTATTACACTGCCTCTATAAATATTATGTATGTTAGATGGTTTTGTCATTCAGCTTCCACTTCCCACAGAGATCCCATTTGATATTTCTTACCAAATCTCCTTTTCTCAGAGAAGACCACTTGAATAGTGACTGCAATGGCCACGACACTTCACTGAGAGGCACCACCACAGTTCACACCATTACGGTATTTCCAGTTGTCCCAGTTACACACAAACTCAAAGTCAGGACAGATGAAAATAAGGAGGCTGGACATTTTAAATACAGTATCTTCATATATGCAACCTGCACCTCACATGGCCTCTAAAAACAAACCTTCTTTACTCACATTATCAAGTTACCCACCATATCCAATAGCTCAGAAATGAAGTTGGAGAAAGATCAGCCGCAGGGAGGCTGCCAGGAAAGATGTTTAGGATGACACTTTCTCCTGTATTACCAGCACAGCTGAGGAATTGCAGTTTGTTTTACAGTTACCTTACAGTTAAAAGTCACATGGAAATGTAGTACAAAACCGAAAATGTTCATCTCAGGACTGAAAAAAGCATTTGTGGAAATAAATAATTCTGACGATATAAATAAATAAAAAAAAAATATATTCATTACCAGGGGAAAAAAAGTCTAAGAAAATATGTGCTGATGACACAAGAGGACAAGGTCAGAGTTTAGAGATGAATCTTCAGCCCCTAGTGCTTACCTGGTTATTGCCTGCTGTCCTTTCTCCACACTTCTGGTACAGAACACCTGAATTATTCAATGTTACTGTTTTTACTCCTCTTTCCTTACAGCTATTCACCGCGATGTAGGTGAGAAAGGTGACCAAGGACTCAAATAGTCCAGTTCTGTTCCATAAGAAACATCGGGATTTTGGACAACTCAGTGTTTCTATACCTTTGTCTCTCATTAGCGTATCAATAATTTTTCCTACCTTTCTGCCCTGTTTTCTTGGTTTCAGTTATAATCGTGTATGGTAGGTGGGAGCCCAAATGAATCTCAGGTGCAACAAAGCATTCAATCTCACTGCATTACAGTAGAAAAAAAAGTCCTTACAACTTTCATAGAGAGTCACTTCACATTTATTACACCACTGTACAGTCTTCATTTATTTTTCATAGTTACTAGAGCTTTCTTGCACGCCTTGTAGATGAAAACCTCATTTATTTTATGCGGGAGAAGGCTGGACTTCACAACTCTATGAGAGTTATATTCTGAAGCCGTTTATTGTCTTGTCTGACTCCAATATATATCATAATTTTTGTTTAGTCACTGCACACAAACTCACGATTGGTTACAGCTTGTTAACACACATTTTTGCAATTGGCTATATACAAAATATGACGCGCTGTCCACGCGCCTCTCACACAGTCAGGATTCGCTGCCTGCAGGTGTCCACGCGTTCCTTTGCTTCCTCTTCGTTGTTTACCACAGCTCCTTCTCCTTAAGGTCGGGCTGTGCAGAGTGATCCCAACAATTTTATGCTTTAGAATGAATGATGCTTTTTTCACTATCACATTTCAAATGAATTCGCCATAGGTAACTCCATACCTTATCTTTTGGTGCAGGCCAAGGACTTCTTTAATCTTCTCAGGAATCTGGATTTATTAAAAACAAAGAGCAGTAATAAAAAAAAAAAAGAGAGATGGAGAACAAAAATCTATACAAAACCACAGCTGGTCTAAAACTTTGATACTCACGGGAGAATACTGACCGCACTTGCAGCACTGACTAAAATTAATGGGTATTGCACATTTCAGCCACCCTGCTCAGACAGCTGCCAAGTCCTTAGAAGAACAGAGTTTTACTTCTCCATGAAATCTAACACTAAGCAAAATGCTGAAATGTTTGTCTTCTTGCTTGCAACAACATTATTTCTTTTAAAAGAATATCCCTTACCCTATAAACAAAGAACTCAAGCATTTATAACAATATAATTTAAATATGACATGGATAGTTTAAAATTGGGCTAAAGTCTGGCTTGTAACGCTTACTGGAAGATGGAAAATCATACAGTCAACAAACAAACATTATACTTCACTAGGGAAATGTTCTGATCTATTCTTACCTCACTTCTATCAATAATCCCCATAGCTGGCTTCTGGCCACCTCAGATGAATAATTTAAAGCCAGGAAAAAAAGGCAATTTGGACAGACATTATCTACATCTGTAAATCATCTGCCTTGCTATATTAAGTCATTCACCTGTTAAAAAACTAGTATATAGACGGATATGCTTAAAGGTTACACAGCTAAAATAACACCGCCTCCAGGATTTTCTATACTGTGCAATACATAAGTTATCCTTGTCAGTACACTGCTAAAAAAAGGCACTGGCTTGTATTTCTAGAAGCAGACTTTTCAAAGTTCAGTCAGGGGTTACATTGTGCAAACACAGCTTAAATAGCTTTCCAGCATTGTATCAAGGTGTGTGTTTTATTTGTAAAGATACTTATTATTGCCATTATTCACCAAAAAAAAAAAATCTATCAATCAGGCTCATCACATGTGAACAGCAGCACATGACTAAAACTAACAAAATTATGTTGTTGGGGTTTTTTTTTTTTTCTTAAATCGAATTTTTTTTTCTAAATGCTCTATGACTGATCTAACTTAAACCTTCAAATTCTCTTCCTGCAAGGTCACCAGCCAAACATGCTCCTTCTTCCTCCAGAGAAGGGCGAGTAGGCAGCTGCAGCTCCTGCATCTCTCCCACCATCGCTCTCCCCTCGCCTGCCGGCAGCGCCGCTGACCCCCAGCCCGCACCCACACCCCCCGTAACCCGCCAGCCCCGGGGCTCCCGATCACCTGCAACACAAGGGAGCTGCTGTGACAGTCAACCAGTGTCCGTCCCTCACGAGTTTCCATTCCGAGCTCTCCCGGGCTAAGGAGGGAAGGTGGCTTTATTCCATCCTGAGCATCATCAATAAAACAGTTTGCAGAACTGCACAGACGCATCGCAGCCTCCGTGCTGCTGTCGCTACAGCCCTGGTAGGGCCCTCATAGAATATTTATCGTTCATCATTATATACAAGATGGACAAAATGCTCTTTGACTCTTGGGAGCCTGAGATGACTTTCACTGGCCTGAAAGAGACAAAAAAAAGGTTTCCGCCTCTAATTTGGATCTGGAAATCACTGAGCTGTAGAGCTAACTCCACAGCTTACGTCTCCAGTGGCCAGGACATCACCCTTCAGTGCCACTCAGCGCTAGAAATGAGTGAGGAGTGAAGTTGCCTACGTACAGCCACCGTCTTGCAGTTTCCTTCTGCTAATGAGAATGCAGCAGAAAAGCCAACGTGGCAGAACGCCAGTTACATTAAATAGAAAACACGCAGCTAGTCAGCTTTTGTCCATAGAAGTAGTTATCTGAGGGTCAAAACAACAATGGAAAATTGTAGTTCTAGTGTCAACACTATGCCAAGCTCTGTCAGAAACAGACAGGGTTTCTGCTCCAACCAAGCAGATGGAAATTATTCTACTGCAGCGAGATAAAGCAGAGCTCCTACCCGGGAGCCGCCTGCACAGCTACGTCCCTCTGCCTGGGCGCAGCCTTTCAGCCCCGCGCCGTGCAAAGCAGCTTTCAGGAAGAAGGTTTGATACTGCAGCTATTTTTACTATTGCTCCCTATTCTCGTCCGGAGATGCAAACACAAGGATGACTCGTTCCATAAGAAAACAAGAGACTTCCTCTGATAAACGGGACATTGGGTTTTCTCTGGAGTCACACTCACACCTGTTTTCTTTACGGCTGCGTAAACGCCCTCGACTCCCTGCAGATCCTTTTACATAGCGGACACATAACGCACCTTCCTCTTGCTATATTCATGGCCGGGCTTCAGTGGGAGCAGCTGGCGTGTCACTCGGAGCACTCGCGTTGTTAGCGGGGTACGTTAATCACTCGTCTCATTTATGGCGCTGCGGCAGGAAAGCGCAAAGACAAATACATGAATCCATTCGACAAACATGACAAAGAAATACCCAAGTTTTCCTTCTAGCAGAACAAATATTGAGAAGTGACCTGTCAAATCACAAGATCAGCTGTCATCCTGGTCTATAGTATTACTTGTATTTACTTTCTCTTGTCTTATCTAACTTGATTAACCTGCATTCAGGATATAAGCATACATTCATGTTTACCTTTCCGAATATAGTACCATGACTGGAGTAAACCTCTGCCGGAGTGAAATTCCACTCAAGTTAATGGTATCACGTGGGCTGGGTTATCTTTTGGTTTGGCTATTTAGATCACAGCCCTAAGCGGTGCCACAGCCGCACTGAAGTCCAGCACTGCCCACGCTGCCCTTTGCCCACAAGGTCCAGCGCTCCAGCCTCTGCCTGCAGCAGGATCCTTTGGGATACCCTGATGCTTCGGAGCATGCCCACCTCATCACTTCAGGGTGCTCCAGTCAGCGTCCCTCTCTACACCTGTCCCCACTCATGAGGCATGAAGTCCTGATTTAAAGATGAGGTTCACACACAGCGCTGCACCTTGAGGTAGGAGGTTCCCCAGCAGCAGAGCTATGCAAGTTTACACCAACTAAGACTTGGCTCTAAGTGAGCAAAAGTGCAAAACTATCAGAGAAAACTTTCACTTTTAAATCAAAACATTTAACAGCTTACCAGATCAAAGAAACCTCATCTGGCTTAGGGTTCCAGGTAGGAAAACTAAACTTGGGTTTCATATGCTTAAAACTTTTAAACCCAAAGCAGCAACAGCTCATGAGTTGCAGTTGACTCTTGGCTTTGGGTCATATAACTCTGAAACTTGAATGGTCGAGAAGTAATGTATCTATGGACCTGGACCTTTTAGGCTTTGCACATATCCAATTTATGAGCTAAAAAAATTAAAAGAAGATAAATATCTTTATTTCTTTAGTTACGCCAGCATCTTTTTAGAAGAAGTTTGTCTGACAGACACTTAGTGGGAGTTAGTTTCGGAGATGTAAATGCAAACCGTCATATCGCTGCTCCCGGAAAACAAATAGTCCTTCATTACCCGCAACCTGGAAACAAAGTAATGAAACAAAGAACACAGAGGTGTTTGATGGCTCTTCTAGAGTTATTACACTTGTGATTTAGCTCTTAAATTTGGGGCAGCAATTCTCTTGTAACATCAAAGAGAGATCCAATATATGTAACAAACAACAGACTTTATCTTAAAACAGTTATAATTTTAATAAACAAAAGATGGGGAGAGAGACAGGAAATCAATACATTCATTTTAGAAATAACATCAAGAACAATGATTTGAGGAAGAATAATAAGAGGAAACGGAGAAGATAAAGCACACTAGAGTAATTTTAGACAGAAAGACGACAATAACATTCTTCTAAACTAGCAGGGGACCTACAGTGAGTGTGACCTGGGTAGCTAGAGGTTATAAATAGTATGGAACAACAGAGAACAAGAAATATCAAAATCTTTCAAGCTGAAGAAAGAAATGAAAATTTACAGTCCCATAAAGTTTTTTGTGCAGTAACTAATGCTAATGTGAGACAAAATTTTCCTCATCAGTGTTCATGAGCGTCCCTCTCGCTGCATTCTCAGAGTTAGAAAGTCCAGGGCTAAAGAAAAATTTTACCTAATATCAGGACTACTGGCACAAAGTCACAGGGTAAGAACTTGTAATTGAGCACTTCTAGTGAAAGCGATGAGATAAAGATGCTGAAGAACTAACTTAGTTAAGATAGTTTTCAAAATTATTGTACAATAGAGGGAGATCTCAAATACAACAGTGGGCGGGTGGAGAAAAGAAAAAAAGTTTAAATTGAGTCCCAAGCAAAAGAAGAAGAAATATCTGTAGCGGTTACTTTTCACAACTATGGTTGCCTTGATGTTAGGAAAGACTGATGATGCGCTCCATGATCAGCTTGTCTTTGAGAAGAACCAGTCCTGAGTCTAATAAGCTGTTGACCATTTAGGAACAGAGTTCATTTCACAGGGATTACTTTTTCTCTTCTTGAGAATATTTTGCCAGATTACAAAAGCATTCCTCTGACCGCACAGATGTCTCTCCCCACTCCGTCCTCATTTACTTTAATCAAGCATCGAGTTACGATAGCTGCAGACATTTACTGCTACCCCGCAATGCACAAGGAAAACTTACAAACAAGGCAATGCGAGAAAGAAGAGAGATGCAGGAAGGGCAATGGTAACCAAAATAAGGACCACACTGTAATGCTTCTTGTGACTTAAAAAGTCTTAATTAATCCACTAGATCAAAATCGGGCAACCCTACCTCCCAATACATTTAATGACTTGGCCGACTCAGCACCTGGATATTTCACAGAAATCCCCTATTAAAGCTTACAGAAATCTATTTATAGTAGACACTGTAACCATCCACTTTTCAGACCTTTCCTGGATATTTCATTAAATTCTCTGTTTTCCAAAATGAGTCATTCCTGCTTCAGAGTAATTTTTGAAGACAATACAATATGCAGAGATAATGCAATATTTTCCTCCCTCCAGAAGTTCTCTCAATAATTTTCTCACTCCATTTCAGAGGGCATTATAAACATAATG
Organism: Phaethon aethereus; assembly: GCF_964289735.1. NCBI lineage: Eukaryota > Metazoa > Chordata > Aves > Phaethontiformes > Phaethontidae > Phaethon > Phaethon aethereus. Next base: position 9,003,560 of record NC_138584.1, read on the forward strand.
ACATTTCCACTGTTCTTGGGTCATACCATCAGCTGCTTTTAATCAGCATAGTTCCAGTTCAGTTACCAGTTCTAATGACTTTTTTCGCACTGAAATTAGTGGAATGATACAGATACACGTTCAATTAAGATTTGTCCCAATTACATAAATAAGCTAATGCCTGTAGCAAGAAATTACTTCTTTATTTTTAAAGTTGGAAAAACAACAGTTAATTTAATTTTTTTTTTTTTTCTCAGAGGTTTAAGGATAGTATTTACTAGGAAGAGCACTGAAAAATAATCACATATATGAATAAAGCAAAGCGGTCGGCAGAATTCTTCTGGACCAGCTAGCGACTCTTAAAAAAATGCTTGTGAATCACTGGGCAATTTTCTCCCCCAAATCCCTCTTTTCCCACAGAGCAGTGGAGCACAGGACATACACTTTTTAGACGAGCATGGTCTAAATCTGAGTGTGATAAACATCCGTTTGAAATAGTTTCATAAAGCAAGGTGGATATGTTAGACATGAGGGGAGAGAGGAGGTAAAGGGAGTGGATGCCAGTTTGCACTCTGGCTTCTGTCCCCACTGAGTGCAGGACCCCCAAGAAGCGCTTGGGGTGGGAGAAATTTGATTTACCTGCCACTACAGCAGCTCCTCCAGCAGGTCCGCAGAGGACATAAGAGCCTCTTTTGGATCTTAAGTGCTGCAAAATAAACAGCCCTACCTGGGCTCTGATGAATAGAATAAGCAGAAAGGAGGCTCTATCACAGCCTCTTTTGTGTGGGAGTGAGGTTTTGCCCAACCTCATACTCCTAAATAAAAAATTCTGTGTTTGGACTCGCTGCCTAGCTTTAACACTAGCGAAGAGAAATAGACATTTCAAAGTTGTTTACTCTGCTTTAAATGGAACGATGTTTAAAATAGAGCAGGAGAATGACAGTCCAGCTGAACCTATTTTTCTGCACTACGTTAGTGCAGTGCTAGGGAAGCGGCTCGGTAACAACACCCATACATCTCACAGCCAGATAAATCCCACCTCTGTTTTTCACTGGAGGTAGCTGTCTGAAGGCAAAGGGCCCAACTAAGTTTTCTCACTACCACAACTGGCATTCGTTTATATGCCATAAAGAACAGCAGCCTCCCAGCTGTGCAGGAGGCATTCAGGAAAACTCATAAATCTGTCCCCAGTGTGACCACCCGGACAGCGCAGACCTGCAGGATGCTCGACACAGGTCACTGCCAGATCATCGTTTGCAAGACTTGCTTAAAGAGTGCTGGCGGTTATTTTTAAATCCTAGAAAACAGGCCTAACAAGGGAAGACAATTAAACTATTCTATATTTGGAGACATACTTGCTGACAATGGATTTGGTTTCCCTTGCCTTTGCTCTTTTCTAACCCCAGTGATTCAATATTTTATCCTGGTCTTCAAACTAAAAGGCCAGGACCAGAAGCGTTTGATACATATGTGATTTGTATGACTGGTCTATTTAAATATACTGACAAATTCTTGTCTTAGTTCTCCTTTGCTTCTCCTTCTCCCTCCACAATCCTCTAGGCAAGAAATAAAAGTACATCAACCATCTGAAGGGTCTATTTGATCTCATCACACAAAGTCCTGGTCGGAAACAATGCTTGGTCTGAGTAAAGATGTTGTAATACGATCTTCCTGCTGTGCTAGAGGATTAACTTTCACACTGATTTAATGTAAGTAATATGAGATCTGAAAACTGCAGAGGTTGGTTTTTTTTCCTAAGTTCTTTTTATGTGACAAAGAGAAAGAAAAAACTGCATTTTGTACAAACCCATGACATTTATGTTAGCTTCGGTGAAAAACACACAGTCCCTGTTTTGTCCCCCAGAAATACGTACGGGTTTTAGTTATTAATCTTTAAGAGAACCCAGAGCTTCCATTTCTGAAGTCATAACTTCAAAGATGCTAAAGCAACTGTAAGTCAGCAGAGCTGATAGTCTCAGCAGCCCCATTTTAAAATAACCACTGACCAATAATCTCCAATAAACAAGTTAATAAATATCCTACAACGTAGCAGAGAACTTCAGCGAAGAGATCATCACTAATCCTTCAGACTTATTTAGGAGATAGTATTGAGAAATTGTTGGTTATTTAACATCTACTAGTTTTAAAGCTGACAATTCAAGATTTAGGTATGTCCCACCACTGTATGTATTTTATATTTGAGTAACAATCACATGAATTTAATAGGTAAATAAAAAAAAAAATCCTTATTTTCCCTTTATGGATGACAGAAGACTGTTCTGCACAGATACTGCACAGGAGAAAAATGTTAACTTTTATCAGGTTTCCTGCACAAATCTAAGGATTGGTATAAAACAAGTTACCAGCTGGACATCAATAAACAGGCCAAAATCAGCCCTTTGAAGGAAAGGCTTGCTTGTTTACTATAAAAAGCCAAACAAGACACAAAAGTTAAGTATTTCTAAATTAGAAATGAGATTCATGTTTTCAATAAAGAGTGCTAACAACCATTGCAAAAAAATATTGAGAAGAAACAGCGAGCGCTTTCTGCGCAGACTTCTTCAAGTTAAGACTGAAAGACCATCTGTGGCCTGGGACCAGGCTGCATCTGCGGTCAGGAGAAAAGTACCTGACTAGTACAACAGTGAGATCCTGAAAGAATGTCTCAGGAGGAGAGGGTTAGAACAAAAAGAAACTCCTAAAAAATTCCAAGATGGAATTTGATTGGTTTAAGTGGGTTACTTTAAGAGCTGTAAGGCATGTCTGTCCATTTGAGACTACTGGGAAGAATTCTGGAAGCAAGATTGAAAATGCAGAAGTTTGCAAGGCTGTGGAGATCTGCTCTCCTAACAAGCCAAACCGAGCAGTCCTAGACTCGTAGACCAGTGGTATAGTCATGAGACCTAGCTTCCTCTACCTAATTACTCTTATTGAAGCTAAATCTGAGACATTAGCTAGGGAAAGTCTAGTGGGAGCTGATCCACAGGGATCAGGTTGGTGTTACTCAAGGCATGCTAATGTTTACATTCATCTCCTACTGAGGTTAATCCTAATTTTCACAGTGGTTCCTAAACAGCTGAGTCGGTCTCTTTGCGAAGGACAGATACAGAAAACTGACTTACTTATTACTTCATCTTGTCCTTAAGCAGCATCCCTGTGTCTGCTTTCAGCTATTCCAACCTCTTATTTCAGGCTGAACCTGAAATGGCTTGGTTTGGATGAATGCCTGTGAAAGATATACAAAGTCAACCTTTGTTTACTTGTTCTAGCGTTGTTAGTTGCTGTTAGTATCTTCTACCCCACAATAATAAAAAGCTTTTTATTTCTTGATGGTGGAAAATCATGATCACTTGCATAGAAATGCTATTAGTACCCCATGACATACTGAAACCCCCCTATAAATACTGACATTTGTGTGTTAGGTGAGATGCCAAGGAAGCAGTCACTTACTATTTGTAAGCAAGCTAAACATCGGAGAGTCCTATGCTTGAGTACCTTGCTGTTTCACAGAATGGACAGTACAGTTAAACAAAACCCCACCAACTCTAAAAGCAAATTACCCACGCAGTCAAGTATTTCCCTATAGTTTATTTGACATTTATCAAGTACATAGAGCAAAATCATACTTAGAGACAGTAAAAAGAACATAACAGGAAGATACTTCAGGAAGTTCTACAAAAAACTTTGCCAATTCTGCGAACAGGCGAGCGGAGAGGAAGCGGGTGCAAGACCTGCTCCCTCTGCAGGCACTGAACTCCCTTTAGGCACAGCGGGTGACAGCAGAACGCTCAGGGCCGCTGCTGCTTGCAAACCGCTGAACCTTGTGCTGACCCTACACGCTACTCACGGAGCCCAGCGCAATGCGACGATTTAATAAGAAAATTCTACAATAACTGAATCAATGAAAATGTTTCTTACCTCCAGACACGTGCAGTATTTCTAAAAAAATCACATTTTCATGTAAATCAAAGTGTCCGTGCAATAGTATATAATTTGCAACCTGACAAACCGCAGCTACTATCATTTGCAGCAACCCATTCTCACATAGTGTTTACCACGTTTTGATAGTTACTAGAAGATTGGTAGCACAATCCCTCATCTAGTGCTCTCAGCTAGAAATCTTAATCTTACATTTCCTCACTGAACATATCATATAGCATCAGTTACTAGTTTTACAGTACTTACACCCCATCTTGTAAAAATCCAATTCAAAAAGAAAAAAAAAAATACTCTATAGTAGTATAGCATCTTTCTCTCTAGTGTCCAAATTGGAAGGAACGAGAAATTATTACATGTTAGCAAAGCAGCAAATGGAAGCACAGTGGGGTGAAGAGACTGTTCCCACGCAGGGGAAAAATCAGCAAACCCAAGCTTTTCAAGAGAACCTCTTTCTTGAAAGGGTGAGGAACAGTTAAACTGAGTTTCACTTTAGCCTTCTGTATTCAGGCAAAACATCTGAGGCAGTCTGCATGCAATCTCTGCAGATGCAAAGTTTATAGACGTGACTGTCTATAAGTAGGGTCAGTTATATTTGCTTTTGCACACAAATGGAAATGATTCCCATATGTATTTACTGGGCTCCTTGACGATGTTATGGAATGGATTTGGTCAGTCAGAAGATCATTCAGTCTGGTTCAGTGTATCATCAATGGATGACACAATCCATCAATCCTCAGATGCACTGCAAAATGGATAGATGTTTCTGGAAGAAATATTTGAAGACACAGTGAATTTCTTCAAAGAACCTTACGCAATCACTTCCAGCAGTCCTCAGCAATCCCATCCTTACTGCAGCTCCGATCGTTTCTGTTTTCTGTCAGATAGGTATGAAAGATAAAACTGCGTCAAATGATGGAATGCGGTTTATTATTTCAGCTGTTCTTCAGACAAAATGAACAATACAGCCACTAACTTTCACGCCAAGCAAGACCTGGCTAAATATCTAGATGCATGCACGGAACTTCACATCTTTTGATACTTATGCGGGACAGCAAAATGCCTCCAGCACTGCAAGGATCAAGTGCTGTTTCAGGTTACTCAGAAAGGTACTTATTTGAAGAAGATATTTATGTAGACAAGGAACTGGACACCTGGAAAAGTGCTGTCTTTTCAAGTTTTGTTTTTGTCATTTTACAAAAGATGCACTCTAATTGGAATTGCCACATTCAGTAATTCTCGCACAAGAGAAACATTAAAATCTTTGACCAACATGGTAAAATGCAAAACAAGCTTGTCTTGCAATTTGGCTCTAAGTTTTGAATTATAATAATGAGGGCCAAATTATTCTCTTTGTTACTATGGTCTTCAACAGCATTAGACAGGTGCAAACAGTTTTTGCCATTTCCAATAAATTATGGCCAAGCGTCACTTTTTTAAAGCAGGCTTCTTTTCAAGTAAATAATTTGAAACACTCCCTGCTAGCCCCTTCCTAAACCCCCAAAACAATCCTGGCAGTTACGCATTAAAGCATTCAGTAAACACGCTACCTCCAACACGCCAACTGATGACACCAAGCAAACCCAAGACACTTCTGGACAAAGATTTTTCTTCATCTGACCCTTAATGAGGCTTTCTATGTGATTCTCATCCTCTGCTCAGATCTGATAGCAACTTAGTTACCAAGGTGTTCCTTGAAGTAGGTTCAGCTACTCATGTTAAAGTATTTTAAGAATCTGTCTTTGATTTATTGTTGGAAGAAGCAAGACTATTGAACCTTAAGGCTTTTGCACACTGTGGGAACACATCAGGCTCTGAAAACTTTGTCCACAGACCCCACAATGAGTCATGAAATGCTATTCTTTTCTCAGTATGCAATAAAAAAAAAATATTTATAGCATCATGCAAACTATTAAGAAACTGTTTTTCTTTGAAGTTTAGGCATAGCAAGGGAACAATAATTTGGGTAAATTGTAGTGTTTACAGTTTCTTTGAATTGGGGCCACACATCCTATCTTGGCAAAATATGTGGTTATAATGAGGGATCCCAATTCCCCAAAATAATTCTGACATTCATAAGTTGCAGACGTCTAATATCTGATTGTTTTTGGCTCATAAATGACTTGAACACCAAAGTAATTTTAAGAACATGAATAGTGGAACAGTTTCCTTGCCTTAGGGCTCTCACTCCCAAGCCTCATGCTGGGCCTTTACATATATCCTTGAATAGGTTCTACAGTTCTCAAAAAATGCTCTGGGTAGGATTTGTCAAGAGCTTTCAGCACAGATTCATCTGTTCCCACTAAAGTTTGTGGCAAGAGCTTGGTAAAACCCTCTAACAGCAAAGAGTTATAACAAGTGGGACGTTACATGACTGTTACTGCTGTTATCAGTTGTGCTCCAAGAACTTGAATCACACAAGAAACAGTGTTCATTTTGGCCCAGACTAGAGAGATAAAAAAGTCTTCCCAAAGACAACATTTGAGGCATAATCAGTTGTAACAAAATGTTCTAGAATGGCACTAAGTTTATGACAGTTCTTCTCTGTACAAAATACCCTTTTTCTGAAGCTGATTACAAGGAAGACCAGGAAGCATGATCTTCACTGAAAATGAGAGGGAATTGGTCGTTCTGCATGTAGCAGAGGAGAAATGTATGTACAGTTCCAAATAATGTGGCACCTTGTAACTTGGGCTATAATATGCAGCCAAAAATTTCTGAGTGTTTAAAGCCAGGCTCAAAGTTTCAAGCCTACTCTATTTAGGTTAAAGTCTATTTCTCATACCTGCAGCATTTTCAAGTCTATAAGACTCAAATAAGAGAAAATCATCAATATGTGCAAAAAAACCAACCCAGGTGTGTGAATTGGAACATGGCAAAGATTTATTCACAAGCAGACACCATAAAATGTATCAGAGATATGACGGAACACAAGTGAAGAAGCTTGTACACCTTTATCACTTGCATCATCTCCCAGGCTCTTGTAGACAGCGTAAGAAGAGAGAAGCCCTTAACAATAGTCCTGCAATGGATATAACACTAGTTCTACTCATGGTGCAAAAAGCAAGAAAACAGTATTCCCCTGCAGCTGTTCATTCTGCAACACAACTTTAGGGAAGGAAAAAAAAAAAAAAAGACAGTAAAAGAGTTTAGATGAAAGATTTTAAAATAGAAGATAAATTCCATTTTTGTCTTCCCTGCCTTCCTGGCACAGTGTGAATCCATACAACACTCATAGACCCTTACTTTTCCCCTTATATACAGAATACTGCTATAAGATTCTGTATTTCCCGTGTTTTCATTCAGAGCAACAATAGAGGAATCAAATGCAGTAAAAAGCTGTTGCTAAAACATATGCTGAAACATGACCTGGGCTGAAGGAACAACTGTCGCACTTTGCACACAATTCACAAGGGCATTTGTGTTCCTGCTGTCACCAGAAGTTGTATTTTAATCACTACAGAACATGATATGCCCAAGATAAGCATGCAAAAGCTGCACAACAGCCAGTATTTTTCCTTAGGTCATATCAGGCAAAAAGTACCGTAGTTTCTTTTCTATCTGATTTTATGCCAACATGTACTCGGAAAGCTGTCATCTGGCCTTTCTGTCCCTGTGATGTATTGCATCAATCTCCCAGTTCCCACAAGTTCATTTTTAAAGAGCTTCTGTTCATTTATGTCTGTCTTGTAAAAGCTCTCGTGTTGTTTTTCTCCCCACCCCCTCCAAGATTAATAAACATTCTGCTAAGAAAAAGCTTTGGCATCAATCAGATTTCATAACTGATTAGACAGGAGATACTCTGGCTGCATTTGCAATGGGCCTCTTTCTTTTTGCTTCTAAAATTAGCGTAGCTATTTCCTGAGAGACGTCTCAGGATGGAAGTTGAGGCGCTCACGATGCAGTACATTTGAGCTGTGTCAGAAAGCACACTGAAAAGCTGACCAGACCGTCCAAGAAAACTGAGAAACCGCTCACCTCCCCACCATCAGTGGGGCCACGGGAGTCCCATGCTGCTAAGCCCAGCCTGGAGGGCTGCGCTTGAAGGACTGCACACCTGATGCAGCAGGGGAAAGCCAGAAGCTGATGTCGAAGACAAAACCACTCGTTAACTTCATCCCCTATACAGTCAGGGCTCCCGTTATTATTCACGCCAGGACTCATTCTCACTCAGTTTGCTGCTGAGCAGCCAACACACCATCTCTGCCAACGGCAAGATTTACCTTTCCTGGAGATGCCCTGGGTGCAGTGCTCCAGCCGCCTGAAAGGCAAACGCCGCAATTCATTAAAAAATGTTTCCTGCCTTCATGCAGAAAAGATGCTCTACCCAGTTTTTCAGGAGTTGTTGAATTCAGCCAGTTTACTCAGTCCTGTGGAACTCAGTAAAGTAAATTTTTGAGCAAGGGACAAAAGTTCTGATATCCACAGTGTAAATAATGTGTCTATGTCAGAATCTGTGCAGGCCCTATTTATACAGGTTTACAGTAGGAAGAAGATTGGACCCTGATAAAAATAGGTCACAGTTGCTTTTGCAAGACACATACACCTTCTCCCTTTGCTCAGGTTTGCTTTCTCCCACCAGCCAGCCCATATTATGAAATAAGAGACAAACATTTGCTTCAGGTCACAGTGCAGCGAGTCTCATGCAAGAGATTTAACGTGAGACATTCCTTTTAAAACGAGGAACTGACAAAACCTTGTCTTGTTATGAACAGCTTGGAAAGGGCAGGCTGAGGATGGGTATTTTTGATTTAGATGCAGTTTCTAACAACGACTCATTAGAAGAACAACAAGATGCTGACTGCTTTTGAACCTCTACTCTAGCAGTACTAAAAAAAGTAATCCAGTTGGGACCGAATGGGAGGTATGCCTAATATAAGCATATAGTTTCTTTTCTGTTTATACAGTCACGTTAGATAAAGATCCTCAATAGCTCAATGAAGGCAGCATTAAAAAAAAACAACAAAAAACTCAGAGACAGCCTACGTTTCTAGGGAACTAATACTATAAATCCTGAGCATCCCTTTGAAGTAGGATAACTTGGCAACAATGGGACTAGTACCTTCAGGTTTCTAGACAAGGTTTGGGATGAAAGGAAGAGGTACAAGGAGATCTTTTGTTCTTTTGTTCGTTTCTTCTTTCTGACGTCTTTATACCGTAATTCAAAAATTGAGTTTTAACTTCCAGAATTTTAATTTTTTTATTGAAAACTAAGTATAGTTTATAGTTGTATAATTGAAAACTTAGTATAGAGAAAGGGAAGGGAGCATCTCTTTGCCATTCTGTCATTGACTCTGTGCACCAGAAGTTCAATTCATGCAAACACACACTGACATGCAAGCACACGTAACAGTCAAAACTGGTTTAAAAAAAAAAAGTATCATTCACACCTACATGTAGGAATATACAATGCTCACATTCATGCTAGAACTGCTTCTGCTCTTCTTTGAATTTGTTAACCCAAAATGGCAGAGGAGGAAACAAAAAGCAACAAGAAACACCAAAACATTTTGCCTTCAGGAGCTTAATTGGATTTTATTCCTGCAACTACATAAATATATGGGAACTAGTGCTGCCGCAAACTGATTTTGCATCACTGATTGCAGAAGCGATAAGCTAGCTACTGCCATCTGAGATTTTGCACACCTGCATTTTTAACTTTTTTTTTGCTTTATACCATATCTTTTTTACTGTATCTATTACAGTATAACAGAAGCCTTTCAGAGGCTCCACTGTACCATTACACACAGTTTAAGGATTCCTTTTGATTGTACCTATTCAAGTTAAACTTTAAGATGTAGGTTTTTCCAGAATCTTCTTTTCAGAAAGGGGCTAAGCAGTACTTTCAAGTCAAAACATTGTATATATTCATGACTCAGATCAAATTTCTCTGCTGAAATGAATTAAAAAAAATTAAAAAAAAAATCAGAAGTAGTTCTCATAACAGCTTTTTGGCAGATGCACTAAAGGTTAAGTGAGCAAGAACCTCCATTTCAGCAATGAGATTCGTACCTCAGGCTCTCACGGCTAAACTTTGTTTCCTATTCATCAACAGCTCTAGGGTACACGTTAGTGTGAAGTCCATGAATGGCGTTTGAAACCTTTGTAGCTCTCCTTCTCCACAGCCAAACTTTACAAAAGGAATGCTGTTTTGCACAGAAAACTGTAACAAAAATACCCCGTGTGCTATGCGTACCAATACAAATAGCATATTGCACTTGCAATTCCACTGAACAAAGGAATTATTCTGTTCAAAAGAACTACGAAATAACAGAAGTTCTTCATGTTTCTTGGGCATACAAGTGTCCAAAACCAGGATGGATGTTGAGAAACCTAATGCAGTGACCGACAAGCAAGAATGTTTTTCTGTGACAGTGGGTATCCTACCTTGCTGAGAGACTACACATAATATTTTTTTTTTTTGGTGAGGAAAAGAAGCTTTCATAAGTGATACCAGGTCAAAATCATATCATTATTCATGTAGGATTTTAAACTCAAATAAAAACTTGTTAAGGAAAAAAAAAATTTCATCAAAATGCTCACTGAGATACTGATACTGACCATTTTAGGCCAACTTCCTCCTAGCTATGTAAAGATGCTAACATAGTTACTTGAGAACATAAAATGCAACATCCCTGGTCATGAAGGTCACAAAACCCTCATTCTCCGCTCCCCCCCCCCCCCCCGCCCCAAACCATACAAAATTGCATTAAAAAACCCAAACAAAACCAGAAAGTCATTAGTTGCAGGTCTTGAGGCAAAATGGGTTGCTGCTAGGTTTTTTTCAGTCCTGCTAACAATTGAAACACTGTTTTAACTGTAGGCATCACTGTTCTCTTTAATAATTAGTAACTGCCAAGGACTTGATCAAAGATAAAGATGCAAACAAAATGGATCATAGGAGAACTGACGCAACTGCACATAAGCACAAACTTCCTTATTTAATGAATTTCCAGAATATAGTATAATGGTGATTTCAGTCTAATTGAGTTAATATTAACTTCTAGGATCTTGTGGTTAATTTCATGTACACTCTTAGTCACTTAAGATAAGACTTAAGACTTCTCTACACCAGAAGGGCTATTGCCAGCAACTCGCTTATTACGATTTCCTTGAGTTGTACTAAAAAGCCAATTTTTCTTTACATGCTTAAAGCCAAATCATGTTAGACTGTAAATTATAATACAGTTATAAACACTGTTCAGCCTCATCTAGCCTACTCAGACTTGCTGTTAAAGGAGTCAGTGCACCATAGGCAAATCCAACAGCAGTGCTTTATAGCGACTGTGTATGAAAACTCCAAGCCAAGAAACCAGCACAGACTGAGCAGTGATTGAGCACAGTCCCTGCATTAAACACACACGTAGTCATTTGTTGACTGTGCACATTGATTCTCCTCACTGCTGTTGATACAGAGATAGAGTTCCAAAACTAGCATATCGTGTAAAATACACATTGCCAGAGAAGATATGCCAAGTGGCTGAGGTCAATGATTTTCACAGAAACCCTTGGGATCCACCTCCATTAAAGAATCTGAGGATTTAAGTCCTTATCTTTCAGTCAGATGGTCTCCCAGCTCCAGTGAAGTGCTATTTACCACTACAACACTGAGGGAGGACTTAGTGTCCAAAACAGCCAGGAAGATGGAGACTCCTACATGGAGCAAACACCCCATGCAATGCCATTGTAAATCCTCCCCCTCCCTCTTCCGCCAGCACAGGACTCTAACCCCAGGTGAGATTGTGTGCAGAGGCCAGCGCACACCTGATGAACACATTCCCACAACTCTCCTTTCCAAGGGAGAACGGGATTCATGCCTTTCTTTTAAAGACGTGCAGAGGAAAAGAGCAGTGATAGCGCTTACCTGCTCCGTAATGCCCTTTTGGTTAAGGCATTCCCCAGGGAAGAAAGTAGAAATCCTCTCCTTTTCCCACCGCAAGGCCGCTGGGCGTAGCGTGACAGTAGGAGCAGATGTACCTCAATCTAGATAAAGTCAGAAAATAAGACTATAAAAATAAATATAAATATAAAATAAAAACACAGAAACACTGCCCACTCTGGTAAGCAGCCAAGAGCTTTCTACTTCAGTTTCTGCTGGCTGCATTTTCCACATTTTTACTCCAATTAACCATAAATTACGGTCATACTGTGGCCAACTTAGGGTATGTAGATACAGCCTGAAAACATGAAGAGCAAACAGCTTGAGATGATCCCATGCTATCAGCTCTGTTTTCTGAGTTTAGGACAAATACTCATTGAGGACAGGGTATTCTGAAAGCACTTGTAAACCAGAAGTAGCTCCACTCCAGGAGTATATCCAGACTTGGTGCTCCCCCTGTCTGGCTTATGCAGAAAGGAGAGTCTCTTCTCTGCAGCAAGCTTATCCTCTCAAGTTCCTGACATGGATTATCTTTGGAAAATAAAATATCCGAGCTGACTAGTTCCTCCCCCATTAGTGTCACAAGGCTTTCTGGACATGTCAGACATCATTAAGCCTGTGATGTGGTCTAAAAGATAAAAAGAAGCACGTCAGTAAAACTAGGCGGCATCTACCAACACTAATTGTAGCTCCCAAAGAAAGGCATGTCCAACCTTGACTTAGTTTTACACATTATATCCTTGAAATATGAGAAGAGTTAGACTATTTGGTAAATCCTGAGGTTGTTTTAACAGCAAAGCAAATACAAGTACAAACCTAATTAGTGTTTATGCTTTTAACAACTCTGCATGCACTAACCATGTATGTGGTACATCACACACTTAAAAGTAAAAATATGCCTTAATACCTCCAACATTTCCAAAGACCACCGAGGAAGCTGGACAAAGAGATCAAACTACGCTGAAAAAATTATCTTTGTTTCCTAATTCTACACAGTAGTCAAAGAAATAGGGTTTTCAAGTTTAAAAATCCATTACTGTATGCTTTATCCTCAGAGATAAAAATACAAAAGCATATATTAGGACTGGATTAATTAATTAGTACTTCATGCAAAGCAGACTAGTTTAATACTTTGTAATTTCAAAGTAGCCTTTGCATCTATAAATATTACTCAACTTTCTGTTTTTCCTCAACCTCCTTCTATCATGAACTGGTGAAATTGGTGTTTTTTGCTTGACCATGTTACAAAAGAAAAAAGGTCAGGAATGGAATTACAAGAGTAACAAAGTATAAAGATACGTTTAGGTAAAAATGAAGAACAAGAACAATACATAGAAGATTTCTTTACTTTAATTGTTCAGTACATGGTTTAGCAGAAAGAAATGGTGACCTCAAACACTAAGCCTTTACCAAGTTTGTAAATACACATGAGAACGGTAAAGCATAAAACCTCTTATAAATAATGGACTAAGAACAATATGGACAATAGCCCAGTCTAAATTAAACATCTAATTTTTAATTCATCACTCTCAGAGCTGTTCAGAACTTAATTTTACTCACAGCATGAAAGAAAACATTGGAGGTATTTCTTAACTGCTGCAGTTAGATACTAGGCTCTCATATTTGAAAACTGGTTAGAAATACAGCAAGCAGTTACTCAAAGACAGTGAACTGATCAAGTACATAAATTATATATGCAGGCATGAACCTTCCTGCAAATCTACATGAATTATTTATCTAAGAAATCTGACTTTAGTAGGACTTTTCATATGCACATAAAAATTTGCAGAACCAGGAATCATTCAAATGCTGCGGAACAAAATTCTTCTTACACTAAAAAAAAAAGTTTCCAATAGGTTCTGACAACATCTAAAGAAATCGTGAAGCTCTTAAGCCCCACTGTTGATCATAACATCATCACAAGAAAGAGAAGAATAATTAAAACTTCCTTATGTGTGTATGAGACCTAAGTACAAAAATAATTGAAACACATAAACCATAACCAATTAACATGGCTCATCTTTAAAAAAAAAAAACAAAAAGATTAGTCCACATCAGTTTCTCACCAGTGGAATGGCTGATGCATCTGACATACTGTCCGATTTCTCTGTTAAATAATTTCATGGATGGGGGAGAAGTAGTAGTATATGAATATATGACTTGAAAATGAAGGATTTTTTTAATGGACAAAGCAAGCCTTTATACCAGAACAAAGATCTGGACTTCGGCTTCATCACAGTGGAGATTACTATCTTTAGAGCTAGCCTTTTGTCACATAGCAAGGGATTATATTTATCAAGATATGAGGACTGTAAATTCAGGCTATCTAAAATAGAACCTGAAGCATACAATGTACCTACTGTGTCTGCTGTGAGCGCAGTCGTTAAGATTTTACAGCAGTTGAGAGCTATAAACTTTTTCCTGTACATTGTGTTTGTGCATGCAGTAAACCATGCGGTAGATAGAAGTCACTGAATTTCGCTCTGCGGTGAAAGAGAAGCTCTCATCAACAGAAAGGATGCACGAATTGCTTTGCATACATACCCGTGTGTATGTCCAGCTGCCACCTCCAGTAACGTATGAATACAGACAGAAAAGAAAGTTCGATAACTCTGTATTGCACAGCAGAAGAGAAGCCATCCAGATCTGCTCAATGAAAAACAGTAATTTCTGAGACATTAGTGTTAATGAAAATTGGTGTGAGAGTTATACGAAAAACGAACAAATCTTATTTCCTTACAACACAAACAAACAGGTTTCTTCTCTTGCTCTCCCATCACACAACCAAAGCATTTTTTCCAGTGTTTCTTCCACCTTCATTACAAACTTTCCAATCCCTACCCCAGATTTCTGAGAACAAAAGTCTCAGGACATGTTCTTTGATGGTACTATCTCACTTGCTTATCTCTTGTATATCTTGTATATCTAGTACTCATTTGTTTTGGAAAGAACTATGGCAGAACATATGATGCAATTATCCTGATGCAAATACTGCATGAATATTACAATACCGCTCTATCTAACATGAAAAACAAGTAGCTCTAGCGTTATATAAATTCTTGCCCTTCTCAGTATTTCTTTTTAAGTCTCTTCCCCTTCTGCGGAAGCTGCCGAACAGTTGTCTGTGTGACAGGAAAGGCCACTTTTCTTGTTTTTCCAATCCAAGTACTCTTTGTTGGTATTGAGCTCCATTTTTCAGCTCTTTGTTTTCAGTTTTCCCGAAAACTCTCCAAATAGCTTCAATTCCAGCACCACCTTCTATACAGGCATTGCTAGCTCTTGCTCCGGACGGGAGAGCATCCAATTTCTGCAGTGCATTAAGCCCTTTCAACTACACCTGCCTGCCTCTCGCAGGATCACAACTTTTACCATTTTTGGTATCCTGAGTTTATGTCGAGCTCTAGGCACACTTAGTTAGAATTTAGCTAAGTAATCCAGACAATACTGTTAATGGGGTTTTGGTGGCTTCAAACTGTTAGCAGATGGCACAGCATGCAGCTTTGAGTGATTCATGAAATACAGAAAGGATAACAATCTACTGGAAGGGTCTCATCCCACTTCAAAGCACTGAACCAAAATTCCAGCTGCACAGAATTTGGATACTGCTGCATCATTTTCAGGGAAAACAACAACATTTTTTTCTTCCTCTCCTTTCCTTCACACAAACTCTGGTAGGGGCCAGCCTCCAAAGCCAACCATAGATTCCAGTGTCCTATATTGAATAAATCAAAACAGCATTTCTGAAACAGTCAGCCAAACATTTTCTTCTGGCTTTGACTTTTGCATTTCTATTTTACTGTAAAATTACATGTTTATAAAATATTTTAGGAACATAACACAAAACATCATTGGCAGTTCATATGCCATTTGGTAACTGACAAAGAAAGAAAGAAAAACATGGAATTAGAATTTCCCACATATTGAAGGGGTTTGAGCATGTAAAGCAGATACGCAAGGAAGGGACATCTCTGGACATCTCTAACATACCACTACCATGACGTTATTAGAAATTTGACTTGAATGTTTTGTCATCGGGACAGTTGCTTTACTAAAGGTTACTGAGGATTGCTTTCTCACTGAGGGTATGTTACCACATCTTGGGATCGCTAGCTAGGAAGAAGGCAGAAGCCAGAAAAAGCAACATCCGCAGTACAGCGTGAGCACTGAACGGTCTCTCTAGAGTCACTGATTCTGGTAGAGCTGAAGTACGAGAAGTACGGCATCAAGCGAAGGAGTACGAGAAAAATAGAAATCTAGAAGCACATTAAGCTCCAGAGCACCAGGATGACTTCGTGATTGCTATGAAAAACAGCTAACACAGAAGCAGGAATCAAAACATTACGCTAAGAATGAGAAGACAGTGCTGTCAGAAAGCAATCAATATAATGACGCATATAAACCCCATAAATACATGAGGATTCTCTGAGACCTTATTTGATAAGCACAGATTTGATTTTTTTTTTTTTTTTTTTTTTAAATTTGATTTTAAAACCACCAAGTCCTGGACATAGCTGATAGTATTCAGTATGTTTTACTTTGATCCAGGTCAATGCAGCAGGCTGCTGTAGTTTGATCAATGCTCGGTACAGAGCAGTATGCAGTCAGGGAGCAGCGAGGGCAGGCTGCTCTACCTGGGAGGATGAGCTGGGCTAACGGGGAGGCAGGCAGGGCAGTGCCCTCACCGACAGCAGCACAGCCCCGCTGTACCTGGCCAAGGTGAGCAGAGCAGGTCCAGTGATGGGGACCAGGCTCAGGCACAGTTCAGGTCTTCAGACAGTGTATAAGGAAGGTCCAATGTCAAGCCAAGAAGCTGAACCAGCAGGTATGGGCCAGGATCTGATCAGCAGACAGTAACCAGGGTCAGGCACAAGCTGTGACCACCAGGGAAGTCCACAGCATCAAGGCAGGTCTGAAGTCAAGCCAGAAAGCCAAGCCTGTGGGTCAGAGCCAGGGTATGGATTAATGGGGTAGACAGCCAGGCATGGGCATGGCTGCAATGCAGGGACCTAAATGTAGCAGTGGGAGGGGGGAGGAAGGGAGAAGCTGCACTAAGATCTCTGGCAAGGTGTTTTTTCAAGCCTAAACAGACAGAGGCTTTATTCTGGATCCTGCATTAGGTGCAAGAGGTTCAGGAATCTTCAAAACTGCAAGCATACCATTAAAACAGAAATACAGCCTTGGGGAATGCTTTCTTTAGGCAGGGAACAGAGACACAGTATTTTCCCCTCTCCATTTCTCATGTTACTTTCCATGTCTGTTGTGCAACAACAGCAAGTCAAATGTATTCATTTAAATGTATGTAGTGAAATGCGCTGAAAAGTGAAAATAGATAATACCCTTCTTACGTTGAAGTGTAAAGCAAAGACTAAAATTCTACACTCAAACTTTTGTTCAACTTTTTTTCTTCTCAGTTTTAAGACTCAATTTTCAAATAACTTTGGTTATAAAGTTTGTTTATGCATAACATGTTTCTTACCCAGAGTGCTTTCTACAAACATAAAAATTTTGAGAGGGAAAAGGAAGAATTTGTCACACAACAAGTAAATTGAAATTCAGTTGCACTCCTTACATCTTTTCTTTTAAACTGGCCTCAATTATTTACTTCACTTTTCCTTGCTTTAATTGGTCAAACTTGTGGATGATACTGATTTCTGGCATCTTAAGTATTAAACATTGATTCCAACCAGGAAGTTATAATGAAATTCTTATGGGAACTTTCATGAACAACTGGAATACCTTCAGTTAAGCAACTACTGAACAGATTCCCCAGATAGAACCAAATCTCCTGGTTATTTTTATTGGACACCCCTATGCTTTTTGCAATGGGAGGAAGATCATTTTGTGTTTAATCAATGATTTATTATGAGTCACAAAAAGTGAATCAGGTTTAGTGGAACATGAATCACATACCACAGCATTATCTCTTGCTACTTCCTCAGGCGAAATTTCTTGCTGCTTATGGAATTCACTGATGTTTTTGTTGTCATGCCTGACTCTCACATGTTTCAAACATAGTAAGAGGTTTAGATTCGTCATTACCTAACATCATGAACTTAACAGAAACAATTGGAGTAAATGCCAACAAAATTAACTTCCTCAAACAAACCGCAAGTCATTCACATAAGAGCATACTTCAGACAGGGAACTGTTTGGCATAAAACTAAAGAATGAGTTTTTAGAGAGTCAAAGCTAAAGGCCAGGTTCAACGTTCCCTAGACTCGAACCCATGTTATAAGATACTCAATGCTGTGGAAAAATGCAAAATAGAGTACTAAGAATAGGCTGCGTATATTGAAAAGCTACTCAGAAAAACATCATAATGGAATGTGAACAGGTCTAACTACATCCAAACGCCACATTCAGGATTGCTGTACTCTGTAAGAAAAATGTCTGAGTATCATGGGGATTAGCATTTGTAAATATTACAAATCAGTCAAATTTATTGCAGAGATCTTCTGTTTACCATGAACAAAAAGACTACCTAAGCCCATATTTGCCTGAAAAATACTTCAGGAAGTTCAGGCACAAGATCTCACAGAAATATATACATACATGTGAAAAGCCTACGTGTTTATTCCAACCTGCCATGGATTGAATTGAAGGGTTACCCCAGTGGAGCTAAAACGCAGCAAAACTCCTCAGCCTAAAACACCCTACGTCCAAAGATTTCACCTGCAACCCGATTGTCACATAAATACTAATCATCTCCTGATGACCAAAGGAAATATCTTTAATCCAACTTTTCTTCCCTTCTTCTGGGAAAGAAAAACAAAATGAAAAAGAAACAACTATCGATTTATGTATTTATTGTTTCATAGGATTTCTCATTATTATTCCAAATTTGGTTTTACCACCTTGTTCCAAATCTCCCTCGCTCTCCTTTGCCAGAGCCAAGGAATGCTATACTTTTGATGTTTCTTCTTTTTTCTTTTCAAGGCAAACTGAGGCAGACAGAGACATTTCTCAAGATACCTCGGCCAAGATACCAAGTTATGAAGCTGGAGATTATGAGATCTAGCAAGACTACTCCACAGCCTAAATACGCGCTGGAAGCCTGCTGTACCACTTGGTGTACCAGCTGTTTCCACAATCGGGAAAGAGTTTGAGCAAGAATAATTCAACTTTCCAGAAACATGAATTTCTCTGTTTACATATGGGGGCATCTAAGTTCTCCGTACTCCTCACTGCATGCACATGCATTCTCATTTATTTTCTCTTAGAACTATTAAGCAACTTCATGCTTCCAGATACGACTGTTGAACTTCAAAAAGCCTTTATCACTGAAGAGAATCCAAATTGCCTTAAAGGGGACCAAAGTCAGTACTGTAGTTTTTGTAAAATGAGTTGTAACAAACTATGCATTATAAGCACACAGACAGTAAATACTTGACCCTTCAAGGTGCGCAGGTAGTGGGAGAGGTCTTTTCTTCAGGGCGTAATGAAATTTTTCAAGCATCTCACAACATGCTTAGGTAACCACTACCTGTCGTCTGAAGAATAGCACTACAGAGGACTAACCCCAGTCAGTAAGGCCACACCGGCAAAACCTGCTTTCTCTGAATACACCCAGAAGAACCAGCACAAGTGACGTCAGTGCGCCCAGTTGTTAAGTTTGTTTGCTTCTATAGGCTTACTAAACTGGATGACGCGTCAGAGAAGCAGCTGCACAGACCTCCTTTCTCCCAGTATTTTTTCCACGGCACATGTTATACCGTACAGAGACATACAGATGAGTTCTGCATAATGAGTCTCAAGTATCTGGGACAGCATAATCCTACTGTCCTTATCCCTCCATTTCTCAGCATAGTGTGAAACCTCCCCTACGACAAGCCCTCTCTATCATCTGTCAGGCAGGCAAGAATTTTTCTCGCTAGTATGTAGACAATGTTAAGTAATAGTCTCTACCAGCTCCTGTTGAATGGGACAGCAATGTCTGTCTCACTTCCATGTATCAACATTTAATTCTAATGATTTTTTTTCCTTCATGTAATCAAGTAGGTAAGGCAGCAAGACAGATACAGAAAACTCAGTACATCACTCACTCTCTTACTTTTTACCAGAGAACTGGAAATGAGTTTACAAGAGGGAGAGCGAGAAAAAAAAATCAAAGGGAAAACCAATACATCATCTTATGCTGGTAACTTTTGACAGATTAAATATTCTCTGAACTGAGAAAACAATGGTTTGGAAGAAGAACACGAGTGACTGTAAAGATACTACTTCTTCCCACACCACAGCTTCAAGTTAAAAGATGAGATACACGAACATAAATGCTTTCATCATCCCCAGGGCTATCCTAACAACGTACATTTCTCTTTTCCTTCTCTTACTAGAGCATTTCCAGGATTAAACTCACAGCCTGTTTGGCTAGTTACAACTTTCTGATAAAATAAATAACACTCACGGACATCTAAGTTCCTAAAAACACATACCGAATGCTTCATTACTCTAGACAGCAAATCCCTGCTCTGCTGTTATGTCAGCGGGGATACGGAGATGGAGGTCAGGATGACACGTAAAAGATGGAACAGGGGAGACAAAAATAAATGAAAGCAGCTGAAGAAGCTTCACTTTTAAATCTCTTCTTTTTGTCCTTAAAACCAAACTGCATTTTCAACAGTGGTTTCAACAACCTATGAATCTGTAGTCACGTTTAGATCACCTCTTACTACTACTACATTTAGACTTCAAATTAAATATTGCATGCAAAACTTCCTAAAGTGCTCTGTAGATTTCTAAGTGATGGAGAAATGACCAAAGCATTACTGGAAAAATAAAAGTGGAACGAGAAAGATGTGGTACAAGACAAAGCTCATAATATTCTCTTCCACTCTTGTTAGAGACCAATTTTTCTGCTGAGAAAAAAAATTCATAAGCCATGATGCTGGTTTTTTTTTTTTTAAAGCACACCACATAGTGGTGTGATTGACATGATTAATCAAGTCAAATATGTCTGGACTGTTCAGAAGGTTACTTTAAATACCATCAGCAGAATTCTGCATGTGTTTTATTTCCTCAGGACTTAATCTTTGCTTTTCTATCAACTGCAAAAGCACAATAGCTTAATAATACATTAGTAGACTCGACAGGGAATATTGAACCACAAACTGTTTGGTCTTATGTAGTACAATATTGTGCATTAAGGACAAAGAAATCTGAATTGTTACTACAAAAAAACATTCTTCTGCATATGTGTGAAGAAACGGTAATTCACGTACACACTTGTGCACATGTTCGTGGAAAGTGTTTCAAATAAGAGGCACTACTGGATGTTCAAGTCAGAAATGGTGAGAACTATCTTACAGTTATTTTGTGTTTTCTTGTTTAAATTGGGATACAGCAATTATCTTGGTACCAGACTGCCATCAATAAAATTAGCAGAAATTAATAAAAATATTTGCTTAAAAAACACACTTTATTTTTCATTCACTGAACTGTAAATATCAGATACTGATAATAACTAAGCAATCACCTGCAACTTTATCGCAGACGTAACCCTAGCAATTAGCAATGTGTATAGTTAAAAAAAGAAGTCAAATATTAACATAGTCTTCAATTGATGTAACTAAAAGCATAAACAAACTGTACAAAATATGGAAAATACTTGCTTATCATGGCAAAACATTTAACTAGACTTGCAAAGTGCCTTCAATATAACAGACCCTGTTAGATCTTATTAATACAGGGAAGTGAGATTATCCAGATCAGACAAAAAGGCTCCATGGCTAAACTGGTTTTTGCAACATTTGCATCTATTACACATAACAACAAAACCTACCTCAATTTCACTTAACATTGTAACTCTGTGGGAACAACTGCATTATCATTACTTTTGTTAAATAAGAGAACTCTTGAACACAAAAGACTGAGAATGCTAGCAGAACTTGCTATGAGGTATGTTTTTATTTTTTATTTTAAGGGATAAAAATACATTAAATTAAAAAACAACAACAACACACTTCAAATAAATTAAATATCCCTATCAGGTGTTCACCAAAAAACCCCCACAAAACCATAATATATAAACATACGTATTTCCTCCACAACTGTTTCCCTAGGGATGCATTTCTATTTATATTTTATCTCACAAGAATGCTCAGGAACCTCAGAGAAAATCTCTATTTTATAAACCCACATAGTTCCCATCTCAGAAATGTATAAGCTTTAAGAGATAGAAGTTCCTCTAGCAAGGCACAAAGTGATCAAGCCCATACATCTTTAACAATCTGATTTTGACTTTTTTTTTTTTTTTTTTTAACATAAGTAACTTTTTTGCTCCTCCTCTACACCTTTAAGAGATGAATGTCATTAAAGCATTCACTTTCTGGAGTGACCCCTGTTTTTTACTGATTACATTCAGATAAATCGTACAAAAGGACCCATAGACTTCATATCCTCCATTTTCTACCTCTACAGCATCATGAGAATAAATCGATCTGCTATTCAATCTGACATTTAAGAAGCTGATATACATATGTACAGATAGCATAACCATTTTCCCTGTGATACCCATTTATTAAAAGGGACATCATGAACTTTAAAGAAAGCTCAGATAAGCTCATTTACGCTACTAAAGGAAAGAGCCTGTAAAGAATTATTTCTGTAGAAGTTGTATGTGTTGCAATTCAAATGGAAGAACTGCCAGTAACAGGTCATTTTCATGAATAGATTTAAGCAAGTACAAACACCTATTCTAAAGATACAAAAACACTGGTCTTCCATATGCCCACCAATTTTTATTTTTCAAAATCTCCCTGCCTCCTTTCACAGGGCAAGAGACTGTGTCACCAGTACCACAAGCACCTGGATCCAATCTTTCCTCTAACACTTTATTCTGCTCAGGGGTAACAAACTCTTCTGGTGCAAGGTCATTCTACCCAACTTCTCTGTGACCAAAATAAATTTTATTAGGAGCAATACATCAAGGGGAAAAAAAAAATTTCTCTGAAGCAAGCACTTAATGAGTCTAGTGGCATGCCTTACTTCTTTCGTCTTGCTCTCTTAGTCAAAAACCAGACTACTGCATTTTCATGTGTCTTTGGGCAGCTATCCACTCATAAATCAAAACATGCAATTTCGCATTGCAAATTTGTATCTATCAAATTTATATTGTAAAATAATTCAGGTACAAAATATAAAACGTTACTCTGAAGAAAGAAACCAGGCTAGAGCAGGATTCTTAAATTTTTATGTACTATGTTAAGACTGGCAGCCAGAGAACAACACTGTGAAATCACACTGAGATTTTACATTGGGATTTTATGTTAACAAACTTTTAGCAAATGGGAAGGCACACTGACCTCTTTTGGGCAACAGGAAACAGCAGCTGTACGGCAGAACTCTTCAGAGAAACTGTACTTATTGTTTATTCTCATTATGGTCAAATCTCAGTTCTGACAGCTACGCCACACCGTGCGTTTATACCATCAGAAAGCAGCAGCCCTTGAAATAAATCAGAACACAAACTTTTCACCATTCTAAATACAGCAAAATACCGTACTGTAACACTGTAAGATGGATTAAGGCCCAAATCTCCATTTTGATTTTTTCAGCACCTTTAATTGGGTAATTCATCAACTTCATATACACCTTTACATTCATGTGACACTGTCCTAAAAAGTAGGCAACATACAAATAATTGCCTTTAAGATCAAGATACATATTATGAAAAACGGTTTTACAAACTTGGTGAAAATGGTCAAAAATTAGCATAGGAGTTTTTGATCAGGAAAAAAGATTCTATAATCTAATTTTGAGTTCTTCTACTTCTGCATTAAACACCCCTTTTTTAAAAAAAAAAACACAACAAAAAACTTTTCACTCACACAGTGCACTAACAAGTTTTGTTAGAATTTGATCTTCACATCCATCCTGGATTTTTTTCATTCCACAAACCCAGAAAGTTTGCTTGCAATATAAGTTATTCTAATTTCTAAAAAATTACTATTAAAATTAGTTGACAACTGCAAAAATAATTTACTGCTTTAGCAAAATTCCTTTTCCTCTTGTACATGCCCAAGCATGCAAATAAAAGGAGAATGGAATGACCTCAGTAGAATCTAAGTTGACATCTATTATGGAATAGCAAAATTTTGTTGTAGTAAGTATCAAAAGATTGTCAGGGTGCAGCAGGAATCATCAGGCTACCACTTAAAGACAGACAAATCTTTTCAACAGGCTGAAACGGGGTTTTGAGTATAATTTTAGGATCAGAAATGCCTCTTGCAGAGACAGAGTCTTTCCCTTCCCCTAAACAATATTGCTGCAATGAATGACTGAAGTAGGGAACTCTCACACACAGTTTATGTTCTCATCAACCTGATCAATTTTGTACAACACACAGACACGGATCTCACGTTCTCATTTGAAACAGATCTTACCCTTCCAGCCACGGCAATGACTCGGGTCGATCCTTTCAGCAGCAGGAGAGCACAGTATGTGTTTTACTTCTTTGGCCAAAATTTTATCCTGTCAATATATACGCAATATATATGAAGCACCAACAGGTAACAGAATTTGGTTCATATCAGGGTTTCAAAAAATTCTCTAAATATATTATATTCTCATCATACAAACCTACAAGACCAAAGGACCTCACAGTTCAATGAGGTAAGCCTATAAGCAAAGTAAGCAAAGCAAACATCTTTTGCTAGCTTTAAACGTCTTTCAAACAATTCAAGTTCTTGTGTTTGTTTTTCTTTCTGTTTCTTGTCTGAGTCTTTTCGGAAGAAACTGGAAGTCTTCTAAATGAATGTATATAAGCTATGCACTAACTGTTTCAGAAATTCAAATACTATGTATTGTTACAACAGCCTGTTACTATCCTTACCAAAACAATTTGCCTAGTCATAGTTGACATAGAAGTAGCACTAAGAAGGTAGGAGACCATGGGAACTCCACTCCCCAGACCTTCCCTTTGGTCTGTGAAAGGCAGTTCAAGCATCTTCCATTACAATGTTGTTATCAACAAGAATCTTCCATACATGTTTTCTCTTGTATTAAATTACCTCTAAAGGTCAATTAAAATGCACTGTTTCAAAGACTTAAATTTAACATACTGTACTACTTTATATCCAAGAATATTAACTCCCCAAAACAAGTGTGTCTTCTTCCTAACTCAAATTTAGAACACATATACTCGAATTCACAAGGCTGATGACCTCCAATACATATCCTAATCATCTTATCCAATAATAAAATACCACAGAAGAAAGTTTGCCAAAATAAAAATGGGAATATTTATTATCTTTTCTACTAAAGCAATGCAGATCTTTTGAGATTATACATTGGTCTTTGCAAATGTTTCTACAGCTAAATTCATACTTTTCAATTTTATAAAAAAATTAGACACATACTTCATAAAAACAAAGATGCAAGGTATGTCACTGAACAATCGGATAGTATTATAATTGTTAGTAGGGATGAGCAGAGAAGGCTCATGCTTGTACTTAAACTCTGGCATTTGTATCATTACCATATATTCAAGTGGGACAAAATGGATACATTTTCCTTGCACATTTTTAGGTCCACCTTCCAAGCTTTCAGAAATCAGATAGACTGTTAAATACTGAATTTGACCAAGAGAACCTAAACATTACTTAGCAGTACTACATGCACAAGATGCAGGGGAAGGAAGAGAATTAGACCCGTGCATACAGTACAAGACAAACTGTTACAATTGTCAAACGTGCGCTGGACAAAATTTAAAGTTTATGAAAAGTTTTATTTGTTGTCATGAAAATAGTTTCAGATGCACATAAACATATGTATTTTGCAAAGTCATCTTCACTTGGCCTCCTGAACTTTCTTGGCATTCTGCTTTTCTTTCGCCTAGAAAACAAAGGGAGATGATGTTAAGCTCTGATAAGACAAAGACCTTTCTGAACTTTGGATGACTGCTCATTATATTTTCAAACATTCAATAAAATATGCCGTAGAGAGACATTTTAAATGTAAATTTAGACCCTTCAGAAGTATCCTACTCCTATTTTACTGGGTTCATATATAAAGTCTTTTAAGACCACATATAGGTTTAAATATTTAACACAAAAGAAACTATAAGATTACATAACTTCCACAGGGGAAAAGGAGAGGTGAAAAAAAGCCCTATTTTTAAAACCTAATTTAACCTTCATTTTTTATACCTCCACATTAATTTAATTTAAACATAAAATATTTTCATTAGGAAGAGTTATTTCTATGTCACAAGAACGTGTTGCATACAGATACAATAAGTACCACAAATTAAATTCTGAAGCAACCGAGATCTTAGTTTTTTAGGTCTTTCAAAAAAGCAGAGTGGAAAAAACCCGCAAGAGTTCCTACCAAGATATTTGTGAACAGATTCTCATGTAACTTGTATCAATTGATAAATAGTTCAAATTGACAGGGAACTAGCATTTTCTTCCCTATGAATTTAGTGAAAACAGATTAGGCAAGAAGAGGGGACAATTCAGGTGCATACTAGTAATTTTTCTGTTAAAACATTTGTTCATTCTGAATCAGACTGCTGCTTGTTACCACTTATTGAACAGAATTGGATCCAATTCAGTGATTTAGAATTAAGATCTGTTATCACCAGCTGCTCAGATCCACTGCAAATTCACTAGTAAAAGAAGCTTGATGGTGTTATTAATAATCCAGTCTCATGTTGATAGGAGTTAAAACTCCACAAGTTACCCAAAGCAGGAAAAGATTAAAAACTGAATCCAAAAAAGTTACTGTCTTATAAACTACTGGCCTCCAAACATACTTTCCTAAGTAAATTCAGCTAAAGAATGTACTTACTAAACAATATTTAGCTCTTTTTTCATTATAATAATATAGAGATCCTTTTTCAGTGCGAGTTCAAAACCAGGGATACTGTCTATAGCACATGAGTAGATATGCAAGCCAGCACTGATCTTATTACAATTCAAGTACTTGACTAACCATACAGTTTAATAATAACCTTGCTAAAGTTACACACCCACTTTAGTAAATAAGCCTTAATACAAACCTTAATACTAAATCAATGTTAATAGCTAAACACCTTAAAAAGGGGAAAACAATGAACCAGTAAATCAGTAGGAGAGCAGAGAAAATGAAAAGAACAAATTTCAAGCTACCTAAATTACCAGAACCTCTGTGCAAAGGTTGCCATCTAGTGTTGACAGCTAGATAAATCAACAAAGCTGAGTGTTAAAAGTTGCAGGTTGGCAAAAGGGATCAATCTTGTACATAGGTGTCTGTGTATGTATACATTCAAGTAATCTTCAGTTCAAAAAGGGATATCAAGATAGTATAGGGAACTCTACCACATACTAACTGGAGCTACACATCACAATTGTAACAGAACTTAATTTCTCGTGTAGAAAAGCCCAAATCATTAGTCTCTTGTATTGTAGCACCTTATGCCCTGTAATGTGGTCATTTGGCTGATACTGGATTGCCTCTTCCTACATAACCACTAGAAAAATTTGTTTAGGTTGTCAAAGTGGAAATACAGTTTGCCTTTGCGTAATAATAATGCAAAGTTGGTTGGTCCCACAACCTCCAATCTCTATTGGAATTGTGCCTCTTGAGAACTGCAAGGGACTATCAAGTAAACTAGCAATATATCTGAATGTAGCAGTTTAAATAAACAAACTCATGCCATTTATGCTTCCAAGATATTTGGCTCCATTTTTCATTTTAAGTAGAAGGTATGAAGAATTCTAGTGATATACTGTTTCTTAAAAGTCAGCTAGAAAATACTCACTTTTTCTACTAATGGTATTAACTGTTGGTGCTCTGCTAGAGTCTTTAATAATTCCATGATGAAAGGCAGGTAGTTATGTTTTCTTCTAATATTTTCGATCTAAAAATAATTAAAAGAATTAACAGAATTATTATATGGCTAAACGGGGATTTTTCCCACCCCCATCATTGTGCCCCGCCAAGAGCTGGAGTTTTTTAAATTTCAGCCAGCTAAAAAGAAAGGCAAAGCAATAAAATTCTGAGCACGTGGTGAGAAAGTATATGCCAGATGAATTTACTGCTTTATGCACAAATTCTCCTTATGGTCTTTTGTTATACTATCCGAAAACCCCTCAATGATTAAGTAGGTTATATGGTTTAGCCACTGCTGTAACGCTGACAAGTACTGTCATCTAAACTTCTTTTTTTTCCTCAACTTAAATTGCAGTTTGACCTATGTATTTTTACAGTCCATTGCTTAGTTGTGGCCTCAGCCTACACTGAAGCCTTAAACATTTCTGTAATGCAAAAGCGTAACTATTTTTGTTGTACTGAACACTTTGCAACTTCTACAATGGTTCAATCCCTCAGAAAGGTAGGAGAATGTTTGGTTTTTTTACCCGAGAGGAATGGCCTCCAAAGACCACAAGTAGATGCCCTAACATAAAAAAATGTGGACTTAAGCAGTTTCCCCAGTATTTACACATACAGTTAGGAACTTCAAGGGTTTTTGCCCCCCAATTTCATTTGTTCGCTTGCTTTCATGCTTTGGTTTGGTTTTGTGTTTTGTTTTTTTAATAGTTTCTTGAATTGCATCCTGATGCTGTGGAACAGAATATAGTAACACTGCTTTACAGACAGGTAACAGTAACTCTTTACAACTTAACACATGTACTGTAGAAATAGATTTCAAATCTATCAGAATTATTGAAGTCTTGGTCTGTACCTTCTCCAAACTAGTGAAAACACTTCTTTCATTTTTAGTGAAAGCAATTCCTTTGTAGGAGGTTCTAGAACTCACTGTGCTTAAAAAAATACTTTGAAGTGAGAAAAATACAAAGAAGTGGCAAAACAAAGAGAGCTACAGAGACCACTACAAATTGACTTGTAAGCCTTATGCTAAAAGGAGTGAAACTGGTAATTAATCTGTGAATTCAGGAATGCAACATTAATAACATTGTCTAATACCCATCCAATTCCTTCAGATTAATTGCAACAGCCTCCCATAGATATAAAAGCTGGCTTTTTCTTACAACTTTTCCAACAGTTTAATCAGAAAAGCAAAGGCTACGTACCTTATATCTTTTTAATTTTTGGTTCTCTTCTTCAATTAACATCTGGTATTTTGCAACTTCTGATTGTATAGAACTTAACATATTACTACTTTGATCTGTATCCATAGGCTCCTCCTTCCACAAAACAGAAAAAGTTAACTGGATGATGTTACTGCTTTTTTAAAAATATATTTTTAATTAAAATAAGTCTTGGGAGTATTTCTATCACAGAAAGATTCAATTTTGCTTACAGTTATAGGAGCATTCAAGGAGTTGCCACAGTTAGTTATAAGCAGATTAGCTCAGGTACTAGGAGAAGAATAGTTCCACAACCACAGAAAATTAGTCAAGACAGAGCCACAATGACATGGTCATACTGTACCAAGTGCTCAAATCAGCTCACCCAGAACTAACCAGACCTGCATCAGTGCATCCACATAGCACTGCACTGTGCTGGACAGATATGTAGCAATCCTTTCCTGCATTTTTTTAGTGATAGTCCATTTGGAGCCAGGAAAGAAGGTGGTGAATAATAAAGCGAAGACACAGAACTATTATCAGAGAACTACTCCAGTAACTTAAATACCATGGCCTACCTCTGCAAGTTGCTGCTGTAATTCTGCAATCCTCTGCTCATATATCATCTTTCTGTCAGATACAATAGCCATCAAGTTAAACCTTATCTCACCTTCACTGTATCTAAAGGAAGAACAACAACAATAAAAACAAACACTTTCAAAATTATTTATTAACACGACAACTCAAAAACCTCCTCCACAATTTCTTTATAAGGGAATGCATTTTCTGGGAAAAGAAATCTAAATGATCTATTAAGCTAAGCTGTGTTACAAATCCAATCTTGCCACAAAATAAAATCAGACCTCAGATGAGCACTACCCAATACGTAACTCCTAATAACCTCCTCTCCCAACTTATTACTATTCCTGTCTGTGGTCACAAAAAATAAAAATTGAAACTGTTCAAAAAAGAAAATAAAACATGATATATAGTTGACAAGAAAACTTGCACAAGACTGCTACACACAGTATTTTTACTTTCTCATTACTGTTACTTGTTAGAAAACATTGGAGACTTCTTCATACAATGTGCAAAGTACATTCAACAATTAGACTAGCAGGCCTTTCGGAGCTTAAAATCTCCGAAGGGGATTTGGTAGTAATGTTTTGCCTATCAAAACAAAGTCTTCAAGTAAAAGACTTTGAAAATTATTTCCTAAAAATGGCATACAATCAGCTTTATTTCTAACACGTTTGGGTCTGCAGTTTGAGGGTCAGAGCTAAGCAGTAGGAAAACTTCTATAGCATGATTTTCTAGCTTAAATTTCTACAACAAGCCACATACCTAAGGAAAACTTGTTTTCTGTAAATACCAGCTGTGGGGATATAGTTATTATTTGGTATTTTTAATTATAAGCGTACAACCAAACTTTATCCATAGTAATGGTGCTCTTAGTTTTCACTCGCAAAGACACACAGTTGTCTAACAAAGTTAGTAATCTTGCTCTTCCTTTTTCAGAGAACTAGTAGGATCTCTCCTCACTACACAGATACCTACTTTGATTAATCATACAGCAACACAGCGTATTTGAGACTTATCTATCATCACGTTTGGCTCATGTTGGGCAACAGGTTCTGAAGTCACACAGTGATATGCATATAAAAATGATGCATAAGCGTCATTCCTTAGAAATTCAGTTGAAAGCCTTCAATTAAGGAAATTAAGAATAAGGAATTTTTAAACATATATAAAGTGCTATATTTTAAAAGCATCGTGATCATTTACTTTTGTATACGTTTCTCTATGACAGGCCGTACAGCACTTATCCAGTCATCTTGATTGCATGCACCTAGAAAAAACAGAAAAAAGAAAACAATGAATCTTCTTTGCAAAATTTGTTGCAAATTCAAGACTTGTGTAATTCAGGCTTATGCAGCAACTTCAGAGTATGTAACTTGCCAACTGCAGTCTCAAATTACTCAGGTGGGTTTTTTTAGGAGGTAGAAAGTACTTTTTTTTAATAACAACATTTAGGTTAACGTACTGGCCAAAGCAATGGAGCAAAACTAAATTTTAAGGGTATAAGCATCTAACATCTATTTTGTTGATCTAAGAAACAACATGGGTGGGAAAAAGTATGTTATGTAATATTTTTATGGCACAAAAGAAATTAGTTGGTATGACAATATAAAAGTAGACAGCAAAAGAAAAAAGTATGGATAGTTATAGCTGTTCCATTTAGACAAAATAAAGAGTTAACACTATGTAGATGCAATACAATGTTACAAAGCCAGGCATAGAAAAAAATATAAAAAGGATGTATGATAGATAACTTGATTTTAAGATAAACAAGAGGATAACTAAAGGTGATATCATAAGCTGATAATGTCTTCTTAACAATTTCAAGACCTTACAGCAGATGAAAAGACCCACGATCCTGTGACCACAAAAGTTATGTTACTGGGAGGTCTGCAGACTGTACAGTCTCTCTAACCAGACTAAAGATGAGATTTAGCAGCAAGCCATTACTCAGCCTAAAAATAAATATAACTGTCAAGAAAACTAGGAAGACTCTGGAAATGGAGTGTGGAACATTTTGAGATTATATCAGACTCAAAAGAAAGTGCAGACACACGATAGGCACTGTAGAGCTTTTCAAGACACAAGATGGCACACATACTGCCAGTTAAGAAAGATTACGAGACACAACACAGAATCAAGTCTCAGAGAAAATAAAGCTATGCTAAAAGTCACTATTCTTTTTCAAACCCTTGGGAAAATATTTGCTATCTAAGAAGAAAGAGGGCAGTGTGTAAACATCAGCCACATAATGTATAAGAATTGTATGGAGTCAGCTGTATGCATGCTCCCACAGAAGAAACAAACAATAAAATAAATGGATAGTTTATAACCAACCGGGAAAAAAAAAATAGCTTTGAAGACATGGGACAGGAACTGTCTTGGGTGACAGTACCACAAAAAGGAAGACGTGGGGAAAAAATATTTGCACACTATCAGTAAGGAAAGACAAAAAGATTATATAGTTTTACCAGGTTTTGTTAGAGACAGCTGAGAACAACAACATACTTCAGGTAAGGAGAGCAAATATTCCCAAGAAGTGGGTTATGTAAGCTTCTCTCTTACAACAAAACTATTAAGGTATTAGAAGCCCACTGGATTGCATGGCCTGTTCATTTGATTACTGAATGAAATGAGAGATAAACAGAAACCTGGAGGAAGCAGCAAGAAAACTGCATTTTCAGAACAATGAAAATAAAACAATATAAATGACTGCAATAAAGTATGAGCCTGAATAGCACATTAAAAAAACTTTAAAGATATGCTGTATTGTAATATATAACTTGGTTTGACACTGTAACATACAACCAATTTGTTGCAATAAGCTAGTGTTAAAACGAAGGATGTTCAGAAAAAGATATATATTACCTAAATCAATTGGTCCTTCCCTTAAGCCATCTAGTTCATATAGCCGTCCATTAACAGGAACATAGCTTACAAAGTGAAATGCATCTTCTTCTTTTGCTGAAGACTTTGCATCAAATTCAAACATCTGTTGTCTGCAAAGAAAATTTTAAAAAATCTGAGATGAAAAAGGATTTCCTCAAATTTTGCCCAGATTTAAAACATGCATTACCTGGCAAAACTGTTGTGAACTTGCCGAATTACTTCTGAGTTGCTTAGTGCCAAACCTTTCATCTGAAAGTAGATAATAAAATGAAATTGTAAGCCAACATAGATATAACACTATAATACTTAAAATACAGGAAATAGTAGGCACTTACCGCAGCATCAAAACTTTGTGAAAATTCTTTAAATTCTGACAAAGTCTCTCCTAGATGGATATCTTGATGAGCACAATTTAATAGCACACTTACTATGGCTTGAGTAGCACAAGCGTTATTAATCACCTAGAAAAAAAAAGTGTTGAGAATTTGTTCAGTACTGGCGATAAAAATTTAGCTGAAACTGGGCAACATTTTTCATTACAAACACACACTTTCTATGTTGCTTCACATTAGAGCTTCACTCTAAAACAAGCAGCAAATCTAGTCTGAGGAGGAGGAGACTAATAAAATGAATGCTGGATGGCTATCATATACAATTCATCGATAAAACTGATATTTCACACCTCCACTTAGAAACTCTTGTCATTCTACTGCCTCATCACCTTCCTAAAGTGATTAATAAAGGACAGAGAAGAAATACAGGAACTCTCTGATCTCGGTGGAAAAACAAATTAAGTAGTATTCAAAGCAAGCTGCCCAAAATAAGTTACTGTATCTATGGTCTTAAAGAAGTCAACTCTCCCAACAAGAATGTCCTTCAAATAATCAGAATCCCTACCAGGAGTGGGAGCTCAAACACAGTATTAATTTGGGGCAATAAAGCATATTAAGGAACCTAGAATTTTTATAAAAAGGTTGCCTTGGACAAAAAACTTCAAATATCCTAGGGACAAAATAATAAAATTTAGAGGTGTTCCAAGATGTAAAGATTTTTTAAAAGATTGTTTGCTGAATAATAAGCCATATGAAGTTTTAGATTTTCACTTGTTTCTTAATTTACAATATACCTCCTCTTTTCAACCTAACATTTAAGTTACTAGCTTGCGTGACACTGTTCCTTCAGTGTTAACTACTCTATTTTTTAAATATAAACAAAACCCCTCATAACACAGCCATGTCTTTAATGTTGCTTAGTAATACCCAAACTAAAATACAGTATTTAAAGAAAGAGACAAGTATTATTAAATATAAACTGAGATTTAATTAAAAGTACAGTAATCAAATGGTATAAGGCCATAATACAAGAAAGACTTTGTATTAGCAGCTTTTTTTCTCAGTGAGATATCGACAAGGAAAAATAATATATTTTCAGTCTATGAGACTATTTTGCAGTTTAAAATGCTACTTAAACCTTAGGACCGGGAGAGAAGATATTGATTTTGTATTAAAAAAAAGTGAAAATTAGTTCAGGGTTGTGAATGTAAAACCACTTCCAACAAGAGAAAGGAAAAAAAAAAAAAAGAGAAAAAACAACCATCCTGCTCTACCATCAAAGCTAGTCCTTAACAAAGGAAAGCCTACTATGCTATGTTAATACTGTAAGCCACATCATATATTCATTTTCTATGCTTCAGGGTGTTGTCAGTTCAGATTATGTCTGTATAGTGCAGATTATAAAGAAATAATAAAGCACTTCTTAATTTAAGAAAAGTACAAAATAGTTGACTTAGATGGTAAACAAGGGAGTCAACTACACACACAGAACAGATTACAGCAACGGAAACTCAAATTACACAAACTGCAGGTATGCAAGCTAAAGACTACAGTTCATACAATTACAAAATAAAGGACATAGAAGGAAAATCCATCAAGGGCAGTGAAATAATGAAGAGCAACAGAAAAATTAAAAACCATAGACTATTAGAATGATTTAATTCGAGAGAATTAATACTAAAACATAGGAAAAGGAACCAAGAACTAAAGATTCTGAGATATGACTAGGGATAGACAGTTGTAAAAGCAGTCCTAGGTTGAAAGCAGGAAGATCCTAAGTGGATTAGAACAGGCTAATCTGAAGCACTGGTTACAAACATTGTAATTAATCTCACAGAGAAAGGAAAAAGAAGGAAGAGAGACCTATAGTGAAGAACTATTCGAATAGTGCTATTACAATGAAGGGAGGGTCACTACAGTAAAACACACTTGTTAAATGATAATACAGGACATTATAGGGAGTGACAGCACTAACTATTTGTACTAAAAATCAAGATGGAACAATCAGCTGCTCTGCAGACTGCTAACCCAATAACAGCTTCAAAAAAGGGAAGGGAAATTAAGAGAGATTTTGTGCCTAGAGGCAATATCAACACAGAAACTGTGTTGGACCAGCTCGATACCGGAGCTTTAAATAACAGCAAAAATAGGAGGAAAAATTAAACTCAGCAAGGAATTTGTGGTCTCATCAAATACTTGCCTGTCAGCATAAATATATTTTTGTATTCCAACTGCAGTATGAGAGGAGTCTGTTTAAGTATATAAGGACCAAGCTAAACTTGTCTTACTGCTAGAAAACAATACGCAACAGACACAAGTCTTAGACCAGTAGCCCCCAGCTGCCAGAATGGAAGTACATTATAGAACTACAAATGCTCTTCAGAAAGTGAGAGGCAGGAGATAAGGAAAAGGCAGCAAGAATAATCTTGTAGCAGAGGAAGAGAAGCATGTGCATGTGATATGCATAAAAACACAGTGTGTTTCTGGATCTAGATGACATGGAAGAACTACCAAGATGGAAGGAGGAGGTATGGAGCCAGTGGTAGTTCATGGGCAGGGTGAAGAGCACAGAGTGAGGAGGTGACTGTAGTACCAAATCTAGACGAGTGAAAGGTTGATCTGTCACATGGGCACAGCATCCGACCAATGCACACAGCCAGTCCAGCACTGCTACACACACAAGCTAGTGAGTCCATTGAGAGAGAAATTGGTCAGGATACATTGGAAATTAGGGTAGATGGGTATCTCTTACTTAAGGTGCTCAGCATTGGCAGAAAACATTTTCTGCATTTACATAGCATGACAATATATGCAGGTTGTCCCAGAAAGATTTTTGATTTGAGGAAACTTAAAAGAATTTTCTGTATTTGTCCAGAAATGAAAACATTTGCCTGTATATTACTGTCCAGGAATATTTGATTGATCAATATTCAGGACTCCAACATAAAGCAGATACCCATATTTGAAAGATTTTGCTAGTAAAGCTATAAGGTGTATTCAATAATATTTTAAAAAAAAGAATATATATACAGATGTATATGCACATTAGTGAGATGATCTCAAAAAAGCTAAGATTGCCATATCATCAAGTAAAGCTTACCTTAAAACAAACAAAGGAACCACTTGAATGGGCTACTCTGGCACACTCTTCAATTAAGATGTGTAACTTCATAAGCATGCAGATTTCCTTAAGGATCCAATCTGATTTTCTGGGTCAACTTAAGGCTGAAGCACTTGACTCACATCCTCTATCTGATGGATTACATGCTTTGTTTTTAAAAAAATGCTGTGGACGACACTGGGCTGCAATTGGTAGTATAACCAGCAAATCTCTGGGGTTCACTTACTAAGCATCCTAATGTTAGCAAACAGTTGGCTTTACAAAGCTCAAGGTGAAAAATTCAGCATTAGGGCAAAATTCTGAAACTTACTTTTGTTTAAAAATAGTATCTAATTTTTAAAATCTGTTTTTATTTCTTTTTAATAAATATATAATCTTCCTATAGTTATATTAAATTACTGAAAATCTCTTTCTGATTTTGATTAGATGTGTTGCAAGTTCATTTTACTTATGAAGTTATCATTCTACTATCTTATGAAACTACCCGAAGTTTAGCTTTAACACAGATATCTGGTCTATCTTAATGTTATCAAACCTGAAAACGTCAAAAATTTTCAGTTGGAAATCAACTGAAATATTAGAAGTGTTAAAAAAATACTTATAATATGCTTCCACTAGTGGCACAAAGATAACTACAGACCAATGTTTTGTTATTAACAGTATCATTTAGAAGATCCTCCTTCTGAAGGTATATAGATTTTATTCCCAATTAATGAAGTGAATGTTTTATTATTACAGTAGTAATTTCCAAATTACTAAAAGTAGTAATCATCACAATGCAGCATAAAATAAATACATGGCACAAAACAAAGGCATGATACCAATACTTGAGTAATAAAATCTGAAGAGGTTGTTAAACTGAAAAATTTTAGTACTTAAGTCTGCGACAATGGCATTCTTTTCTGTCAAGAGAAACTTCCACTTCTGCAGCGATCAGCACAGAATACAACGATTCAAAACAGTGCTGAAGATAGCTGAATACAGTGAGTGGTACAATCGTGTAGTCACTATGTGTAAAAATAACAGCAAGGGCCTACTTAAGCAACACAGAAATCAGGAAATTCAGAGTTAAGGCTGAAGTTGTATCCTTAACTCACCTCATTGTGCCTAGGTATCCTAGCTCAAAGGGTATGTAAGATCATCCAGAGTTCTGTGGCCTCAAATAGAGGACCAAATCATACCTAGGCATAACAGGGAGGCCAAATTTAACATGAGTGCACATAAAAGTGACCATTAAAAAAAAAAAAATCCTATAATATGCATGCATATTAGACAGACTTTAAAATTCAATTCCCCCCAACATACTGGTGATTTAACTTTGAACAAGACCTAGTTGTCATCTGGAATTCAACTACAACATTGCTATGAAAGTAGATACGAGTAAAATGTGAGCATGCACTAGCTTCTTATCAAAATTGTGCTCCTTAATGCAATTTTAAAGATGCTTTGCTAGACACAGTTGGAGAGCTGTAGCCTTTTACATCTAACTGAAGTTTCCCCCCTCTAAAATGAAACATTTCTTAAGATGGAACATTTAATTAAACCTGAACAGAAACAGAGACATACTGTAACAGCATCATTTATTTCTCCCAGTAAATTGGTGTTACATAGTAACAATTA
Source organism: Phaethon aethereus (assembly GCF_964289735.1). Classification (NCBI taxonomy): domain Eukaryota; kingdom Metazoa; phylum Chordata; class Aves; order Phaethontiformes; family Phaethontidae; genus Phaethon; species Phaethon aethereus. The sequence continues at coordinate 9,040,904 of NC_138584.1, forward strand.
GTCTTGCTCATACAGGATTCAGAATGACACTTTAAAACTTCCCTGCCCTAAAAGGGATTGTACCACATCTCTTTAGATGGTAACATTTAAAAGAGAAAACGCATGGGAAAGAGAGTTAAAGACTACTTGAGATTTTTAGGGCTCCAGTGTCACGTCAGTTTTAAAGATACAGATCAACAGACCAATAATCTCAAATGCCATAAAAATTTTTCTAGCCCAGAAAACAAATCTATTTGTTCTGGGGTTCCAGCCTACAAATGAACATATAGTTATTTTACTCATCACTTTTGTAATTAAGAAAAAAAAAGTCTTGACATCTGAAAAAGATTCTTGAAAGATAACAAAACATCCTCAAAGCCACCATAAAATTAGACTTAAAAATGCATAGAGAAAATAAAAGAGGCACATGAGCCCAATTGCATGATAGCTGGGAGGGGTTGCTATAATAAAAAAATTTAATATTGATGCTTGTCTTCCCTTGTGCTCCTGGGTGACTCAGGAGGAGTCACAGACTGTGGTTTCAGGAAATGCAGTAATCTCAGCACTACTATAAAGATAATCCTGTTCTCCCTCACTTACCTTCTACCAGCTTTGGCCTGTACAGACCCACTGAACAAATATATCTCATAATGTAGCAGGAGACCAGCCCAGAAAATATGCACAGAGAATCTATGGAAAACTGCTGGCTGGTGAGTTGTACTGGCTCATGGAAGTTCAATGCGCAGCCGAGCCATTGCAAGAGAGGAACAGAACCATGAAGCTGAAAGAAGACAGGTTGGGAGGACCAAGACATCCTCAACATCATCAACAAATCATCAAATCAGCCATTTGCTTGAGCAAATTTGCTCTGCACCATCAGTCCTCAAAACATAGCATGTCAAGTTAGATATCTAACTAAGGCTAACTTCCTCCAATGTAAAAGTCAGCAGAGCTAAGCTGGTATTACAAATCCTCCCCAAAACATCAAAAACAGTTTCTTTCACTTATTTGTTGACTTTTGCTTTTAATTTCTTTGTGACTATTTCACTAGTTGTTCAGTCACAATACCTCAGTCCAGACAAAACTGAACTGACATGAAACACAAGCATGTATTTGTCTACAGGAAATGTTTTGATTTTGCCAAGTCACTGCACTTGACTAAGTGACAACACTAAAGTATGAAAAAGATATTCTAATTTTAAACTCCTTGCAAGTTACTTTGGAAACATATTCCATGCCATCAAGTGGCATAACTAGGTACTACTATTTTAAAATAGTGAATACTTCTAGAAATTGCTTTCCATGATGAAATTAATGAACTTTTAAAAGTGACTCCAAGCACACCCTCTTTAAAGGCATCAGGTGAAGGAGGGGGAAGATTAGAAAGTTCCTACATTTCCACGAAGAGGTTTTGTGCTTAAGAAAACAGTAAAATATGAATGCTTCAAAGAAAGCTACAAAATAAAAGGAGACTTTTCATTGTTAACCTTTAATTTTCTGTTTTTGTTAGCAAGTTTAACATTATCTGAATTTTCTGATGTACATTCTGCAATCCCAACTTAAAGCTCAACAAAGCTCCTCTTAGCTACTTGCTTTTAAACACAGTGTCATGCTTCAAAAACGGAAGTGGAGAGAGGAAAAAAAGCAGAAGTAGTGAAGCAAGCAGACAAATGCTTTGAAACTTCTCAGCATCCACAAGAACAGCAATTCTGGGAAAACCTCATCTACTCACTAGAAACAAGGTGAAATCCCTTGAATGAATGTAAACCTGCCTTCATCTTAAAAAACGTCTAAACGTCTCCAGAGTCGTATCAGAGTAATTTCCTCCTGCCAAGTAACTACCCTCTGAGAGTTATGTCAAGGATTTTCCCCGAGGTTCTTCTTCATCAAGGCTATTCTTGTAGCCATAGCCTACTGATCACGAACAGTGCATTTGATTAGGTAGAAATCACAACCTAAACCAGTGCTTATCAGATCTATCAACCTATAAAGACATTTGACAAACTACTGCTCATCATTGAGAGCAGTGGACATTGCTTGGCAGGACTCAAAAGCTGCAGCAGGGGAAGAATGAAGAACACAGTATTTAAAAAAGACCAAGGAATAAATTCATCCACAACAGCATGAAACAGTAAAGTGATTATAAAAGAAACAAATTAAAGATGATTTTCTGCACAGCAGAAGCATATGTACCGAGTAGCCAGGACAGCTATAGATACACCTAATGTTTCCATTGTTTTCTGTATTTCTCACTTTTAGCGAGAAGTGTGTGGAGACTTCTTTATATCCTGAAGTTTACATACAACACACTTCTGCATTTGTGAAGAAAAAAACCCAAACAAACCAACAAACCAAAGCAAAAAACCAAAACTAACCACCAGTCTATGTGTCAGTCTTCATAGAAGGCTTAATAATTTGCCCTTTGATATGAATGCTTTGTAATTAACACATGCAGGGTTACACTTCCTGTCTGGACTATTACATTTATCACTGTTTGAGAAGCAGGTCTTGAAAAAGAGCTAAAAATATTTATTAAATACTCCTACTTTCATTCTGGCTACTTTTTCTTGCTTTTCTTAATTACTAACAATAGACACAGCAGTCTGTCAAAGCTAACACAGAATTTCAGTATTACTCCTAAGGCTTACATTAGCAAAAAAATTTTCTTGTAATTTCTAATTTAAACTTTCTGATTTAAATATCAAAACTTCCACGCCAAAATGGTCTGCAAACTCTTAAAGCAAAGTATTATCCTAGAGTTATACTGCCCTGACTGCAGAGCATTTGAGAAACACAAGAAATAAAAGCTGGACCAAAATAAACACTTCTTCAAAGAATTTGTTGAAAGTGGTTTCAAAAACATAGTTTGCTCATTCCGCCGAGACCATTTATCAAGTAATTCTTTACCGCATAGAAGAGTTACTTTCTCTGGTAGGCAAGGACTGACAAGTAAATAAGAGCTTTACTCTTATGTCATCATACCTGATGATATTTTTGCCTGACTTGACAGATCAATCTGATTTGATTTGCTAATCATCTTTTAATACACAATTCCTAGTCTCACAGAATTTGTTAAAGTTATTTCATGTTGTAAAATGTTGTTTTTTATGTACATATTAACAAGAGTTTATTTTTCAATATTAAAAGCCATATTTCAGGACATATCTAAGAAAAATACTGAACTTACCATACCTGTTTAGCGAAAAATATTGTATCCAGTCTGGAATCTTGAACAACAGAACCTGCTGGTTCCTCTCCAGGCTGCCACTTGAAAAGGAAAATCAGCCCATGTACTGGCCTAAAAATAAAATTGATAGGGGGGAAAAAAAAAAAAAAATCACCTGTACTGATGAAAAATATCAAATCCAGAAATCTCTACTATAATTTAACTGTATGCTGGTACAGTAATTCTGTTAATTATTTCTTTCTAAACATAGGGAACTTACACCGAAATTTTCAGACGGTCTTTTAATTAGGCAGAACATACTGTAGGCTTCTTTCCGTATATGCTAAACAATCCCAAACCGAATCAGCATTTAGTCAGTAAATCAGGACCAGTTTTCCTGGCTACTGTAAATTACAGTTGCACAACACTTTTGAATCTGTTAGTGATAAACAGCTACCAAAACATTGCCAATCATATACAAAAACTGGAGCTAAAATTTTGGTAACCCTCTTAGGCATAAATGAAATATTCAAGGAGGAGCTCTTGTGAAACTTCATGCTTTGAGTTATCTCTCTGACAGGTAAGAGAAATCCAGTTTTCTACCAAAATTGTGTCTTGCTTTTTAGACTGCATGTTTTGCACAGCAAACAGTTTTTACTGCATGTTGCACTATATTTAGTATTCCTATAAAACAAATATTCATTAGTAAAGGAAACAAGTCTCACAAAATCTATAGCTACATTAAAGCAAAAACTTGTTCATCACATCAATCTGAATTTAAGGTCATCACCACAAAGACGCCACAAAAGGTTTATCTATAAAAGGTAAACATACTACTGTACTGCATAAGAAATTGCTCCTAAGCTCTGACAAGAAGACTGAGATGTCTTTTTAAACAATGGGTCCACTGAGGAAATTTGAAAAATGCTATGTTTTATTATATTCGCTAACTCTTAGCGTTCAAGTTAGAGTGTGGGGTTGAAGGAAGCTGGCCATCACGCAAGACTACAAAGGTATACACGAGACAGTAAAAGCAAGCAAAGTTGCTATTATATGAACAAAAAAGGTAACATTCTGACGGAGTATCATATCAAGTACACAGTGCAGGCAGCAAATAATTTCTCGAGTAACATTTCTGCCATTCAGGTGTCACTTGTCAAATATCTTCAGTCAGACAAAAACTGTAAAACTACACCTTCTGTACAACTGCTACGTCTTCTGAAAGAATAATTATACAAGTGTAGGATATCTGCACAGGAATAGAGTAAGGTCTAAAACTTCCACTTAAAATGTTCCATATGAACACGGATAACACTTACTGCATCATGGACAAAGTGGCAAAAGAATTAATATTGCCTAATGAGGGCAGAACTGTTCCATACGGTATCAGTCATTATCAATTATAACAAGACTATTTGCCTTCACATATGTATGGAAGTGGTTTTGCAGGAAAAACAAGTTACAAGAGTACATTAAGCTAGTTTAAGGCAACAGATGAAATATGTTATGTGAGGAAGAAGGGAGATAAAGAAAAAAACCAAGAAACAGAACTTCGTCAAAGGATATAATGCAAACCAATGAGAAAGTCATTACAAATCTATTTTCACATTCTAGCTGGTATTAGCGTCTCTTTCCAAAACCAGAAAAGCTATTTTAAGTACCAAGACATTAATAAAAAGTAATTAAATTGCCAGGTACTTGTCATGGTATAACTCCATCTAGCAACTAAGCACCACACAGCCACACTCTCATTCCCCCCTAGTGGGATGGGGAGAGAACTGGAAAGGTAAAAGTGAGAAAACTCGTGGGTTGAGATGAAGACAATTCAATAGGGGAAAGCAAAAGCCATGCACACAAGCAAAGCGAAACAAGGAGTTCATTCACCACTTCCCATCAGCAGGCAGGGGATCAGCCATCTCCAGGAAAGCAGGACTCCATCACGCATAACAGTTACTTGGGAAGACAAACGCCATCACTCCAAATGTCCCCCCTTTCCTCCTTCTTCCCCCAGCTTTATATGCTGAGCATGACGCCATATGGTCTGGAATATCTGTCTGGTCAGTTGGGGTCAGCTGTCCCAGCTGTGTCCCCTCCCAACTTCTTGTGTACCCCCAGCCTCCTCGCTGGTGGGGTGAGAAGCAGAAAAGGCCTTGACTGTGTAAACACTGCTCAGCAATAGTTAAAATATCCTTGTTATCAACACTGTTTCCAGCACAAATCCAAAACATAGCACCATACCAGCTGCTATGAAGAAAGTTTTAACTCCATCCCAGCCAAAACCAGCACAGTATTTAATTACATAAAAATCCTCATGAACTTCTGTGGAAATTGAAAAACACCCCAAAAATCAAATAAAAGGCCATCAAAACACCTGAGGTTAGTATACATTCTTTCAGCAACTTCAGACAAATGTAAATAAAACCCATATAGATTAGAAAAGTGCCTTACTTCAATTTTTCAAAGTTCTCTGGTTCCAAACTCCATATTTCTTCAACTTGTGCTCCTCTACAACCTGAAACAAGGAAAGATATGGGTTTCTTCAACTACCCCATTTAAAAGGGACACAGCCGGTAAAGACAGACACATGACAGGACTGTGTTAACATTTACAACTTGTATGTTCAGGTCATAGGAAAGTCTATTTACAGGCTTTAATGCATCTTCATTAAAAACCCAAACCAAGCAAACAAGGCCGGTCAAGAGAAATTATTTCAAGAATTTCTCCTGTGTACAGTGATGTTGTCTTTATAACACAGTTGCATTTAATAAAGAAGCAGAGGGGATTAACCTATCGTCGGTCACCTCATGTCCCTTACTCAACTGAAAATAATATGTTTTTAAAGACATAGTCAGCTAGTCTAAAGCAGAACCTTCAAACATCTTTCTCCAGAGAAAGGCCCATGGTGACTGAAAAACCCGTGAAAGATTGAAAATACTGTAAACAATACACTGAAGCAAGATGTTTGCATAAGACAGGGTCCAAAAAGTTCAAATACTTAGTACGTGGAAGATTAATCTATTAGCTAAATAGAAACACAAAAGGAGAAGCATGTCTGGGCTTCACTTGTGAGAAAAAGATGTGACACAAATTAGAAATCAATGTCATCTAGCATAAAATCATTTTGCTTCTTTGGCCAAAATCCTGCATAGGCTTCTCTGTTGTTAAGACCATATAATCACAGTATTGCCAAAGATATTAAATGCAATTCAACGTAAAAATTAATGCTCTGAAAGCCAAAGCTGCCCCTTGCAGGCTACCCAGCCTACTGCCGAGCCCGAGCTCAGCTCGCTCACAGCCAGTCCCCGTAACGCCTTCTCTCCCGGCGGCTCGGTAACTCCGTCAGCCGGCACACGACCCAAACGCCTATCTAGCCATTCGCAAACGCAGGCATCAAGCTCTCGGGCAGAGCCTACCAGTGCCCTGGGCGATAGGACGGGCTCCGGTGCACAGCCCGCCCTGCGACCGGGCACCCACCGCCCCGAAGCCGGGAACACCCGGGCCCCAGCGGGGCAGCCCGACGCCGGGGCTGGGGGCCCTCGCAGCTGCCCTCGCCGGGAGGCTGGCCGCTGCCGGCCCTCAGTACGTGCGGGCTGCCGGGGAAGCCCGGCGCTGCGAGGCGGGAAGCGCTAGGCGCTGCGAGCAGGGCCCCAGGCCGGGATAGCCGCGCAGAGGTCACAAGAGACACGCTCATTTCCACTCGCGCCCGTTCACCGCCACGCTGCCAGCTTCCACAGGCGCACGTTTCGCGCCGCTCCCGCACCCCTGCGGCAGCGCTCACTCCGCCGGCGCGGGCGCGCCAGACCCCGACCCGAGCCTCCCCTCCGCCGTGCCTTGTGTCTCCTTCCCCGCCCAGCCCAGGGGCCCCCCACCCTTCCCCAAGGAACCGGGCGGCGCCCCGCTGGACGCGGCGGGCGGGCTGGTCTGGCACCCGCACGGGAGCAGCCGTAGCCACCAGCGGAGCCGCGGCCTCAGAGCCCCACCGCCTGCCCAGCAGCGCGACCTCAACGCCCGGCTCGGCTCGCCTCCCCCCTCACCGAAGCCCTTGATAAGCTCCGTGAAGACGCCCGGGTCGCTCTCCATGAGGCACCACTCGCCGGCGCTGCTCCCTCCCGACATGGCGACAACCCGCGCGCTCCCTCAGGCTCGGCGCCGCCGCCGGCCGGTTAAGCTGCGAGGCCGAGGGACACCGCTCCCTTCCCAGCAGGCCCCGCGGCCCACGCCGCCCCTGTCATCTCTATGGTGAGGCGGGGCGGGAGCAGGAAGCGGCGGCGAGAACTGGATCCGGGGCAGCAACCCGCTGCCGGCGGTGGCACCGCCCCGGCCGCGGAGGGACCGCGCCTCCGCCCTGCGCCTCCGGTCCTGTGGCGGCGGGCGCGAGATACTCCCTGCAGCCGCGGCAGGGCGCGGTTCCGGCTCGGCGGCGCGGCTCCATCCGGGCACTGGGCCGCGACGGGCGGTGGGCGCGGCCTCATCCGGGTCCCCGGGATGCTGTCAGGACGCCGGCGGGGCGGAGCCGCGGGAGACGCTGAGTCTCTGGCGGCTGGAGCGGGACCCGCCCTACTAGTCCCCTGCGCCTGCAGGTGGCTCCGACACCGCCCGCCGTCCCAGCCCGCGCCGCGCACCATCGCCCGGCGGCCCGGCAGCCGCCGCAGCTCCCTGGGGCTGCGCCACTGCTCGGCATCGCAGGCCGCGCTGGCCCGGGCAGGCCCTGCCCCGCGGCCCCTCCCAGGCCGCGGCCTCGCAGGCAAGTCGCGCCTCTCGGGGGAGCGGTGAGGGCGGGGGCAGAGGGCTGGCGCCGGCCGGGTAGGCCGCGGCGCCGCGAGTGTGTGGGCTCCCCTCGGTGTCAGCCCCGGCGGGGTTGGCGTGGATGCGGGGGGAATCGGGAGAGGCTGGCGCTGTAAATGGCACCTGGGCCCTTTAATCCCCGTGAAGGGATTAAGGGGCGTGTTGTTCGGGGCTACTACTCTGCTTTGCCGTCACTTGTGTTTATCGTCGTTATAGAAACTTGACAGCTAAACTCACAGGTTTTCGGTATCAACTTTAGATGCTTTTTCCTCATAATTTTGTTCTATGTCAGTTAAGCTACCTTTTACCTTCCAGTCAATATTTTTTTTAAGCAAATTCTGTACTAGAATTTTTTGAGCAAGTATGTGGTTCATATAGTCAATAGTTTGCGTTGGAAGGGACCTTTAAAGGTCATCTAGTCCAACCCTCCTGCAGTGAGCAGGGACATCTTCAACTAGATCAGGTTGCTCAGAGCCCCGTCCAGCCTGACCTGGGATGTTTCCAGGGATGGAGCATCTACCATCTCTCTGGGCAACCTGGGTCAGGGTTTCACCATCCTCATTGTGAAAAATTTCTTCCTTATATCTGGTGCAAATCTACCCTCTTTTAGCTTAAAACCATTACCTCTTGTCCTATCGCAACAGGCCCTGCTAAAAAGTTTGTCCCCATCTTTCTTATAGGCCCCCTTTAAGTACTGGCAGGCTGCAATAAGCCTTCTGTGCTCCAGGCTGAACAACACCAACTCTTTCAGTCTGTCCTCATAGGAGAGGTGTTCCATCCCTCTGATTTTTGTGGCCTTCCTCTGGACCTGCTCCAACAGGCCTATGTCTTTCCATTTGTGATTTGGGAAATGTTCTCATATAGCATTCCTGTTTACATAGAGATGCTTGTTTTCTGAAGTATGAGGACTTCTGCTGTTGTCAGAGCTCTGCTGTAGTGCGGGTTTACTTTGTTAGAACCATAGCTCAATCTGATGGTTATGGTCTCTCTGCTTAATAAACTGGGAGACATTCTCTGTAATTTTCAGTTTAATGCTTATGCAAAATTTTGAGAGCAGAGTGGGAGAATGCAGTTTCTTATAGAACAAAGTATATATAGTTTTGAAGTATTTGAAGACAATTTGAATTGTTGTCTTTAAAATGTCAATGCATTTTTGTCATAAAAGATCTGACTTGGTCAAAATTTAATTCCATATATTTTCACTACAAAGTTTGATTCATCATTGTTAACACAGCAGTTAAATTTAAGAACTTAGGTTGGAACCTGTAGTTCTATTAAAACTTTGTGCTTTTTGTATTTTTTTTATATGTACCTGAAACTTGTAAGACATTTTATTTCTTAGGAAGACTTGGGGTGAATTGTAAAAGTCACAGAAAATAACAGAAGTTAACTTACAAAACTCAATCATGTTATGGTACAGCAACTTAAGTATATTGACTTACCAATCAAGATGTAAGTGCTGTATAGGCTGTTTCAGGCCAGTCAAAGCCATATTTTACTTATAAATTAATATATATGGTCTTTGGAATATAAAAAGAAAGCCCTTAGTGTTTTTTCTCTTTCATTAATAATGTTGAGCAACCATGAATTTTAGTTCAGCAATTTTCATTATAAAGTATCTAGTCAGTGACTTTCAAGGGTTTTCACATTGCTATTTGCATTCCAGTAGCTTAGAAATTGGAAATGCTTATGGAGCCAGAATGTCACTGATAAATCCTCCATGAGTGTTTGAAATTCAGGTTCACTGCTGCAGCCCAGCAGATGAAGAGTAGGGCTATGGTAGAGCCTGTTAAGTGCATATTTGTGTTTATCCATCTGCGAGGGTGAAAGTTGTCTGTGTTGTACAGATGTTAAAGAGGAGAGAGAATAAGCTTGAGGTCAGGGCAGAGGAGAGGGACTGGTTAGAGGAAGAGAATAGCTTTGGGAACTTGTGAGGTTGAAATATAAAACAAGAGTTAGAAATGGCCAGCATGAATTAAGTAGTTCAACGCTGAATAAGTGCTTTTCCAGTAGATCCTAGTGAAGTTCAAATTTAATACTTCTAATATGGCTGTTTAGTAGTGAAATTACTGGTTTGCATGACTTATTGCAGATTTCAATGGTAATTTTTAAAATATAAGTTTATTTTAAAGAATTTACAATTCCTGTTAGGATCCAAAAGATTATGTTGTTTTGAAGCTCTTTTTAAATCCCTGAGGCAGCAATAAGCCATTTGAGATGTCTGTTTTGTATCCTAGATTGCTTATCAGAAGGCATTAATAACCTTATTAAAGGTTTCAGAAGATTTGTCATAGGCATTTCTAATGGGATAAGCACTGCAGGTAATTCATTCCTTTGTGAAATACAGTGTTCCATCTGAGAAGCCTTTGAGGGCTGAGTGAAAATGAAGCTTTACAAAAGGTGGAAATTGTGACAGCATCTGTTTTTGTAGCTCATAGTATATTCCTAAGAAGGCAAATTAAAGAGCTAAGCTTCAGAAGAACTAAAAGTGTACATTTGCAACTATCTTTTAAAATATGCGTTTGTGTCAGAAGCCTATGGATGCTAGCACATACCTCTCTTCAGTGATATGAGTCCCTACAAAAGTAAACATAAAAATTATCCATTATTAATGTGCATAAGTTAGGTTTGTTTTATAGTGTGATGGAGAAGTACAGCAGCAGATTTTTTTTCTCTGATGGTTAGCTCTAAACTTCTTTCACACAATGCAATTAACATCACACTGCATATTCACATGTAACAAGGAGGTAGTGAACTTTCAGGATGATACTTTTGATGGAAATACTGATCCTGTGTTACAGTATTTTATAAATAAATCTAGATTTCAAACCAGATAAATGTTAGTTGTAATTTTAGAAACATTATAATTATTTCATTTAGGTTTTGTTCCCATAGTCAGGGTGGTGATGACAATAGTAGCTAATTTTATTGGTGACTATACAACTAAACATGTGAGGACAAGTGAGGCTCTCCAAGTGAGAATTAAAATGAAATGGACATATCAGATGGAACCTGTGCAAATGGAAAAATGTAGGAAAAAAACCTCTAAAATATTCAAAGTAGCACTGGTATTTCTTAATGTAATCAGCAAATAAAGTGAGAGCATAAATGTCTTGTTTAACCAAAAGCATGGTCCTTCCAGTTCGGTTTAAGTCTTGGTAATCCATTGGTGACTGAAAAGAGTTTTCCCATTAGTCTCATTTTAATGTAGTAATATTTATTATAGCAGGGATATGAAAGATGCAAGAAGAAGTTACTCTCAAGATCTCATATACATGGAGATCTTGTTACTCATGCATGATCCTTTATGCTTCCCATTCTTATTTTTACTTCAAGATAATGGTGTTTTTCAGTATCTTTCCACATACCTTTTTTTTTCTGATAAATAAACTAATGGATGCTGACTGTGATCTCAGGATTTTTTGTTTGGGCTTTGTATGTTTATTAGGAAACATTACCTACTGTTTAGTGAAACCAGCTAATTGAAATGTATTGAAATAAAATGTATTTAGACAGTAATATGTACTGATATGGTATTCATGCATTGCGAATACCACCTTTGTTATTTTCAGTGTATTTGCATCCTTCAAATGTCAGTGAAAAAGTCAGCTCAACCATGACGTGTATTTAAATTGGTTTGGCAGGAAACATGGTTAGAATATTTAAGCACTAAGAAAAATAGCTGAATGCTGATGGTCTGAATAATACGATGAAAGATATTTCTTAATTTTTTACTGAAACCTGCATTTTTAAAACCAGTTATCAGCACATGGCTTCTATTTTTATGATTTTTAGCAGCATACGGAATATAATGGGAACACTGATTATTTATTATTTAGTTCTGGATGCAGACAGCACATCACTGCAGATAGGCAAGAATGGAGGAGGGGTACATTTCTAGTCACTTGCAAAGAAATGAAAATTCTGTGTCAAAGAGAAACTAGTGAAGTGTTTTGTAAATCTGTGTGTTTCCACAGTTTGGGTAGGTAAAAAATCTCTGTCTACATGAGTGACACTTATTTATGCTAGCTTGTCCTGGTAAATGAAGCAAAATGGCTTTTATCTCCAGTATCCAAGCAAGCTTGTCAGAAGTAGGTATCTGCAATACGTAAAAATCAAGTGTATTTCTTTGAAATGTCATTTGTGTGTGCTCAGACTTCAGTGTGTGCATATTTTAAGATCTATATGCAGTGTGATGGAGTGGATTATTGGTGCTCTTTTTTTTTTTTGAAGGGCCTCTTGGTGCTATTTAGTATCTTTTTATTGATTGGTGAGAACTGAGAAAACTGCATTTATTGTTGTCACATTAATGTTTTGGGGATAGTGATGACGATGAATGTTCTTCCCTTTACCCTGCTGATTTCATTTCACCTGCATTTATTTCAGTTTAAATGTTATGGCTTGAATTTTACCATGCTAGATGTTCTCCAGGTAAGAGCAGTGTTGTTGCAAATACTACAGCTGAACTCTCTGGCAGCTCAAAAGTATATAAATAAAGAGACCTGAAAGATTGTGAATTTTTGTGCTGTTTTTTGCTTCTTAACCTCAAATGTAAAGCAATACGGAATTTGTTGCTATGTCTGTGTGTTTTCTTGGATCTCACTTGAAAAAGCAGACTGTTCGAGCCTGTGATAAAGATAATTTTTTCCTGAGCTACTGTCAGTTCTTAAAATGCTGTTGTCTAAGCCTCACTGAAACCTACCTTATTTAAACTCTTACGAAGTCTTGTGACTAAACAGTTTTTCACTATTTTAGTTCTTTATTTTAGCATCATGTTTCTTCAGTTGGTCAGTATTACCAATTCTTCAGCAAAATAGAGTAGGGCAAGATCAGCGTTTTGAGCAATTTAGCATGCAATCCAAAAATCTACCTAAGAAAGTGGTGTAATATATTAGAGGCAAAAGGGCATAACGCCAGCCATGTTTTCTGTGTGCCACTGTTTGCGTTTAAATAGTTTCTAAGTTGGTTTTAAAGAAATAAATTTGTCACCATTGTAACTCAGAGATTTTTTTGTTTGTTTGTTTCTTTTCCCCTAACTGATACGTATTATTGCACACTTAGAGTATACTCTTGTTAAATTTACGAAAGAAAAATTACAAGTGTATAGATAAGATGTTTTTGCTTTGTGAAGAAGTGATGAAAGAGTAGAGTCATCAAGTTTTCACAATAGTTCTTAATAAACTTTATTATTCTTTCAACAGACCTCTTGGAAGTGTGAACAATGGAGGACGAGGAAAAGCCGGTGCAACTCCTGGATGAAAAGCAGGTGCCGAACTCTGAAAGTGGTTACGTGTGGCATGTCACCGATATGAATCGACTGCAACGTTTCTTGTGTTTTGGTTCAGAAGGTGGTACTTACTACATCAAGGAGCAGAAGCTGGGCTTTGAGAATGCAGAAGCATTAATAAGACTGATTGAAGAGGGTAGAGGTTGTGAAGTTGTCCAAGAAATAAAGACATTTAGTCAAGAAGGCAGAGCAGCAAAACAAGAGCCCCTGCTTTTTGCTCTTGCAATTTGCTCACAGTGTTCTGATGCAAAAACAAAACAAGCAGCATTTAAAGCTGTTCCTGAGGTGTGTTGCATACCGACCCATCTCTTTTCTTTCATCCAGTTTAAAAAAGATCTGAAGGAGGGCATGAAATGTGGCATGTGGGGCCGTGCACTGAGGAAAGCTGTTGCAGATTGGTACAATGGAAAGAATGGCATGGCTGTTGCTTTAGCAGTTACAAAATATAAACAAAGAAGTGGTTGGTCTCATAAAGATCTTCTGAGGTTGTCCCACCTAAAACCTGCCAGTGAAGGTAATAAATTTTTGTTTGCCTGAAAATACCATGTTTTAAACCTTTTTTATTTACTGTGGAACTATTTTGGAAACCCAAGTACCATTGTAGACTGGTGATTGCTTAGTGATGGTTGTCCTGTAAGTGATACCTTAAAAATACGAGTGGTCGTATCAGAAATTGATCTGTTAATCTTCAAGGTAAACTGTTTGTTCCTTCTTTTTCTTGTTATCTGAAGAGAAGATAAAATAATACCATTCCCTCAATTTGTTCCTATTTGCTTACAAATGATGAAATAACACTTTTCGTTATTTGGGAAGATGTGTTTGGTTTCGTTTGGCTCCTTACTTCTAAGAAGACAAATACAGTAGTTAAAATGACTTGTCTAAGTTGTGTGTGTCTGACCTTTTTTATAGGTGGTTGACAGGTCTGAGAATGAAACCTCCTAACTCATTTTCTTGCTGGAATGATAAATGCCAGTATAAAGATGGTAATCCTGCTTGGAAAATATTTTTCTTTTCAATAGGAATTGCTATAGTCACTAAATATATTACCAAAGGGTGGAAAGATGTCCAAGAGGCTTATAAAGACAAAGCAGTTTCTGCTGAGACTGAAAAACTCTTAAAGTATCTGGAGGCTGTGGAGAAAGTAAAACACACAAAAGACGAATTGGAAGTTATTCATTTAATAGAGGAGTATGGTCTAGTTAGAGAGCATCTCCTGACAAGCCATCTGAAATCTAAAGAGGTAGGTAAACTTCATTAGCTCTTTGTTCTCTCTAGAGTAACGCTTCTCACGATCTTAAGTCTAGATTTCCATAAAAATAGCCTTTATGCTGTTTTTCAAGCTATTTACCCAAGTAGCTAAGTTAAAATAATGATGATCTTTGTATAACTCTTACGTTTATTTTAAAATACACTTATTTCACGTACAGATGACAGTTCTTGTAGTTTGGGAATCTCATTTTTTTTCCCTTCTCTTTCTTTGATTGTAGGTTTGGAAGGCATTGCTGAAGGACATGTCCATTTCTGCATTGTTGAGAAATTTAGGAAAGTTGACAGCAAATTCAGTACTTGAACCACGAGGTTCAGAAGTGGCAACAGTATGTGAAAGACTGAGAAATGAGAAACTGCTAAAAAAGGTAAGAACTTTTTCATAATCAGTGACAGCCTTTCTGGTTTTGAACCTCTTTCTAAACTGTATTTCACAGAATCACAGAATTTCTTCAGGTAACCTCTTTACAAAATAAAAGGGATGTTCTTTGGAGGAAATGTGTAGTTTATTCTTTTAAAAAACTGCAGTGGAACACCTGCATCTTTATTTTAAAACTTGTATTTCTCATCTCTCATTTGATTTTATTTTTTTTCTCCCTCCTTCTATTTCTGAAACTTTTCTACAAATGAGGTATATTGACAGCTAGGATCTTTTCTTAAATCAGGGCTGTGGCAAGCTTTGCCTGTTGGGTTGATCCATTACTTCTGAGTCTTGTAATTTAGAGTCAGCAATACAAGCTTAAAAAGTGAGTGGAAGTCACTTGTGTAGGATCCTAGGAAGTAAATGAAGAAACTAGCATAGCAGCTGAGAGGAAAATGAAGATGGAACAAGGAGACTTTCTCCTTTCAGAATGCCTTACTATCCACCACAGAAGTAAGAAAGTAAGAGGGAAGAGAGGGTTCCCCAAAGGGACAACAAAATTTTCAGGAATTTAATGGGAGATAGGGAAAACAAGTGGCTTTTCCTAATAGTTTTGTGAGTTGGGAACATTAAAATCAGGACACTTAACTTCTTCAAGACCATAGTTGAATTGAGAAGAGCAAAACTAGGTCCTTTTTTTCCCATCCCACTGCTCTTCCCTTTCTCTGGTTTCTTTAATCATACATAGTTACTGAGGGGCTGGAGGAGGGAGAGCAAAGATCGTGGCACAATACGTTGATGATGGAAGAAAAACAATAGACAGGCATTCAGATTTTCTAAAGTTTGCTGCTGGTAGTGTTTAATGACTGAAACTCCCCTGAGGAAAACAGTAACAAGATGTTGCTAAATCAGTAAAGCAAAGATGTGGTTTAGAATACTTGGATTGCGGCAGCCACTGATTTGGTTTATGTAGGGAAGGCAAAAAAAAAAAAAAAAAAAGCTGTATTCTGAAAATAGTTTCTTTGTCCAGTTTTACTGTATCCGATACAAAACTATTTTTAAGTTTGTTCTTTTCCTAGCTCACTCCTTTTCAACTTTCTCTTACTGTAAGCCTGTGATGGAAAATAGCACTTGGACAATCATAGATAGATCTGTGAAATTTCACCAAAATTCTGGTGGTGGCATAAAATAATATTTGGAATTCATTGGAGGGCTCTGTAAAGGGAATGAGATCCATTACCACTAACTGACAAGTATTAGTTCATATAATAGATGTGTAAAGGCTGCATGAACTCTTCAAATTTAACAAATTTAAAGTAACAGCATACTAAACCATTTATTTTTATACTAGGATCTTAGTTTTAGTTTGTTACTTCTTTTTTTTTTAAGGAGTTCAGATTTTCAAAAACTTTCTGTTGATTTCTTTTGCCTGTAGGGTAGAATACAACCATTCCATATTTTGGTTGCGTTAGAAACCTATAAAGCTGGACATGGAAGCAGAGGGAAGCTTTGGTGGCGTCCTGATGAAGACATTTTAGAAGCTTTAAATGCCTCGTTTTACAAAACTTTCAAGGTAACACAGTTCTTCAATTTGTTAAGCTTTTTAAGAATTCTCTGTTTTCTGAAAGCTTATAAAATTATAAACTTATAAAATGTTTGTTGGCTGGATAAAAATTTTGAAACTTTGTATAAAAATAATCTTAGGAATTGGGATTTTATTAAACAAAGAATCAAAACGTCATGATATATTCAGCTTTTGGCAACATTATTGTCCTAATGTTACCCCAGAAAGAATAAAAAAAAAAGCCTCACTCTAGGGTTTAAAGCAGAAGGAAGAAGAAATTAATATATTAATTATGTCTATCTATTTTCTTTTTTTTTTCTTTTTTTCCGTTTAGACAGTTGAACCAACAGGAAAACGCTTCTTACTTGCAGTTGATGTCAGTGCATCAATGACACAAAAAGTTTTGGGCAGCGTGCTCAATGCTAGCACAGTTGCAGCAGCAATGTGTATGGTGAGGCGTTAAACTTCTTTTATTTATAGCTATTTGCAGCTTGAGCTGCTCTTTTGATACAAAGGTGCACTAAAGCTGGTTAGAAATCAGAAGGAAACTTAATATAATATTTTCTGGGTACAGAAGGTGTGCCCTTGTGCCTCAAGGATAGACCAGATGCTTAAAGCTACTGGCAACCAAATTCAGAAAGCTCAATTTTAAGAAGCTGGTTTCCACTATAAATCAAAGTGGTCAAGGCTGCTCTTTCACTTATCTTAGATGAAAATACTTTTAAATTTTTTTCAGAAGCGTTCATAGAATAATACAGATTGGATTAAGAAATTTTGGGATAATTCTTGGGTACACTGGAGTTATCAATACAACCTTTGTATCACAGTCCCTTTCCCCTCAATTTGATGTTCTAAAGCTTCTTGTGTATTTATATGACAGAGGAGTCAAACTTGTGTTGGTGTTTAAAAATGTTTAGTGTTTTATGTCAGAGGGGAGTGAAGAAATATGGAAGTATCTTTAGTTACAGTAATTAGAGCCGTTCTTTAGCTCTGATTTTTGCAATGTTTATCTGCAGTAATATTACAGATACTTAAGGTGTAAAGTGAAGCGTTAGTGCATATGAGTTAAATACAGAAGGATATGTCATGTTGTGTGTTTGGTAGGGAATGCCTTGATTCAGACATTAAAAATTCTGAATAATATAACTAAATTATTTTTGTCTTCCTCTTTCTCAGGTTGTAGCACGTACTGAGAAGGATTCCCATATTGTTGCCTTTTCACATGAAATGGTCCCTTGCCCAGTAACGGCTGATATGACGTTGCCTCAAGTATTAGTGAAAATGTATGAAGTATGTAAAAAAAAAAAAAAAAAAAAAAAAAAAAAAAAAAAAAAAAAAAAAAAAAAAGGAAATAGCTGTTGCTAATGTTAACATTTAGAAGCCTCGGCAGTTACATTGTATTTTCTTTCTAATCAATTCTAGCACTGTGTTTAGTCTGTATCTATATAGTAAAACACTGGATTTTTTCCTCCCCTTTTTTTTTTTTTAGAGAAAGTCCAGCAAATATCATTATTTCAACTGCTGTATATTAAATACTGCAATTTAGAATGGCAATGTTAGGTCACAATGAAGTTTGAAAAGAATATTTTAAAAAATCAAACAAAAAAAAACCCTAGACAAAACTGAAATGAAATGAATGTGAACTGTTTTTTAAGAAACCTCTGTGTGTGATAAACATGAAGCTTACATCAGAAGTAATTTTGCCATGGTATACTAATTTCTGTATTAATATGTTCCATGTACTTTTTTTTTTCTTTTAAGATTCCAATGGGTACCACTGATTGTTCCCTTCCAATGATATGGGCTCAGAAAACTCAGACAGCTGCTGATGTCTTCATTGTATTTACTGATAATGAGACCTTTGCTGGAAATACTCATCCTGCAACAGCTCTTAGAGAGTACAGAGAGGTAAATACACTCTGACTGTTTATAATTGATGAGTAGCGTACAAAATAAATACCAGTTCTTAAAATGTTTTAGAAACTGAACTAGTTGTGGCTTTTTCAGTACGTAATTATGTATAGTTAAAACCTGATATATTCTGCAGTTAGGTAGAATTAGTGCACACATTGCACGAATCAGGCGTATTTAAAACCACTGAATTACTAAAAGGATTTGTAATTATCCTATCCTGCTAGGTGTACTGCAGTATCAATGAAAATTTGTTTGGTGTTCAGGGAATATATTAATTTCTGCATTCTCTATATAATTGATTAAATAAGTTTTTTTTAATAGTTCTTACAGAATGAAATTTGGCTCTCAGAATTAAATTTAACTGTGATGTCTGCAGTAGACACCGCAAAGTTTAAATTAGGGAAGGTGTCAATAGGATGGGGTGATAGCATCTTGTGAGGAAAGCTCATTATGTTTTTAAAGAGGCTACACTAAGGTGTGCAGCTTCATAATTTTAAACGAAAACTAAGAAAAATATCTTCTCCAAGCACATTGCTATTAGATACTCTCATTTAATTAGCAAACAATCTTTTATACTTTAAAAGAACTATTTTGTAAACTACAAAAAATACTTTTTGGCAAGCTTATATGTATGGACGTTAGTCTTCATATCATGTCCACCCAGTTGAAATTAATACCAAAACTCTTCAACTTGCCCACTGTGTTTTAGTTTTCTTAGTTGTGATTAGCTCCCATTCCTAAATTTGTTCTTTAAACAGAGTTCCTGTACTCTGGCCTTCATGCCACTTGCTTTGCTTTACCTTACAGGTTACTAACCTGCAAATTCAGCTCATTTAGCAGAATTGTCCAGGCCACAGTTGTTGGATTTCTTCAACCAACATTTGGAAATCCTGCCTTAACAAAAGCACACTCTTTGACTCCTATTAGATGACTTGATAAATGTTATTGAACGTTTTCTCTCAGAATGAACTGCAGAATGTTTGCATTTGAAATAATTGATGAATCTTAGTATTGCAGGAAAGTTGTGCTAATATACCACATTGTAATTATTTCCATTTATTTAAATGTGTCTGCTGCAGGTTAAGTACAATGATAATACGCAGTCTGCAATTCTGCTTATGGCATATCTAGTTTCTATCAGTATGCCTAATCAGACAGTGGTTTATGCAAGCAAGATAGCAAGATTTGACCCTCTGGGGGTTTAAGTTTAGTTACTGTTTAACTGTTTAAGTTACTGTATATGTGTGTACTGATTTTTTTTTTTTTTTTGTCCTTCCTCTAGAAAATGGGTATTCCTGCTAAATTGATTGTTTGTGGAATGACCTCAAATGGTTTTATGATCGCAGATCCAGATGACAGAGGCATGTTGGATATATGTGGCTTTGATACAGGAGCTTTGGATGTTATTCGAAACTTCACTTTGGATTTGATTTAATTTTCCAGGCATCTGCTCTTCCCAGTGGGTCCATTGCTGGCAACAGACTTCACCCTGGGAACTCCCAGCCAAATATACTTTATGAGAATGTGGCACATTATATGCATATCAGAATGTTACCTTTTTGTGAAGGGAAAACAAGAAAAGCAGATGAGAAATCTCTTTTCTCTTTTTTCCTGTTGCACACAACTTAAAATAACAGTGGGAAGTTTGCTAGAAGTAGCTACAGGATTACACAATACAAAACTTAATTTCATTTCTAATAGATTATAAATACTGAGAGATTTTTAATTCCCCCCCACCCCATTGCTGTGGAATGCTTGTTTGCAAGAATAAATTGATGAATTACTCTCAGGATGGGGCAGGGAAAAAAAGTAGGTTCAGTATTTTTAGTAATGTCAGTTTACAGCAACTTCATTGAGAGGGATTTTTGTTTTGGCTTTTTTTCATCTTTGTATTTTAAACAAATTACTAAGGTTCAACAGTTTCCATTGTTACACTTGAAATCTACAAAAGAAGTATTTTGTGGCACGTATGAGACCATGTGACTGTGATGCAGTATAAAAGTTATCCAGTGAAATTTTATACTGATAAAACTGAAAGTGGAAGAGCTTGTGCTAATCTTTTTCTATCTAGATTATCATCTGGCTTTTCAGGAGTAAAGTATAATTCTCTTTAGATAAGTTGAGGGGAAATGTCTGTGCAATGCAGTTTCAGAAGCACTATTTTAGAATTAATACGGTTTACAGGAAGTTCTAAAAACTGTTTTTAGTAGAAAAAGACCTTGGAAATGGCTGGGAAGCCACATTCAGTCCATGTTATAACTGCAGGAAGCATCAGCACACTTTCAGTGAAGAAGATCAACAAGTGCATGAGTCTTGGCCTGCTCTTGAAAGCTGAGTGGTAATAATCAGAAGCAAAAAGCTACATTTTCTTCAAAAGGATGTATTCAGTGGTACAGAAACAATCTTCCTAACAGGAGAATATTTCATTTTTAAAAATCTTTTTGTAGATTAATGTTACTTTTGATTTTGTAAATTAATTCAAGCTAACATTTTTCAAAACTACCTCCAGTTTATAGTGACCAATTCTTAAAAACTTTTATGAAGTGTACAGTTGCCTCTTTCACGTTCTCAAAACCTTGTTTAGGAAGTGATTGAAACTGGATTTTTTTTTTTTTTTTTTTTAGTCTGATAGTAATAGTGTGAATAAATAAGGAGAAAGTTAGTGAATATTTTATCACTTCGGAACAGGAATTGATAGCGATTCATGTGTATATATATTTAATTCTCTGTGTGTGTTTTTATGTATGTGTATATAGGGGGGAAGTTAAAAGATCTCTTTAGTAGATCACAGGCATAGAAGATGAGAAAGTTTTTTAGTGATGCTTTTACAACTTCCCCTAAGACATGTCTTTTATGCTAATTCTGGCTGTTTTAAACATTGAATTTGATGTTAATTTGAAAATAATTATGATTTATAAAAATAACCCAGTTGTGGTGACATATAAGACCATATTTTTCTGCCTAAACCCCAAGCTTTTAAATGTAAAATTCAAGTTCATATTATACTTTTGATACTTGTAACACTGTCCATTATGCCTCTTACATATTGATTATAAATTCAAAGCTCACATTCTGTAGGATGGATATCTCTTTTGGTGCTAAAATCTGAGGTTACATGTTATTGAAGGTATTCTTCTACATACTTATACTCTACCTTAACAAATAAATCAAAACAGTGACAGAAGCCTTTTCTGATATTAAAACCATGGCTTAAAGAACTGATGGTAGGAATGTTACCTTTCAGCAGACATGAATGTCATTACTCTTGAATTATCACTGCTCTTACGATACAGCTCTGGTAGAATGCTTGAAGGATACAGGACTGCCACCAGCTTGTCAGGTGATGTCTAGAAAAAACAAGTGTTCCTACAGAAGCTGAGACGTAGCACTTTGAGTTTGAAAAAGAAACTTACCTGTTTCTTATGAAAAATCTATCACTTTTCGTCTCCTTTCTAAATAAACACCATGAATATGGGGAGTAAACTTATTTACTCAATACATGTTAATAATTATTTCAAGTAAACGCACTAATATTTTGGGGTTGGTTTTGGTAGTAATGTGTCTTAAAGTACACAATAGTCAAACATCTGATTAGGTGTTTCCTTCTAAGCTAGAGATGTTCAAAATAACTGATAGATAAGTATCTTTTGCAAGTACTTTTTCTTATTTGGAGTAGTATTTGTGAAGTAATAGGGAGTATTTTGGACTAAATATAAAATGAAAACTTAAACAGGTATTTCAAGTAACTTTGTGCAGTTAATTGTATAAATTTACTGCAAGAAAAAGATTAGACTAGTTACTAACAGATTGAATGAACGGTTATCGTAGTGTTGCATTTTTGAGAGCAGTCCAGTTTAAAATACAAGTCCTTGAACTAGAGTGTAAGTGAAGATGAACTTTTCAGTAGAACTTATAGAAGATGTAGCTGCCTGTATCTGTTGACACTGGATAGCTATGCACCATGTTAAAGGTAGTCATCCATGCTGGAGTACATAATATGCTCATAAATGTTTACTGTATATCTCTGTACTAAAAAGTCTTGCTAGAATATTCTAAGTGGTTGGATTATCCAATGTAAGACTAGCACTAGTGAGATCATGTTGTCATCTGTTCCTCCTTTAAGATTTCACAGAGAGGGCAAACAAGTAAATGCTGGCAGCGGGTTGACCTTAGTTTCTACTGTTTTCTGTCTGGTTTTGTTCTTCTCTGACAGTAAGGGGCATAGAAGAATGATGCTGCATATTTTTTTTTTCTATAGGCTGGGTCTTTTTTTATCTGCCCATATAAGACTCATTTGCCATAACATAAATTTGTCCTGATTTTAGTCTTTAGTTATTAAACTGATAATTTCCAAAACTATATCTGGACATGTAAAGAGGCAATAATTACTGTCATTTTTTTTTTTTTTAATAAATAAGTGAGCTAAGACAAAGTTGCTAAGCTTAAGCATTATGTTCAGTATACAATAAATAACCTACCCTTTCACCAACGAGGAGACAGGGACTCTTTCAAGTTAATAGTGGTGCTTGTATTGGAGGAACACTGAGACTAACAAAACAAAAATGGAGCTATAATTGTGAACTGCAGTTTCCCAGTAAAAATTGAATAGGGACAAGCTTGAAGATATTTAATTTTATTCAAAACATTAATTAAAATAAAAAGTCTAAATGCAGAGTGCAGCAGACTGGGTGAATACAGGTTCCCTGATATCAGAATGAACAGGCTTTCAGTTTGACTGCCATTTCACTGTGACCCTCTTAACAATTCTTAAGTATTAGACTATTATGTCCAAGACTATAATGTTGAGGCACTTTAGCTTTAAGAAAGAAGAAATGGTTGTAATGTTTGGAAGCACGGAAGAGGTAAAACATTCTTCTGTAGTAAAGGGCTGTAACAAATGAACATCAAAGGTCAGGTTTCTTCATGGAAGGGATACAAATCAAGAATATGGAGAGGGAAGAAAGCACTCAAGATTTCTTAAAAATCATGCAATGCATACATCAGCATTATGTAATAAATTGAACAAAGACAGTAATAATTTTGCCAAGAAATAGAATTTCGTGTCAGGAATTTTAGACCTGTAGCAAGGAGGAGGACGAGTTTGGGATGCTTGTAGAATTAGATTACAGGGAAAATATGGGGGCTTTACCTACAATCCTACGTGTTTCAAAAAGCGAAGTCTAAAAGTAGGTGTAAATCGGAGGTCAGCAGGGCCTCTCTAAGCACCCAACAGAAGGGCCACTAATAACTGGGCTGAAGTGTCTTGCTGCTTAAAACCACTGTTAAACCTGTTTGCTAAACAAATCATTAGGGGGGTTGTGGTGTTCTTCTTCATTGTTGTTGTTTAATTGGGGCCCATAAATGGCTTTATAAAGGCTAATCAACGATGTATATATTCTTGGCTTAAAAAATACATGAGCGGTGTTGGAAATATATTTTAATAATGGCCCTGTCTGTAAAAACACTAGGGAAATATTTTTCTCCATTGCAAAATGCTGTGCTGCTTAAGCACGTACCTAACTCATAGCCGCCACACCAGAAGCATTAGTGTTCGTTCCATTTATTTTGTTTCTTGTGTTACCTTTTTGCTTTGCCCTTCCTTTTCTCTGTTAATGTTGGCTTTTTTCTTCTTCCTCATCTCCTTGTCACCTCAGGCCTATACTTCAATCTCTCTTCACATACAAACTCTCATCCATTCCTTTTTTTTTTTGCCTCTGTTTTTCATCTGCCTTCTTGCTGTCGCTGAGCATACTAGCTTAGCTAAATAACTTATACCAGAACTGATGTCATAGTAATTGTCATAATTTTAAAAAACTGGATAAATTTTTTTCTTTGATTATGTAAATCTCTTGTAAAACATTTAATTTGCTCTACCTATCAGATTTTTGGTAAAACTTTGTGTAAAGATCAGTGACAAAAGTATACTTTGTTTATTTACAAAAATCCAACCTCTGCCTGTGAATGGCTTTGTTTTTATGAAGTAACGGCTTTTCAAATTTAAAGCTTTTTTTCTAGAATTAGTTCAGTGGGTTGGAGCTTCCCATTCTGTTAAATATTATCAAGCTGCTGTTACATACAGAATTAGGAAAACATTTAAATTTAATGTTCTGGATAAATGGGCAGCTACTTTGCAGTATTGATTAGAGAAAATCTTCAAAGAATATGTAGAAGTAGGCCTAAGCAAAGAATCATTTGTCTTGCTTGCGCTTTTCATCTCTTTTTAAGCATTTCATCAGTTTATAGGTTTATTTTGCTATTTGCAGTGGTTCACAGTGGGCAAATATGCTGCAAGCAATCTGTTTTAATGACTATTGCTGGAATGGTAGAGATTTCATCGGTATAGTGTATCACATTGCCGAGTAAGAGTTACGAGGGAAAGGTAAAACACTAGGACAGCGTATTATGTATGCGCTACTCTGAGAGCTAAGATTTAAGGTTAGCTAATTTCAGCAGAAGGTATGGTGTCTTTAAATATGCATGCTTACATTTGGATTTATAATTTTGATACTGTAAAGCGTGGTTTCTTTAGGTATTTCTGCATTCTGAATTTAAGTTTAAATAGATACAGATTTGCATATATATATTTGGTATGTTGGGAACTTTTACAAATGCTTCATTAACAAATAATGAATATAAATAGCTGTTTTCCTAATGTTACCAGCTTTTTGGAGTTAAGCACAACTAGTTACAAACAAAAGTCTTTTCTGTTAGGTTCCTCTATAAAAGTGCAGTTCTACTCTTTAAAAATAATTCTGTATAAAGAAGCAACAGATAGGCACATTCACAGCTCTATCTGCTTAGTTAATAACTTGGTGTTTGTTGCCAGACAGTGCTAAGCAAAAAATATGGAAATTTTTAATGACTATTTTTGAGTCGCTTTTTTCTTTTTTCTAGAGTAGAACCACACTTTAACCACCGTATCATGTTTAACTACCTTAAACATAACGTGGCTTTGTGCCATCCAATAATGAAGGCATTGTCTTGCTGCTACTTTCTATGAAATGATACAACATTAATGAAAAACTATTTGGATGGGAAGCCTTAATATGGTTAAATAGAAACATAATTAACCCTTTGAGTGCCTTAAGACATACCTTCTTTAATAAACGGGCACTCACTTGGATCTGCAGGCATACAAGCATGTTTTCTCAACAGTTGGAATGGAACATTGCCTTAAGTGACAATGCCCTGGGATTTCTGAAACTTAGAACTCAAAGGGTTATTTTAGACTACTGTTTTGGGACTTTTTTTTTTAAAACAGGGAACAAAACAAAAAGGTCTTTGAAAAATTCCTTTGCATACTATTTTTACATGATGGATTTACTACCTTTCAGGTGCAAAATTATTGTTTATGAGAAAACATAACTGGCCTAAGAATTTTACAGAGAGAAAGAATACTTGGTTATCACTGTATGTGCAAAATAAACTGCTTTATTAAGTATAAATTTGAAGAGATGCACATTTGTGTGTGTGTTTACCTTGATGAGTGTGTCCTTGTAAGCAAAATTTTAATAAGGCAGTGATGAAACTAGCAAAATAGAGTAAACAGCAATAACAAAAATATTATGAGGCCAGTGTGTTTAATCAGCTCATTACACGTTAAAGATGCACAGTGCAGGTAACGGTATACTAAAAACTTTCTACAAATGGTGCGGTTTAAA
This sequence comes from Phaethon aethereus, assembly GCF_964289735.1. Lineage (NCBI taxonomy): Eukaryota > Metazoa > Chordata > Aves > Phaethontiformes > Phaethontidae > Phaethon > Phaethon aethereus. Next base: position 9,066,887 of record NC_138584.1, read on the forward strand.
CTTACTTCAAACCCCCACCACAAAAATGAAGCTGTCAAACTTAAACGATACTCTTGCAGTCCTGCTTATCTGGCATTGAAGATAAATGTGATACTTTTTTCCCTTGAGGAGAAAAAAGTATTTTAGGTGCACGCAGTGCTGAAAGCAATGGAAACAACAGGAGTCATTCACAACAACTGAGTAAAAATTCATTGACTAATGCTTTTATTCTAAACTGTGCACCTTTAGTAGTGTAACGGTCCCTTTTACTGAAAAAATGCGATGTAATTTTCTACTTGCATATGATCTTTCTTGAAATAACCAAGAGTCTTGGCATTGCCTGGTCTGGCTTTGGGTGTACATTGTACTGAAACTATTGAATTTCAGACATTTCTTTTAGAAATTTAACTGCCAGTTAAAATCGCTAGTAAACTGCATTCCAACTGTAGAATTTAAGTACTAAATAAACTCTATGCATATTAGACCCATTTTACTTGGTCTTAAGTTTGATCATAGTGTTGGATTGATCATGATGTAGTTTGTAGCTGCACAGTTTAGTGACAGCGAGCTGTCTGGCTCCCCTAGGATATTTTTGAATGACCCTGTATAGACTGATACCTCATAGTGCAAAGTGAAGATGAAAGCAATTGCCTACCCCTCTCAAACTGCAAGAATCTTTATTCCCTTTTCTATAGCACCTGGACATACAATTTGGTAGCTAGATCAGACACTGACATGTGAGAGAGGCAGACATGCATACAGCAATATTGCTACAAACTTGTTTTGCTTTATGTTGCTTCATGATTACAATTGGACATTCAGGTAAGAACTAAATTTAAAGGGACCTTGAAATTAAACTGACCATTTATTGTACCAAAGCTAGAAAGCAAACTACTTTGCAGAAAAAAACCCCAACAGGATTCTTCTTGTACAGTCTGTACTTCTCCAAAGCATCGTATCAGGATGCAATAGCAATAAAATGACATCACTATCTCACACTTAGAGCCCCAAGAGTAACATAATGTTTTCTATCACCATTTTGGATATGGTAAAGCTGAGGCAAGGACACCAAGTAATTTGGCAAGTCCATAAAGTCTGTGTCAGAGAATGATCTGAATCAGAAATCCATGGCTTGAAGTTGCTGAGTCCAGCTGATGTAGTGTATCTTTGTGATCTTCTAACTTGTCTGAAATTCTGTTTATACAAACTAAAATTAAGCTAAGCTAGATGGCTGTTCAGGGTTTTCTTTTCTTTTCACTTGACATTGATGAACTAATGGAAGCAGTTTGCCTTCCTCGTGAAGTCTCTGAGTATCTGTAGCACCTCCAACAAAAGTCCCATTGACAAACACTCTTGGCACCTATCAAGAAAATGAAAATTGCATTAGTTACTTGTTGGAAAATACAAATATCTAAGCAAGCCCACCTGGATTCTAGTATACACACAATAGTCATGTTCTTACATATGCATATTTAATATTACTGTACAACTCATACATTTCCATAATATTTACAGAGGTGGGAAACCTTGTTCAGGTGCCCCTCAAAAGTGGGATAAAGTCACTGTATGGGAGATTATAATAGAATAATCGAGTCAAGTGAGACTATACAAAATTAAGAAATTACAAGGTTAAGTGTTAAACACAATGGATTCAATATGCCCATACAAATGAAAACTGACTTTGATACTTCAATTATTATAGTGGCAGTATGGAAAAGATCACCTCAGACGGATGGCCAGAGGGTCTCAGGAGGAGGAGACAGTACAGAACCCTCCTGCAGTACCTTGTCTTTGATTTAGGAGCTTGTATCCCAAGTTTGCTCATCTCAAAAAAATGAAGACCCTGATATAGTCATAACCCATGAAGAACATGTGTAGTATAAGTTCTTACTTTGCTTATTACATGTGAGAAAATACACTTACTGTTCTGCCACCAGTCATCTGTTCAAGAACATCTTGGAACTGACTTCCATTTGTATTCATGTCCAGTTCTACAGCTGTATAATTTACATTCATACCCTCAAAAAGTTTTTTTGTCATTTTGCAATAGAAGCATGTTGTTTTAGAGAAAATCACCACACAGTTGTCTGAAATGATCTCCTGTATGTTCAAAAGAATGTTCAAGTCAGCGTGCTTTGTTTTCAAGTTAGTGTATTTTAACAGTACTAAACAGTCATGACAACAAATACAGAAGTTAAAAATCTGCTATTATGGTAACAAATACAGAAGATTACTCTCTGTAAAAGTCTTTCTGAGGTATTTTCAACGGGGACAACCGAGGAGTTCCCAGCCATGCTACAGTGATGGCTGGCTGCTTCTGAAGAATCTTCCAAAACACTGTACCTTATTTTTTTTTTAAGGTAAAGTGAAAAGCTAGTTTAGCTTCTAAATTTTCCCTACTTCTAATCTAGAGCCACACGAATCTTAAGGCAAGGAATGAACTCCTTTTCTTTTAAATCAAGGAGCAGAACAGTGACTTCTATCAAGGCATCAGGCAAGAAGATATCACCTGTATGGTGGGTGCAAAACCTATCCACCCCACATTTGTTCTGAACACCCCTACGGTGGCCTAGTGTCTCCTTTAGGGATGCATCCTATACTTTCACATCAGAATAAAAATTGCTTCCTACCTGACTACCAAGAAAGTTAGACTCTCGACCTCAAAAAGTGCAGTTGCACTTGGCCAGATCCCGAAGAGCATCTGCACACCAGTGCAGCAGGCAGTGAGGCACAACTTCAGCAGTTTGCAGAACTATATGGAAGATAAAGTAACTTCTCCTACTCCACTTAAAATTTTCAGTAAAAGGTATGCTCTATTCTTTGTGTAAAATACCTGGAATCAGTTAAAACTTAGCAGTGTCTAACTTTCAGGAATGCTACGATCATCATCTTCTTGTGGGTGCAGAGAAATGGAGGAGAGCTGGCGTTAGCGATCTCTACCAGAAGCACTGCTGGCACCCCTGAAGCTGCGTATCACCTGCCCTCGACTCCAAAACTGAGCAGAATGATTGTGGAGCATGTGGTAAGACTGCCATGCAATAGTGCCAACCCTGAACCCTGTTGCGTTCGGCAGTCACAGACCTCTTACAGTCTGCCAAACAAAGCTGCATCTCCTTGAATTATTTAGCAGAGCCTTCCCTGTCCGTAATCCAAACGGGAGGTGCCGGTGGCAAGTGCAGTGACAAAAAGAGTTCTGAGTGGGAGAAAGAAACACACCTTTTACTGTAAATTCAAGGTGATTTCAGGGGGTCATTTAGTATCAGTAAATTTACTTTAAAAAACAACTTACTCGTGAAATATTTACTTTGCTTAGTATCAGTCATTTTGCCAGGTTTAATCCCCAACATTGATAGCAGTACCGAATTTAAGTAGAGGTCTGAAAAAAAGGCAAAATGGATGCAGCCTAGGAAGATCAGGTTCCAAGGCTGTGGATAAATACTGCCAGTATTGCTTAATAAACACAAGAATCAGGTTCAACATGCAAAACTATTTATGGAATTTCTTTGTATAAAACAGAAGAGCTTTAAAGTAACTTTAAAAGTTTTAAAGGTTTTTACTTTGAAAATAAGTATTGCATAAATAATGTTACCTGTATTTGATTCACAGCAGCATCATTAGCCAACTCTACAGAAGTAGGCCAACTATTCCCCATTCTAAAACTAAAAAGAAATTAAAAGTCAGATATTTGAGCTTTTAAACAAATGATACATTTTACAGTTCTCAAAGGGTGGCTTCGTACTGTTTGGCTTAAATATTTAATGGAATTTCTTCATTACATGTTAAGTTTACTTCAGCTGCAATACCCACAGTCACACGAGTTCTTACATGCCTGCAGGAAGACGAAAATATAGATGGATGGTGCAGCCTATAAGGACAGCCAAAACGGCTGACTTCACAAAAGAAATACTATTTTTTCCCGCAACGGTTAATGCAGAGACGAGTGCCAAATCTGACACCGGCCTGTATTCAACGTCAGGACCCGACTCTAACAGAAGGGACCGCGCTGGGTTTCATGGAAGGAGGGGGTACCCCAGGCGCGCTGCTCCGAGGCCTGCACGTCGCGGTGCCGCTCGGACCCTGCCGCTCCGCTCCCCGGAGGGCCGCTCCTCCGGAGACGTGCGATCGAAGGGCACGAAGACAGAAAGCAGGCCCCGTCCCCTCGGGCTCGACCCAGGCCCAAGGTCCCGGCGCCGGCGGAGAGCTCCCACCGCCACCCCGCGCTGAGGAGCAACCCCACACCGACCCACCCGCGCCACAGCCCGGCCGCCGCCCGCCGCAGCGCCCCCCGCAGGGCCATGGCCGCCAAAAGGAAGGGGCGGACCTTCCCCGCAGTCCTCACGGCGGTCCGACAGCGCTCACAGGACCCCCGCACCCCCTTCCAGGGGAGCGTGGGGCTGCCCGCCGCGCTGCCGGTGTCCTGAGGCGCCGTGCGCCGGGCAGCACCGCCCCGCCAGGGGGCGCGGGTCCCACAGGTGCGGGCGCCGCTGGCGGCGGTGAGGGCGGCGCAGGGCGGGGAAGAGAGCGGTGCGGCCCGGGGGGCAGCTCCCGGAGGCGGGGGCAGGCCTTGGGGGCGGCGCGCCTGGCAGTCGCGGCCGAGCGATGTGACCAGGTGGTGACAGACTTTTTTCTGAGGAAAAACCGCTCCGGCATTGCGACGTAGGAGTAGTAAAGGGGCTCCGAAGCGCTCCTGGCAGCGGGATGACGGGTAGGAGAGGGGCTAGAGGTGAGGAGGCTTTCCCGGGGGCCCCGGAGCAGCTGCTGGTACGAGGCGGGTGGAGGTCTCCGGCCCCCCTTGACTCCCAGGTGCCAAGGTTTCGGCGGTGCCTCTGCTTTGTCAAATGTAAAAACTGATTTTAAATCTTCTCAGCCAGCGTTTGTTGCCCGTTTTTCCTTACGTTTCCTTCCTGCGTTGCAGTTACTGAAACAGTCAGAAACTTACCCGTGAAACAGGAGCGTTCCCAGACAACAGATAATGTGCTGAAGGTAAAGAACTTGTCCTGCTATCTGGGAAGATGTGCTTGTGCTGTGTTTGAGTAATCCTGTAATATGTGTAATGTTTTTAATGACTCCTGGAAAATTCATTTTCTCTTCTTAAGGAATTAACAAATTTGGAGGTTTTACTTTACGTGAGGGGTGTATGTTCTTTTCTTTCCTCAGACTGTCTAGTAAGAGCTGCTCGGTAATATTTGCCTGCTTCACCCCCACGTAACCTGCTATGGAGCCTGGATCCCTGGTCAAATATGTACCTTGGCAAAGCATACCTACTGAATATCCTCTGAATCTCCGTGCTGGGATCTAGACAGGAATTTCAGTGCTGCAGGAACTTCTCTGCCCCTCTCTCTGTGGAGAGGATAAGTTTTGCACTGGGTCACTGTTCAGTACTCAGTCCTATGTTTTAAAAAACAGTGCAAAGAAATCAGCTAATAATTTGGATTAACTGTTTTGGTTTTGCTCACTTATCTGTAAAAATGGATGTTGTGTATTCAGACATGGTACATCTTGTGCTTCCTGTATTATAAGACTTGAAGAGTCTTTCTTGATGTTCTTAATGAATTTACCTGTGATGTAAAATTGGTTTGCAGCTTAATTTTGATTTAATATAAAACATCTGTGTAAGACCACAGCTCTGTTAAACTGGTGGTAAAATGCAACTGAAACATTGTACCTACATGATATGCTTTCACTTTACTACATGGCAATAAGCTTTCTCATTTCAGGTAATAATGTTCTAGCCCAATCTCCTATGATAAAGCTGATAAGCTCTCAGGTATCTAATGCCATGTGAAAATAGTTTCTCTGACATCTCTTGCGATATTCAGCATGCTGTGTAGTTCTGACACAAATGGTGATATCACTAACGTCTTGGGACAGGAAATTATATAAGCTCTTGACTTTTGGTTTGTTTTGTCAGTTTTGGTATATGCAACTTACAGGAAGAATGATGCAGTTTTGCCTTTTGCAGATATAAAATGGGATCGTGTTTTCTGCCAATGCTGAAAAATGTTAGGAAAATGCTGAGTGTCAAAATTTGGAACAAGCTGTTGCGAAAGATTTCTTCCAGGCCTAAAATCCCAGAGTTGGTATTCCCAGGGGATACCAGTCTGTTGGGTTCCGCTGTGAAGTGCTGCGCTTCCAGTTTGTGTGTGCTTGAGCAGCAGAAATTAACCTGGAACACAGAGCAAACGCAGGCCTGGTGGAGGGGGCCTCCGGCGGACGCAGCTCTTCGGTTGCTCCGGTGAGCAGACGGTGTTACTGGAGCTCTGCGAAATCCTGGACGCTGCGGGGTAAAGGAGTATTTGCTCGGTGGTGTCTTGGTTTTTTTTTCTTCTTCAGGTGCAGAGGCAATAAATATTTTCCTCATTACTTTTTTGCCATGCTCTTTCGACGGCTTACTCTTCTCAGAACTAAATGGCGGTTTTGTGATTGTCAGGGCAGGGCTGCTTCCCTTCCCTCTCTTTCCCGCCCCGTCCGTACCCAGGCTGCGGAAGCCTTGCCTTCCCCGCCGGTCCCGCGCGCGGGGCGCGCAGCTCTGGAGAGCGGTTACCGTGGCCCCGCCGGGCCGCTCCCCCACCGCAGTGGGGAGCCGGCCGGGGCGGGCGGCGAGACCGCGGGCCAGCCTCTCGCAATTAGCACGCTGCTGCCTCAACCCTAATTGTTTTTCGTGTCAAAAAAGGTGACGCTACTGATTGCTCTCTGTTGTGCGTTGATGACACTGCCTGTAGCGGGACCGGCCGTGAAAAGCCGCTCAACACCCGCACCGGGACGCGGTCGCTCCCGCGGTGACGGTGCTGCCGTACGGCGCGGCCGGGCCGGGGGCGGCGCGGCGGCCGTTACGCGCGCGCCGCTGGCGGGGACGGCCGTGCTGCCCCACCACGGCCGCGACGGCAGCGGGCGCGTCCCCGACCAGCCGGGGGAGGTGCCTCCGAGGCGCTGGGGGCGGGGCCCCGCCCCGCCCAGGCAGGTGCCGCCCTAAGGGCGGGGCCGCGCCGCTCCATGGCAACGGGTTCGGCGTCGCCCCCTGGAGGAGGAGGCGGCGGCGGCGGCGCCGCTGCCGCTCAGGCGTTCGCGGCGGGCAGCCCGGGGCCTGGCTGCTGGCGGCGGGGTCCTCGCGCGGCTGGCAGAGGGGCCGGGCCGGAGCAGAGCGGCGGCGGCCGGCGGCTCCGGAGCGAAGATGGCGGACGTGCTGAGCGTGCTGCGGCAGTACAACACGCAGAAGAAGGAGATCGTGGTGAAGGGCGACGAGGTGATCTTCGGCGAGTTCTCCTGGCCCAAGAACGTGAAGACCAACTATGTCATCTGGGGGTAAGCGGCGGGGCCCAGGCGGGCGGGCGGCCGCTCGCCCGGGGAAGGGACGGGCGGGGGGCGGAGGGAGAAGTTGCCCCGAAGTTGCGGCGGAGCGGGAGGGGGGGGTGTCTCTCCGCCCTTCATCTCCCGCTGCGCTGTAGGGAGTGAGGCGGGCGGGGGCGGGCGGCTTGCCTGCCGCCTCCCGGCGGGGCTCCTCGGTAGCGCCGGGACCGCGCGCCTCCTCGCTGTCTGGGCGCCGTGTCCCGGCGACGGAGGGGCGGGAGGGGCGCGCGGCCGGGCCTGCCCCTGTGCTGCGGCGGCCCGGCCGGGCAGGGAGATCTCGCCGGTCCCTTCGGGAAGGTTCCCAGGACCGCGCCCGGCCGGCGTCCCGGCCCCGGGCCAGAAGAGCGGTGGGGCCGGGATGAGGCCTTTCCTCGGCTGTCGGCCCCTCCGTGCCACCCGGGGGAGGGGCTGGAGCGTCGCCGCGGGGCCGAGTCTGGCAGGCTCATGCGATGAGACGGCAGGAGGCCGCTTTTCGAAGTTTTTTTTCCTGGGTTTTGTGTGGAAAACAGGCGTTATGTACCGACTGACTTAGTTTATCCGGGTTACTTCTCTTTTCCTGGAGCTTTATCTTGGTGTGGGGAAGTCGGTGAGGTGCGAGCTGAGGCTCTCGCTGCGGTCACCTGCGAGTCCTGTTGAGCGATGTGGGCCTTGCTCCTCCTCAGCCTCCTCCTAGCTGAGGCCTCTTCCTGGGCTGGACCTAAGGCAGGCTGTTTCCTAGTTGATCTTATCTCAATAAACAAATAGAGATAGTGTTTCTGTTGCTTAAATGATTATATTAGATAAAATGCTTATTTTTAGAAAACTTCTAGATAATGAGGCTTTGTACCTGTTGAATTTTCTGGTATGATATGTGTTGCTTAAGTTCTTCATTATTCTTTCCTCGGAATTTAGCGGCTGCTTGCTTTTAACGTCCCAACTAGAAGGATTTCAATGAATCTCATTTAAACCCATGAGGAAAAAAAAAATGCTTACTGTTAAATATCGGGTAGCGAACGTTTCGGGTACTGATCAAACAGAGTATGTTATCCTGTGAAGCCTGATGGAGAAACAGACAAACAGGCAGATTTCTCAAAATATCCCCTTGTAGTTCATTTTATGACCAGAAGGTTTTGTTTTGTTTTCATAATTGTGATATGAATATTAGCATTGATCCAATATTCTGACTTCTAGTTTAAGAGAGAAAGGCAGGAAACCTATTTGTTTATGTTAACTTGTAGACAGATTTTTTTTTTTTAACTGATTTTACTTTGCACTCTATTTAAAACTAGAAATGTGTTATTTCATTACCTATTTTAAGCTTTCAGAAACTCATTTGGGATTTATTTGTACTTCCTGGCCAAGTGGGGGATAG